>NC_142441.1:131882500-132482500 GCF_059453495.1 Arachis ipaensis
TAACTCCTCGCATTGTATACAAGTTAATTTTTTGGGTTCTAGTATATATAAACAAAATTTACTCGCATTATATGTTGTTGGAGTTAATGTGATGATTTTTTGCCTGCATCATGTTATTATGAATTTAAGATGGCTAGGAAAGGCTGGTTTACAAAAAAGGCTAAATCAGGACTAGCATGCCAGCAGTCTCAAAAGGCACCGGTTCCGGCTCCGTCTCCGACTTCAGCTCTCCACCTAAATGACTCTGAAATTCCCCAAGCAAGTTGTGGTAGTGTCCATACAACCGTACGCCCGTTCCGTCCACCGCGTAGTGAACCAAGGCCTGCTCCACAGACGCGCACTTATAGCAGTCAGAACTTGGAGCCGGGACACGTACACTTGGATGCCAATGCTCATGAAGTGGATTCTATTGATCAAGAAGTTGACGACCGCTTTGTTACTTCTAGAGCTCAGAGTTGCAAAGGACGGAAGACCACATAGTATTGGACAGTTAAGACCATCGGTAACTATCTATTAGATTTACCCTCTTCAATTTACGCTAGAGTATGTGTTATTTAATTTTCTTCGTGCTAACGGTCTACAACGGAGACATACATAAAGGTTTATAATTGGCTTGTAGATTCCGATGGCACAATCAAGCTGGCTAAACTGAGTGTGAGGGAGGCTATGGAACGGCCCAATGGTAGAAGGATCATGCTTAGGTTCAACAATGAAAAGCAGCCAGTTGGAGACGAAGCTGGCCTGTTGAGTGGCGTTCTTGGTATGCTTGGATCTTACTACGGAAAATTTCCTATCTGTGAGAAAAGTTGGCGTCACGTTACTACTAAAGACAAAGTTTATTTCGAATGTGTCAAGGTAAGAGTTTATATCCGATCTAAGTTACATATGCTTATTCATGATTAGAATTGATTATTTTAGGAATAGTAATTTATTCTTAAATTAAAAATAACTTAAATATAACACAAAGTGTTTGTATATGAAGTGTTCATGAATGCACCGATTTTATTCACAAACTTCTGTGTACTCTTAAGATATGAGTTGGCATTTTTTCTTTTTAATTTGTTGGCTTATGGATTGCTGTTAATGATATTATACAATTTTCAATCCTTTGTGTGTTTTTTTAATCAGTATTATATTTGAGTCAATAGACATCTTTTACTCCATTTTTTTGGGTTCACGTCGGTTGGTGTAGCTTCTTCGATTTATTCTTTATTGCTAAAAGATGTTTTTGTAATAGATGGCTACCTTTGACCTGCTCCTTGACCAGGGAGTATTCCAGCAAATATTTTTAACAAATCGTGTCATTTATGCAGCAAATCTTTGAGTTTGATGAAGATAGTGATGGGATTATAAAAATAATATTTTGAAAAGTATGGGGAAGTCTTGAAAAGATACAAGGCTGAGGTTGTATGATGATTACTACGAGGCAACATTATCGACTGAAGAAAATATCGAGAACCGTCTGCCGAGAATTGATCGAGATCACTGGAGATGGTACCTTGATTATCGCGCCAAACCTGAGACGAAGGTAAAAATAGTATTTATATTGGTATAATATAGTACAATCACCTTTGCATTGTGTCCTTTTTAAAACAGTTTCTAATCCCCGTTTATCTCTGATGGACCAATAGGAGAAGTGTAGGAAAAACGCGATAAATCGATCAAAACAGCTGTATACCCACACTAGCGGTTCGAAAAGCCTGGCTCGGCGGAGGGAATAAGAGGTAGTGTACTTTTTTATTCACTTTTCGGTTTTGTACTGCTTTGCATAATTCAATCCTTGGACTATCTCTGTGTCTACATTTTCCCTGATTAGTCGATTTCGGTGATGGATTAAACTTTGTTATTTCAGTTAGAACAAAAAGGAAGGATAGTCGGTAGAGGGGAGTTATGGATCAAGGTTCACAAAAGAAGGGATGGCTCTTATATTAATGATGAGGCAAGAGAAATTGGTGTAAGTACAACTTAATGTGATTAGTCATCAAAATTATGATATCTAATGGCATCCATAGTTCATTGCTACTTTTTAGTTGCCCGTTCCTTATGTGCTGAGCAGAAAATAAGTTGTGGGTTTCTTTTCATTCAATGTCTACAAATAAGTTTTTGGTTCCAACGCTTATACTATGATATAAAGTTGTTACATGTGAAGGATTCAAT
Organism: Arachis ipaensis; assembly: GCF_059453495.1. Taxonomy (NCBI): domain Eukaryota; kingdom Viridiplantae; phylum Streptophyta; class Magnoliopsida; order Fabales; family Fabaceae; genus Arachis; species Arachis ipaensis. The sequence goes on from NC_142441.1 coordinate 131,884,658, forward strand.
TAATTTATAAAATATCTGTATGACCGAAAAGGTTTTTTATTTGGGCAGAAATTTTGTTAATTGCTTTATGAATAATGATGTTTTAACAGCTCTAATTATTTGTTTCAAAATATATATGTAACACATGATTAGGAGCAATTAGTCAAAATTACTAGAATACTAGTATTGAATTATTTCTTTGCCCATTTTATTTATTTATTTATTTATTTATACATTTACTTAAATGAGTGATATTCAGAAAGCGTGTAATAGGTATTAAGTTTAGTAATAGAGCGAGAACAGTTGAAGTTTGGAATCCAAGTTTAGTAATAGAAGAAGAACAGTATAAGTCTTGGAATCCAAGGAGTTCTGAATGATGAAAACTATAGCGTACTTGGGTGTCTTGTGGTTGCTCAAATTGATTTTGTGACAGAACTGGAATCCAATCCATTCAAAATTATTCTCTACTCTCACTTTAGATGTATATCCCTATGCATGCTTATGCTTATCGTGTGCCTCAAATATAAACTCAGTAATTAAGTTGAATGTTCTTGAATCGGATCCATATTGTTGTTTTATGTCTGTAGGAAAGACTTCTGGAGATTGAGCAATAGGATGAGTCATCTAGAGTGTTGTCCCAAAATGATTCCATTGCTCAGGTCTTCGGAAGAGAGAAACCGGGTAGAGTGCGTGGAGTGGGTTTTGGACCGACTCCTAGTCAACTCTTTGGTACAAATTTGCAACCGTCAGTAAACAGAGTACAAGTAGAGGAGACGCAAAGGAAGCTGAATGAACTACAGATAGAACTGGAAGCCGAGAAGTTGAAAAGGAAGGCGATGGAAGATGAAGCAGCAGCAGACAAGAAAAAGATAAAGGTAATGGATAGTGCTTTGATTAATCTTTTTCAACGGCAGGGTGAGGAGCTGCCACCAGAGATTGCTGCAGGGATGCTTTCAATGGAATGATATAGTAGAAAATAGTACTTTAGGATTGGAATTATTTTGGATTGATGCATACTTTTTTTTAGGTAGACTATACAACTCTTAGCAAGAGATCTATTTTGTTGATATTTTGATAAATACATTGTGGTTTGCGGATATTTTTCTGGTTTTGTCACAAGTTTAGATTCCATTCGTGAATACAATCACTCCTAAAATAATTAGAAATCCAAGGAACAAAACTTGATGATATTATTTTTAAATTTTATGTGATTTCATAAATAAAAACCCAAATTTTGCGTCTCTTTTTTTTTTAATTTTTTTCTGAACTTGGCGGCTATTCTAAACTGCCAAAAAGACTAAAAAAATAGGACAGTTGTATCGGGGATTGAGGCGGTTCGAAACCGCCTGTAAAGATATACACGGACCAGTCCTTAACTGCGGTGGTTGTAACATAGCCGCAAAAACTTAATTGATTGGCGGCGGTTTTAAAACCGCTGGTAACCAAGAAGATTATTGTAGAATTCAAATTTTGCGGCAGTTTTTTTAACGCATGCCGCAAAATGCATATTTAGCGGCGGTTATACCAGCGGTTGCTGGTAACAACCGCTGAACTCACTCCCAGCGCTCATAACGAGGGCGGTCACCATAGGCGCCGGCAATATATTTTGCGGCGGTTTAAAAGTGCCGCTAAAAGGAGAAAAAAGCGCCGCTAAACTCCGCCTCTGCTGTAGTGATTATAGATTAGCCCCCAAGCAGGCTTCATAAGAAAGAGTTGGTTTGTCTTCTGGGCTTTCTGTATACCAAGTCCACCCTCCTCCTTAGTTTACAAACTTTGTCCCAGTTTAGAAGATGGACTTTTCTATCTTCTTCATTGTTGCCCCATAAGAAGTCCCTACAGATCTTGTCAATTTTAGAGCATATGGTAGTCGGAATCTTCATAGTCTGCATACAATAGCTAGGAATGGTTGATAATACAGATTTGATAAGGGTACATCGTCCTGCTAGAGAGAGAGTTTTTTTTCCTACTAGAGAGCTTGGATTGAATACGGTCGATGATGAATTGAAAGTGGTGTTGACTGCACCTCTGATGAATAAGCAGAACTCCGAGGTATCTACCTAAATTGGTTGTGAGAGTGACTCTAAGCTCCTGACTAAGCTGATGACGGATGTTGTGATTCACATTCTTTAAGAAGTACACACACGACTTATCAAAACCGATCTTCTACCTCGAGCTATCGCAAAATGTGTGCAACGTTTTCTTGATCATGTGAACTTGCTCACTATTGGCTCTGGCAAAAAGTACCAAATCATCTGCGAAATAAAGATGGGAAAGATTAGGTCTATTTCTAGAAATAGATATAGGTTCCCATTTTTTTCCCTTAACCAACTTATTAATAAGATGTGACAATCTCTTAACGCATAAAACAAAAAGATAACGTGAGAGAGGGTCTTCCTGTCGTATGCCTCTTGTTAGAGTGAAGGATTCTGATGGAGATCCATTCCAGAGCAAGTTCATTGTAGGAGTAGATATACAGAAAGCAATAACATTTATAATATTATCAGGGATGCCTGCATCTTTAAGAGTGTCCACCACAAAATCCCAATTTAGTCTATCGTAGATTTTCTCTAAGTCTATTTTAATTGCCATGAGACCTTTACCCTGATTTTGATCGCGCATAGTGTGAACCACTTCCTGTACCACCAAGATGTTATCTGCACTGACCCTGCCAGGAATAAAACTCGATTGGGTATTAGAAATAAGCATAAGTATATAATTTTTCAGTCTAGAAGCAATAGTTTTAGGAACCACTTTATAATAGGTGGTACACAAACTAATGGGTCTAAAATGGCTAAAATTTTCGGGGGCAGAATTTTTGGGACCCAATAAGCGTTTTATTCACTTTTGCAATATTAGCTGGGTTTTGAAAGATATATTTCACCCAAGTTGTGATAGATTCAGCAATAATATCCCAGAATTGTTGGTAAAACTTCACTGATAAACCATCACTATCGGGAGCCTTCCAACTCCCCATGGCAAACACCACATCCTTAATATCCTCTTGTGTGACTTTCCTCTCAATATCAACATAATCGTTGTTGTGTAGTCTTGGAAAGCAAGCGAAAATAGGATAATTAATGTAATTAGAATCTGCTGCATATAAGGCTTTAAAGTGATCCATTCCCTACTTTATTAGTAGCTCCATATCATCAACCCAAACACCCTCATCATTCTTATGAGCTGTGATTTTATTTCTTTTCCTTCTCCCATTTGCTTTCTGATGAAAATATTTTGTGTTTTTGTCTCCAAAATTAATATTTTCACTCCTAGACATTTGCATCCAATAACTTTCTTTTTGAATAGCGATAGCCTTATAATCCTTCTAAAGATCCCTATTTAACTTCTCAAGGAAAAGGTTCGGGTTGAAAGATAGGCTATAAGATATCCCCTCTAATCTAGACAAAATCTTGTGCTTCTTCCTAAAAATGTGACAAAAAACTTCTATGTTCTAAACTTTTACTTTCTCAATGAACGTTGCTATATTCTTGGTAAAGTTGGCACTGTTGTTCCAGCTTTGTTTGACAATATTATTATAGTCTTCATGAAGGACCCAAGGTGCTAGAAAACGAAAAGGCTTGTTCCCTCCATCCTGATTAGCTAATTGAAAATCAAGAGGAATAGGTAGATGGTCAGATTTAAGTTTAGGGAGGTGTTTAACACCCGCTTCTACAAAACGATTAGAAAATTCCAAATTACTTAAAAAACGGTCCAACCTTCTCTTTACATTACTTCTCTGCCAAGTAAAAAGGGGACCCAAAAAACCTAAATTGTTAAACTCACATAACTTAATACAATTAATAAAATTAGTGGTATCGAAAGAAAGGTTAGAAGAACCCCATGTATCCTCCAAGGTTAATATGGAGTTGAAATCCGCTCCCAGGCACCAAGGACCATTTATGTTTTCGGCAATCTCTTCAATCTTTTCCCAAAGGATTCTACCGCTTGCTTGGGGGCTATGATAAACTACTGTAAAAAACCAAGGGCTATCACTCCCCCATTTGACTTCTAGGTGTACAAGTTGTTTTTGTATCATAAACAGTTTTATCTTCCAAAAACCAGACTTTCAGAGACACCAAATGCCACTTGAAAAGCTTTCAGCTTTGCTTATGCACCAGGCATCAAATCCCAGCCTTTTAATAATAATTTCAGCTTTTCTACCTGAAATGTGAGTTTCGAGCAGGATGCAAAAACTAGCTTTGTATCTAGTTAAATCAGTAAAAATAATGTGGAACCCGTTTGTAGAGGCACCTCTACAGTTCCAAATAATAATATTCATCATAAACTAAAAAAAATAAAGTAACATAAACAAGAGAGATAGAAAAAACTCCCTAAACCGAGGCATAAAGAAACCAATTAAGCTTCCATATCCTGAGCAGAGTTGGCCTCTACGTTCAATCCATTAGGATCATTATTGTCATCTTGCATAGGCATATCTGTACCCAAGGTAGAAGCACCAATTGCATTCCCTTCCAGTTCAAGTGGTTTATCTTTAAAATTGCTCACATGGTTCCCTTCCCTTACCTCCCCCATAAATTTGGAAATGAGGGGGTTTATGTTAAGTTCAGGATTACCATTAGTAGTGAAGAGCTTTCCTTCCCAGTGTTGATTATATATCTCATTGCCAAGTCTTTTGAATTGCATCCAGTAATGTTGATGGGCATAATTGGTTTTAGATGTTTTAATTTGATTTTCTTTTAACATTTTTCTGATTGATAAGTACTACCTGTTGCTTCGATTTGGAGCTGCTGCCTGTGATCTGATTCACTTGACTTTTTTTGCTAAATTCATTATTCTTGTTTTTGCTATTGTTGCCACCTGTGCTGTTTCCACTTCCCGATTTGGAAATCTCTGGATTGGATTATACTCTATTATGACGCTGCGATTCCTTATTGATAGTAGTTTTTTCTTTATTTTGATTTGCTTGATTATTTCCTTCCTTAAACGTCTTTCTCTCATCATAATTGCTTTCCTTTTGTAGGGCACTAAATCTGGAGCCAGAAATCTGCTTCTCCTTAGCTCCTGTGGACTCATTAATTTTTGGAATCTTTTTCCTTTGGATTTTCTTCATAACCATTCAGGGACCGAACGAACCTTCATCTTTTGTAGATTTGTTGTCCACCTTAGAATCCACGATTTTGGGGATTTGATTTGGTCAGGAGTTTTCAACGGATACAATATCATTAATCACTCCCTGATTTTCCTTCCCAATATCTCCTTCCCTTTTTGCTGATTCTGGTTGTTCTGATTTGGTGCGGAGTGGCCACCGCCGGGGTTGTCAGATTCACGGTGGTCCTTAGTTGTAACACCCCAATTAACCCAAGCCTTACCTCTAGCCGTAAAGCAAGGGTTAACCAAAGGTTACGATAATTCTAAGGCTTATACATATTTATATAGAAAGAATAATATAATCTAGAATCCCGATGAAGGGATAAAGCTCAAAGTTAGGGTATGAAAAGCGCAAAACGCATAAACGAAGCAACTAACTTAAAGCACAAGGAATAAATACAATTTACATCAAAATATCATAGTATAATATCATAAGGATCTAGCCACGACTCGCGGAGTTTAAGCCGGCTAGCCATATACAGACCATACATGAAACTGGACAGTAAAACAGCTTATACAATTTTTGTTCTCTCAATACATGCTTCTAGGCTAAACAAAATACAAAAGTGAGAGATGCATAGCAAAATAAATCAAGAGACTCAAAAGGTATCCGGATCCTCCGCTTCTGTCACCATCCAGACAACTCACCGAGGTGGGTTGCGACCTGCATCTGAAAAACAACAACAACGTATGGAATGAGAACCGGAGGTTCTCAGTATGGTAACAGTGCCCAATGATGTAAGATGTAAGGCTCCGGGAGGCAATCACAGATAATGCAATCACATGTTACATCAAGTAACATATTACATTTTAAGAGCATCAGACATCATTACATTTTAAGTAACATCAGACATTTAAGAGCATGGTAACAGTGCCCAATGATGTAAGATGTAAGGCTCCACAGTATGGTAACATATTCAATCTTAGAGGCCACTCCTCTTAAAATGTGTGCATACGCACAGGGGTGTGCGTACGCACAGGTGGCAAAACTTACAGAATCTGTTCACTCGCACAACCTGTGCCAGTGCCCCTAACAGACTGGCCTTCCCAACGTGTGCGTCCGCACAGCCCTGTGCGTCTGCACAAGTTGAAATTCTTCCTTAGATATGTGCGCGCACAAGCTGTGCTAGCGCTGCAAATAGAACGCATTTCCCTGCCTGTGCGTGCGCACAGGTCAAAATTTTTGCAGGGTGTGCGCTCGCACATATCAGAAATCATGAAATTCTGCAACCTTGCAGAATTTTAGATTTTTAACACCAACTTTGAATGATCATAACTTCCTCTACAAAATTCTAATTTTCACAAACTTTATATCGATTTAAAGGGTTTTCAAAGATCTTTAATTCTAAACAAATTTCAATCAATTTCGAAAATCAAGGCAAAAGTTATGATCAGACAAAATTCACCAAAAATCCATTTTTTACCAAAATTCACAAATCCTCAACATCACCAAAATTCACAATTCAAAGCCAAACTAATCATACCCCAAACAATACTAAACAACATCAAGGTCCATACCAAATCTTTCTCAACCACTTCAACCATTCAAGCATATAAACCATTTAATACTCACCTCATCCAACTCTAAATTCAATCTAACATCACATCTAGTTTCCTTAATACCACCATTCAAATTCTCAACAACCATATCAAATCCCATCATTCAATATCTCAATTTATCAACTCTTAAACAATCATCTCCACTTACCAACAACATCAATATGCATTCATAATTATCAACCATATCACAAGCCTCCATCAACAACAATAAGTCTCACATTCATCATCAACCTTCATAATAATTAAAATACCATTAATCATCATCAACTCATATAATCATTAACATCCTTTATTCCAAACCATCACAACATTTTACATTAACTTATTACCTTAATTTTCCATAATCTTCATTATCCACCAATATAACTAATCACCATAAATACTCATCAATACCCATAATTCCCAACAATCACCATCAACCACACTAATCCAATATAACCAACAATTACATCAATTCACATATAATTATTTATGCACCAATATCATCCAATCCTATCTTAGGGTCAACTAGCCTAAGTTTCCAGAAACATTACATATTACATAAAGGAAACTGAAATCATACCTTGGCCAATTCCCAAATGCTCCAAATACCAAAACAAAACTACCAAACTTGATCCAAAGCCTCAACCAACTCCAACAAACACCAAAGCTCAAACTAACAACATATATATCACCAAAATCAAAACCTAAGATACATAGAACAACTAAACACAAGGGTTTAGTGAAACCATACCTTACCCACTGAGATTAGGGGTAAAATCCAACAATTATTCGCTACTAGAGATCACCTAAACAAGCAAAATCACAAAACTTGCTCAAAAACCAAGCCTAAAACACGCAGAAACTTAGGGCACAAAACTGGGGAGTGAGATGCAAGCTCTTACCAGATTTCTTTAGATAAAAAGGAAGAGCTCATTGAGAGCTTCGCGTGGCCGCAAACGACTCGTCAATCGGAGGTTCGTAGCTCAAGTTATCGCGAGTTGAAGTGAGGAGTGAATAGTATTTTCTTCTTCCTCTTCTCCCCTCTCAATCTGATGTGTGTGTGTTTATGAGATGAGGGTTCATTAATGAACCCTTATATATGTTGGACTTGGGCCCGGTCCAACCCGTTAGCATTTTTATCCCTTTTGGCCCAACTTTGGGCCAAACCTTTAACGCTAACGCCCGGTTTTTCATTTCTAATATTTTTCTAAGGTTTTCGACTGTTCTCACTTTTTCTCACACAGAACCGGACAGACTTAAACCAGTTTGACCGGTTCAATTGCTGGTTCGCAGTTTTTCACGGTTTTTTGCAGAAAACACATTTTTTAACTCGGAAAGACCTACTGAGTCCAAAAATCATATTTAAATCCCTAAATTCTCATTCTAACTTTCCAGAACTTAATTTGGGCACTTAAATTATTTTATTCGTGAAAAACCCAGTTCTTACATTAGCTCTATATTGAGCGGCTTTTTTTGCCGTCGGTTGTATCTTTACTTCTGGACACCCATCTACCTTGTGACCTTCCACAATGGAAACAAATCTGGTGGAGACCTTCATAAACCAGGTGAAATTCCTTCCCCCCAACGTAGTAAAAGATGGTACTAATTGATTTCTCAAGTCAAGTTCTACGTAGATGCGAGCAAACTTACCTCTCGAGTGAATAGATGTGCTTTCATCGACACGAAGCATAGTTCCCAGAGTTTTTTCTACCTTCTATAAGAAGTAGTCATTGTAGAGCTCTACCGAAAGATTCAGAATTCTGACCCAGACAGCCACTTTCTTCACCTCCGTTTCCTGGGACATGAACAACGGTCTCCATCTTTGGACTAATAGATAGTGGTCCGCAATCATCCAAGGCCACTCAAATAGAGCATGAGCATAATTGTCTTGACTAGAAAATCTAACCAAGAAGAAACCACCCTCCAAATCCGTCACTCTGGCAGTCTCCTTATTAGCCCATCACCTAGTGATCCATTTTTCCATCGTCTGCAAGTTGATCTTCTTTTTCAAAAGTTTGATGATAAGGGTTTATTTCTAAGGTTTGCACCAATCCTCATATTTCTCAAGAGTAACTTCGATATTTGGCATTAGATTGAAGGGAGCTTGATTCCACCCCAGCTCAAAAGCCTCATTATCAGAGATATACTCTTCAGCCACCATTTTCACTATCTCTTCGGGTTCAACTTCTCCAGCCCATCACCTACCAATCTATCCCTATAAGAGACTTTAGGGGGCTGGACAGGTAGTGTTCTGGAACAACCTCAATCTCTAGTTCAGCTTCAGCATCCTCCATGCGGTATTCAGTTTCCTTGTTTTCTTCGGGTTCGGGGGCATCATCTTCTATATGTTCAACAGCTTGTTCTGTCGCATTCATCTTTACTTTTTTGGTACTTTTTGCCATCAGATCTTTTTTTTGGTGATCTCTTTTATATGCTTTTTTAATTATTTTTTTATTACATTTGAAGTTTTTGATCCTACAAATATAAATAATGATTATGAGATATGAAATTTTGGCATAATTTAAAATGATAAAATAAAAAAATTGAGTAAATTTTTATTTTTCTTAGTTGAATAAATAAAAAAATGAAAAGGAAAAAATGCTATAAAACAAATAATGTTACTCTTATGTTATAAAATATATTAAAAAAAAGAATGAAACATAATAACACTTTTTATTTTTAGCATTGTGATTCAAATAATATTTTTCAGGAATGTGAATAATTGATATATTTTTTTTGGTATAGATATCATAAATCTGAGGGTCAAATTTGTGGTTTTATTATTTTTTTTAAAAATACAAATATGAGGATTAGATTTGTAGTTTATAATTTTCTTCCCACAAAACTAACCCATCAATTTGCTTATCCCTTAAACAAATTTTCAGCCCACACAAATCTGAGCCTCCGATTTCTCTGTTATCCCAAATTGGACCCTAAGTTTTGTTTCCAAAACAAAACTGAGCCTCCGAAATTCCAATTAAAAAAAAATTATCTCCATATCTATAAAAAACACACCATTTTTTTATAATTAAACATATCACATTCTGCATTTTCATAACTAAAAAAATTAGCCATTTTTACATCATTTATTTTTTTATTTTTTTTCAACCAAACAATAAAAATAATAATTTTTTTCTCAATTTTTTTCTTCTTTTTCTTTTTTTTTTTCATTTTTATCTCAAATAAAGAAACCATAAAATTATTATCTTCATTTTTTGACAAGAAAAATATAAATTTAGCCTATTAAAAATAATGATTATTTTTAAATTTTGAAAGATTATTTTATTTTTAAATGATAGAAAAGGTAAACGAACAATATTGAATCTAACTTTAATAAAAAATGAATAATATAGAAAAGATTTTTTATAAAAAAAACAAAAATTTTTGAACAAAATTATTTCGAAAAGTGTATAGACCAATCAAGAAGGATAAATGATATTTAGTTATTTATATAATTTTTTGTGAATTTCGATCTTATACAATTTTTTTTAGAGTAAAGGACAAATCCATCCCTGACCTTTTTTTTCGCGGACATTTTCGTCCCCGAGGATTGAAAAATACATTCATTTCCCTGACCCTCTGAAAAAGTGGACATATTTACCCTTTCGTTAGAGTCGTTCCGTTTGGCCTGACGGAAAATGGTGACGTGGCTCCCGTGGCACTGACCTGGCCATTACGGACTGCCACGTAAGATGGACTTTTGAAAAGAGGACGTATTAGTCCCAAGAACCCAAACGTAGTCGTTTCTTCCTCACCCCTCCAAACAAACTTTAATCCCCTTTTGCATTTTCAACCAATATTCCAGATTTCAGATGAAGAACAGAGCAATTTAGCGACATATTCACCAACAACAGAGCACAAATTCAATTTCACAGGCTCAGTTCACAATTCAACCAGTCCAGATTGTGCAATTTATGAAGAATCAACAACTTACAAAAAATTGCATATGGAGGAAACGGCTCTGGCCGTGGAGGAAGTTGCCATCCAGGGTGGCGGAACAGCAGCGGAGGGGTTGAATCTCCCATCGCAGCAAGTGGCGCTGGCGAAGCTGCAGTTCTACATCGAGGGCTGGATCCCGAGTGGCGAGGAAAATTGGTCTTGGCTGTTGGTCCCCGGAGTGTTCTTGCGGTGGCGTCGTAAGCGCGTGCGGCGTCCTCGGCAGAATCGAAGGTTCCGAGCCAAACCCTTGCTTTCTTCAACGGGTCTCTGATTTTGGCGGCGAATCTTCCCCACGGTCTCTTCCTCGTGCTGTGGTATCTAACTTCCTTTAATACTGGCATCGGCCCTGATCCGTTTACCTCTGCCACTGTAACCGCCGCCGTGGGTTTCAGAGCCGCAATTCCTCTGCCTCTTCCCATGACGATGGCTTTGGTTTTCAATATAAAAAAGAGTAATTTTGTGATGTTTTAAGGAACAGAGCGGAACTTAGATTGGGAAACAATGAAAAGAATCAAGCTTTGAAAACAAATAAGCATTTCAGTGTGTAAAATTTTGATGGGTCGTTCACACTGATTTCCAAGAAAGAAAAGCAACACATTCTTCTTCTTCTTCTTTGTTCTTTGAATCTTTGTCTTTGTTGTTGGGTGTGGTGTGGAGGGTGCGCATGGGGAGGGGAGTAGAGTGTGTTAGGGTAAGCGAGGAAGTGGAAAGGGATGGGGATAGGGCAAGGAGAGGAGGGGCAGCGTAGGTGGTGGTGGAAGAGGGAGTCAGGGAGAAATATGTCCTGTTTTGAAACGACATCGTTTTGGGGTGGGAGGACTAATATATCCTGTTTTAAAAAGCTACACATTTTGGTATGAGAGGACTAATATATTCTGTTTTAAAAAGTTACATGCCACGTGTGCTCCCGTAACGGCCAGGTCAGCGCCACGGGAGCTACGTCAGCGTTTTCCGTTGAGCCCAACGGAATCACTTTAACGGAGGGGTAAATTTGTCCGCATTTTAGAAGGGTCAGAGACATGAATGTATTTTCCAATCCTCGGAGACGAAAATGTCCGCAGAAAAAAAGTCAAGGACGGATTTATCCTTTACTCTTTTTTTTTTAAGTATAAAAAAATAAATTATTTGTTTATTTTTTATAAATGACTTTTTAATAAAAAAGTATATAAAACAAACGTAGGGGGAAAAAAAAAAAAAATCGTAGTGAATGTACTCAATGTAGGGTTCAACTGAAATTGATTTTCGGTCTCAGCGGCTGAGCTGCTCTTGTCTTCTCTTTTCCACGGTCTGGTATTGAAAACACTTATTAAAACCCTCAAAACCCCTGATATTATCCCTCTTTCTCTTCCGCCCTTCGTTTTTCTCTTACTCTTTACCATTACACTGCTCACTGTAAGACGCAACAATGAGCAGTTGGAGAAGCCTTCTTCTGCGAATCGGCGACAAGAGTCCCGAATACGGTGCCGCCGGCGACTTCAAGGACCACATTGTTCGCATCCCTCTCCTTCTTCTTCTTCTTCTTCTTCTTCTTCTTCTTCTTCTTCTTCTTCTTCTTCTTCGATCTTAATTTCAATTCTTTTCTTTTCAGGAAACATGTTTTGGCGCCATTCGCAGAGAGCTCGACCACTCCCAAACCGAGATTTTGGAGGTTAGCTTTTCGATTCTCTTCTTTGCCATTTATGATTTACCGTGGTTTGTTAGGTAATTATTTTGTTCTTGTTGTTCTGTTTGGACCAATTGAAATTTGGGGATTTTTGAGCTATGAGGCATATTGTTGTAGCTAACATCTGTATTATGTATGTGTTATGAGCTTTCTTTAGAGATTATGGAGAAACTATATTGGTGACTTTAAATATTAGTAGTAGTTTCGTTGTTAGTTATAGTTGGCTGAGTGGTTGTTTTCCAATAGGCAATAGCAATACTTGTTTTTTATTAGAACGAGGATAGTATTTGGTGTGCGGACTAGTATATAATTTCCTGTATATATTGTTCCAAATATTGATATTGACACTTTTTTTTTAATTTGTTTTTGGAAGTCTAGGCTGGTCTTTCAAAATGTTCATGTATAATGGACTCCAGATCTAACATACTAAGACATGCTTGTTTTCTCTATCATTGTAGTTTCTTATAATATCTTTATTTTTCTTCATGCAGTTCCTTTTGGCATGTGCTGAGCAATTGCCTCACAAGATTCCGTTGTATGGAACCCTGGTAGGTTTTTTTCTTCTCTCTGTCTTGATTGAATAGCAAATGACCCTCCTTCCCCATGCCCAGGGGGCTATATTTATGTATTTGAATGTGCAGAATTATTTTGATGAACTAGTGCTGGAAATTATTCTGAATTAGTCATTGTCATAGTTGTGGCAGTGGTAATTCATCAAAGTATTATGGCATGCCATGTATATACAATCGAAACTGTTACTTAAGGCAATCTAGTATGTATACAATCTACCTAATGTTTGACATTGTAAATTATTTCCTCTTTGCACTTCATAAAAGATTTTAGCATTGTTGACTTACTCACTTTTCCCTTTATGAGCTGTTTACTTTCTAAATGCAAGGTTGGTAGCTTACTAAGTTTGATGTTGATGCTTTGCATATTTGTTACTTGCTAGATGCATATAAGCAGCATGATTTTGACACAATCTTGCAAATATATATTTGCAATGGTAAAAGAAAAAAATAAAATATATGATTAGCAGATTAACTTATTGTGAAAAATTTGTTTCCCTTGCTTACTATTGTCCTTTTATTTTCTTTTTGTTGCAATCATTGTCTATTATTTTTATCAGTGATTACTATCTTCGCTATGTGTTGTGAAATTTCATTTGCTCCTAGTTCAATTCCCTAAATGATGTTCCTGAGCATCTTTCATTTCCTTTAATACTCACTTCTTTCAGATTGGCTTGATTAACCTAGAAAATGAGGACTTCGTTAAAAAACTAGTGGACAAAACTCGGACTAAATTTCAGGTGAGCAGTTCATCCATTGAGGCTTCTATATTAGTTTCTTGATGATGTGTCATAAATTGTCTCTCCTAAAAACTGAAATTGTTTAGTAGAAACACATGAATGATTGTATATCTAATACACTATCTCACAGAGTGTCTTTTGGGCTTCAAGTGTGGATTGAATATGCACTGGTCTATTTTTGTCTTGTGTTGAAATTCTATCCTTATTTAGAAGAATGAAGGTAAAAAGGATAGAACTCTAGATCTTTTGGTTAGCGAAGTTTTGATACCATGTAATGAACCATCTGTTCTAAAGTTTAAGTTGTATTTGCATTGTCTTCATTCTCTTATTTTACTTTGCTTGTACATGCAATTGTAGATAGGGCTTTTCCATGAGAATTAAGGACAGCGATTTGAAATATTCAGTTGTCGTTGAAACAAATTTCTATAAATTAACATTCTCAATGGGATTTTAATTAAGATTTGATTTGATGCAATTATGCAATGAGATGTCTTGAACTGGAATGGGAAGAGAAAGTATCTATGTTATTATTATTTTATTTATTGATAAAAGAATAATATCATTAAGATGGGAAGAAGAATGTTACAATGTACAAGAAGATGGGAGGATAACAGATTCTCCTTGCAAAAGCCACAAACAAACAAAAGAATATTGCAGTATAGCTTTCCAGCTTCTCAAGGGAAAGTCATCCATAAAGATCACAGGATAGGAAAGTATATATGTTATCATGTTTTTAATAGGATTGATAAAAAATGTTAAGAACACTAGAAGATTGATTACATTGATTTGAGGAAGAGTTAGATTTCCCCTGACTTACCAAGACTAAGAAAATGCCAACACTCCAAATTAATCCCCCTCTCTCGATGTTTATAATCAACAAACTCTTCTAACTAACTTGGTGCCAACATGAGTTGCCTATATAATGGTACTTACTGGCTGAGTGGCTGTGTTCCACGATACATATACTGTTATTTTGAATTTATTTGTTCATATAATAAAATTTCCCATTGCATTTTTTTAAAATATAATTTGCTTCAATGCTCGAATGCAGTAAATTCTCTTAGTTTTATGTGGATCTTTTGGTGCATCTGTTTGAGTTTTAATCACCTATAATTTTTGTTGCTTGGCTTTTATTTTATTTTTTTAAAAATAGGATGCGTTAAATTCTGGAGACTGCAATGGGGTTCGTATCCTAATGCGGCTTATGACTGTCATGGTATGTATTGCATCGTTATTTATAAAAATATGTACCTTTATTGCCATTGTTATTATATGTCAGTATACTCTATATAGCATGAGGTAGTTAGGGAGTTCTTCAAGTTCTCATATTTGTTAAGCCGTTTTGCATAACTGGTTTACATAATTGTTTTACAATTGGTTTGTTATACGTTTCCCGATCATTAAAATTTCCGCATGTAAATTCTGTTTTGCTTTGCTACTTTTCATGAAGTCCTAATTATGTTTCATCTTATTCTTATTATCATCCATCCGTCTTTATTTTCTTTTTATAGATTTTTTTTATTCAGGTAATTGATTGCAGTTTTTTTTATGTCACTGTTATGCACCCCTACATGGGGTTTAGGGGAAAGAAATAGATAGTAAGGGTAATTTTTTTTTTGGGAGGGGGGGGGGTGTTACAACTAACTCTGTTAGCTTGGCAGAGTTGGTATATGGTCATTTTGATGAGGAGACTAGGGGAGAGAGAGAGAGAGAGAGAGAAATGAGATTGTATATAAGAGAGGAGAAGAGTGTTATGGGGATTCATCTTGGAAATTAGGCTGGATAGAACTGATAGGAGAGTAGTAGCCTCTCGAATGCTAGTTGTATCTTCCTTTTCTGCTTATATCTCTTACATTCCCTAATACATTTACTGAGGCAAGAATGATATTTCAGTATCATTCAGCCCCTTAGCTTCTATTCCATCTTCTGTTTTTTACTCTATTATTCTGAATTATCTGCCACTATACATTATATTCTGCCCGTTATCTGTTTAGTTTAGCTGCAATGGTACCAGGATCCTACAGTCACTTTCTTGTAAATTTCTATATAGATGTGCAGTAAGGTTCTTCAACTAAGCTCTTTGGTTGGCATCTTTGATACGTTTTTATCATCAGCTGCTACAATAGTTGATGAGGAAAAAGGAAATCCCTTGTGGCAGCCTTGTGCAGACTTTTATATAACTTGTATTTTATCATGCCTCCCATGGGGTGGAGCAGAACTTGTTGAGGTAAGTATTTGATGCTTGAACATTTGGTAATCTGATTGCATTATGTTTTAGCAACATAAGAAGAAAAAATATCTCTCTGCATTTTAGTGTTAAAAGTTTACATATTCATATATTCTCTTAACTGTTCCTTTTATCATTATCATATTTATTAATTTCTGAATTTGTTGTTATTTACTGGCTTCCTTAAAGTTTATATGAACCATTACGATTCTGAATGTTCATTTGCATTCAAGATTTTATTTTCCTTCCAATGGTTGGAGTCATCTTCTATCTATATTATAAAATTTAGAGATCTGTGAAATGTGAATGGAAATAAGACTGGCTGTATTTTCCTTTTGTCAATTGGGGGGCTTAGCTTGTTTGTTTTTATTTGATCCAAATACCCGAATGGGGTATATGTTCAGTTTACAGTTTTTGATTTTAATTCATTCAGGGGAAAATAATGACTTTCAATGAAAGTAGAATATACTTGATTCTCATTTTTGGATGACTAATGTGAAAAGTAATTTCACTGTATCAACCCTCATTTTTCAGTTTTTTCCAAGCATTGCCTGAACACCAAAATTCGTTCTAAAATTGTAGTTATTTGTTTTGCTTTAGGGTACATATGGTTTGCGTTTTCATTTTCTGTTTTCATTTTCAGTGTTTTCTATTTTTGGAATTTTGTAAAGAAAAAAGAGAAAACAAGGTGTAAACAGAAAACAAGATTTTATTATTTTCACTGTTTTCATTTTTTCCTTCACAAAATCCAGAAAATAGAAAATACTGAAAATGAAAATAGAAAATGAAAATGCAAACCAAATGCATCCTACTTATCTCTGAAGGTGATTTTGCTTTATCCCATCCAGACCAAAATATTCTCTGAAACTTGCTTTTGAAACATTCAAATCTAACATAAACCACTTATTTTAGCTTAAATAATTCCTCTTGAAGTTAAATCATATTGGTTGGTACTTGGCAGCATTGGTTGACGTATGACCACAATATGGCAGTTGAGATCTGAACCATTTGTATTGGAGTGTTCTTATCTGTGGATGGTTCAAGAGCTTGCTTTTTGTTACTACTTATTGATGATTGGATTTTTCTACCTTTTTGCTGCTTAAGCTGTCATGACATAATGTTAGCTGAAATGATATTTTGGTTTACTAGTCTTAAACTAATGAGATGAACTTTATGATTTATTGAAGCACCAGTTGGAATTGTTAAGGGTGTGAAGCCAAGAAAAAATAATTTGATGCAGAAAATGTAGACTTTCAGTATCTTGAGAAGTTACAAATTTTTTTGTAAATGATATAACAGCTTCTCTAGTGGGTACATAGCATGCATAATGCATGCATGTTTGAATTATAATGGGCATTTAATTAGTCTCCTGAAACTTTCATTCTATTGAATGGCCGATCATGTCTCATGTCTGTAAACAGCAAGTTCCTGAAGAGATTGAGAGACTGATGGTTAGTGTTGAAGCTTATTTGAGCATCAGAAGGCGTGACTCTGACACTGGTTTATTCTTTTTTGAAAAAGATGATGCAAACGAGAGAGGTTCCGGTGATAAGGTTGGTTACTGTTTCCACTTCATTATGAGTTCTGTCCTCGTTTGAAGTTCATATCAATGTTTCCTTGCAAACACAATTCTTTCCATGAAATATTTATGTTGTTTTGGCCTTGCCTGCTGTGGTGCATATAGTGATGGCATAACAGGACCTGTGAAGTTTTTCATTCCATTGTACACTGTACAATTATCCTTGTGATTTTTCTATTACTATAGAATATCATGGTCTGAAAGTACATGTTAGGATTTGAAGCACTGAACTCAGGTCACCTGCCTTAGTTTGGCAGGACAATAAAAAGGGATTGCAGTTTAGATTAGTTAATAACAATCATAAATTTGAGGATGAGCTTGAAAGAATTTCTTTCGGAATGCTAATTTGGTATTTCTGATTATTTGATGAAATTTATAAGTTATCTTGGAACTGTTATTTACTGAGTATTGGTAGATTATTATTTATTCTTTATTCCTTTTTAAACTTTTATTTCTCTTGGTGTTACCTCTTTCTTCCTTTCAGATCTCGTAGTTGTCGTATGATTTCACCCTTGTTTGAAGCTTTTGACACAAATAATTCTTCTCTAACATTTGATTGCTATTTTCTAGGATTTTGTAGAAGACTTATATGACAGAATACAAGCTTTATCTAGTAATGGATGGAAAGTTGAAAGTGGTAATTTTCTCTCGTTTTTTACTTGATAAGCATGGTAGTATAGGTGGTTCGATATCTAAATGATAAATTTCAATACTTTTATGATTTATTATGTTTTCTCTCCTGCTTTTTAGTCTTTAGGACATTATTTGATTCTATATGTCTGAAGATCACGTTCCTCATAGTTTACATTAATGGCATAATCATAACAGAATGTTTGCTTGGAAAGAAAATAAGAAATACTAACTTGAGCTTAGCATATCTAGTCGAATCTTGTGGTGAGATTTTAATCTGGCTTATTGTTTTCCTTTTCTTCTCTGGTTTTTTCGGGTCATCTCTTCTTGCAGTTTTTTGCCATTGTTTACCTATGTTTTATTCCCTGCTTTGATTATTTGTACTGCTTGGGTTGTTAGTTCCAAGACCACATCTATCATTTGAAGCTCAGCTTGTTGCTGGGAAGTCCCATGAATTTGGGACAGTGAGCTGCCTTAACATACCAAGCCCACCTTCAGTACCTTCTGGCATATCTAATGGTAAACAAAAGCATGAAGCAGAGTTAAAATATCCACAAAGGATACACCGGCTTAACATATTTCCCCCCAGTAAAACTGAGGTGATTTTTTTTCGCCTTATGATATTTGGTCTTGTGCATTTACACTGATTTTGTTGCTTTTAATATTACATTATGGAAACTTATTTAATTTATTGTTTGACTTGGACCTTTTTTTGACAGTAAATTGAACCTTATATTTGTTTGGATATTTCATTGTTTTTCTGCATCTTTTGACATTTTTTTCAAGAGCTTTGTTTAGGCATTGTTTTCTTTGTAGAAGAAAATTTGTGACATAATTTGTGGGTTTGTGCATACCCTTACTGTGCAGCTGAGACTGGCTATGTTATTTAGTGGTAAAAACTCAGCAAACAAATCAAGTTAATAGTTGCAGAGATGAGCATGTTGACATAAACAAGTATGGTTAGACAAAGATATTTAGATGTTAATTAGATATGATATTATAGCATTGTCTGATCTACATAGCTGAGCCCACTTAATAATTCTTAGTTTTTGTTTCCTTTGGCACTCCAAGTTTGTGGCTTTTAATATAGATATAGAGATATAGAGATTGCCTACCTTGTGCTTTCCTATAAGTGTTGAAGCAGTTGTTTATATCTTCTTGTAAGAAGTGCATACAATTGTGTATTCTTTCTTGTGTTTGTTCTCTTTGTGTGTGATTGTTTTTCTTCTTAAGTAGTTATATAGTTATGCTCCTGTTTGGGAGTGTTGTGGCCTGTTCTTTGGGTGCATAATGGTAGCAAAATTAATAAGTATTCTTGATCGAATGTTTTTACGAGCCGCTTGGAAGCTACAAGTTCCATGGATAAGTACCTGGCAAGGCTTGTCAAAGGTGTTGTGGCTGCCAAAAATTGATATTCTACCTTCACCGTTACTTAAATTTCAAAGTCAACCATATCCAAAATTGCTTTCAAAACCAGGCATATGTCCTTATAACCTTTTACATGATAATCTACCAATATTTGAATGTTTTTTGGTGGTAAGATTTCAGCAACTTTTCTCTAAAGCCAAAACACGTGGTAAGATTTCAGCAACATTTCCAAGCCAGGCCATTGTTTGAACATTCTCACATTTGTATTTGGATCCAAATTTGTTGTTTCATTACAAACTTCATTAACTTACTACTATCAACTATCAAGTATTTTCAGATAAACAGTAACTTACTACCATCAAGCATTTTCAGATAAAAGGAAATTTCCTTGGAGTTTGCTGCTATAATCTTTATGTGAAAATAGTTTTTCATCCACCCCCTCCCTGCCATGATGAAAGACAACCTATTCTGAGGTTTTATTTTGTTGGCATATTGTATTTTTTTTATTTGTTCCTTTAGGATATGTTAGCATTGTCTGCTCTTGTGCTTCTATTTTTCTTGTCAGACTAGATTTGTTCTGTAGACATCTCCAAAACAAATAATTTTACTTTTGTTAAGTGAGGAGCAGACTTTCACGTGATGAACTTGCTGATTAATTCCTTGATATTCAAAGCTGTTCGGTTTACATGTATGATTGTATTACCTACACTGCAATTTCAGGTTTTGAAAATTTTGAACTTTTTTCGCCACCATTATATCTGAGGATTAAATGGAAAATAATCTTTTGGATGGCAGGATCTGCAGCCTATTGATCGATTTGTTATGGAAGAATATCTCCTGGATGTGCTTCTGTTCTTCAATGGCTGGTTTGTATGAATTGTTGATTCTTTTCAATGCAATGACATGCCTATTTTTACCCTTTCAAAACCATTTTTTGATTTAGTGATCTTAGGTTCAAACACCATTACTGTCGTTTAAAGAATAGAAAAAACATTTCTGATGTTGCAAACTCTTAGTTCTGTCCGATTTCTGTTGTGCTTTACAAAAAACTATTATTTGGTGTTTAGTTAGAACTCCTTTGGTCCTTTTATTTCCTCTCTTTTTGGTTTGCATCCTTCTCTAAAATTGTTTGACATAATTTTAACTGTTCTCGTTTTGTGTTCATGCAAAGCTAGTCGAAAGGAATGTGCTTCTTTTATGGTTGGCTTGCCAGTGCCCTTCAGATATGAGTACCTCATGGCTGAGACAATATTCTCTCAGGTATTTGCACCTACCTCCTCGATGCTTTTGATTGGACCCTGGTACCTGTAAAGCTTTAGCACTATAATATTGTGGATTGAAGCTTGATTTGGGTCTCTACACTGGCTTTGGTTGGTTGCCATTACAGGCTTTAAAATAATGATGTTACTAAATTGAGTGACATGTTCAGTAACATTTAATGTCTAAAAATCTAGAAGGCAATGCCATGAAACAATAAAGCTAATAGAAGCTTGTCCTCTTTTCTTAGTATTTGAGATCCTAAGCCAGATGTTGTTCTATGTTCCACTTAAGCATTCAAGATTGCAGAGTTCTGTGCAAGTTACTATTAAGGTGGGACAGTACCATATATTCATTGAAAAGAAGCAATGATGTGATTTTGCACTCTCAGGTGCCTGAGGATGATTTTGAGTTTTTTTGGTTATAGTGGTGACTCAGTAGTTGTGGGTATTTCTTCACACATGAGTTGACATTTTGGGGTTGGTCTAATTGGTTGGTTTAATTAGTAAGAAGTAATTGATAGTTTTGCAAAGATGTGCTTGAATGTCAAGAATTTATCATATACTGAAATATAGGGAATATTATAAATGTTCCTTAGATACGTTTGAATGAAGGATGCTTTTGTATATTTGGTAGTAATTTTGCCGTCATATGTCGAGTCTTTTAGTCCTTCGTGCACTTATTTTCTAACTTTTGCTGTTATATTTTATTATAAAAAATCCTTTTATCCTTTAGTTTTATATTTTCAAGGGAACACTGATCAATAACTGGCAGATGTTATAGTGGACCCACCAAGTGCTCTCTCTTTCCTGCCTTTTAATTGAATTTCCTGAATTTTGAAATAAATCTTCATCAACCATTATATAAATTATTGATATTACTAAGAGTTGGGTCAAATTACCCTAGTGTAAGCAATTGCTACACCGGTGAATAATTTGTCATTTGAGCTTTTTTTTTTACAAAATCCACAGTTGGATTAGAATTTTCTATCTTATAAATCATCTATAAAATTTCATTTCAATTGAAACTCATTTGAAATACAACAAGAACAACAACAAATCCCTATCCTACTAGGCGGAGTTGGCTACATGGATCAAACGATGCCATTTCGTCCTATCATGTATCATGTCTACAGTGAGACTATTGACACGTAGATTTCTGTTGACCACTTCATAAAAAAAATTGGTTAACCAACTGATGCCCTTACCTCCTAAGTCTTTCCACATTTCAATCGGAATATTATCTGATCCTACTGCCATTCCATTATTCATCTGCTTTACAGCCTCCCTTACTTCTAAGTCTTGAATCCTTCGATAATAGTTGAAGTTTTGGTCATCTTCCCTCGTGTGTAACCGACTTAAACACGGAAGAGTCTCTTGTCCTTCATTAAATAACTCATAAAAGTAGCTCTTCTTTGTTTTGTTAA
Organism: Arachis ipaensis; assembly: GCF_059453495.1. Taxonomy (NCBI): domain Eukaryota; kingdom Viridiplantae; phylum Streptophyta; class Magnoliopsida; order Fabales; family Fabaceae; genus Arachis; species Arachis ipaensis. The sequence continues at coordinate 131,906,683 of NC_142441.1, forward strand.
TGCTCTCATCTTGGACTAAAACTTCTCCATTCTTGTCCTTGATGCACTTAACTTGGTCCAAATCTATTGTTCTTCTTTCTCGACTCTTTGAGATCTTATATATACTTTTTTCCCTTTCCTTCGTACCCAAAGACTGATAAACACCCTCATACGCCCTTGTTCTTGCTTCACTCACTGCCTCTCTTTTCTCCTTCTTAGTAATCTTATATTTTTCCCAATTTTTAGTATTGCAGCTTAAAGGCCAGTTTTTAAAATATGAAAAGCATTTGAAATACTTTTTATATATTTGAATTTTCATGAAATTTAGCATAAAGGATCTCATTATGGGTCATTGTGATTCAATGGTTGGATCACTAAAGTGTATATTCTATACGAAGTTATGCGTAGTGTAATTTTGCTTATTGATCCTTACTGATTTAGTAAGAGATGTTTTTTTAAACTTTTTTTTTTAAATTTATTTTTCTGAGGTTCTTTTACTTTTCTATATGAATGCTTGATTATGTATCGGGTAGCCTTATTTATGCTATCTCCATCACTCCTGTAGTTGCTGATGCTACCTCAACCACCTTTCAAGCCAATATACTACACACTGGTTATTATTGACCTTTGTAAGGTATTATTTGTTGGATTTTAACATTGTTTCTTTGTCACTGGTGATTTATTAGCTCTCTAATACACATTCATGAATTTTAAATTCTGATTTTTGGTTTGACACACCTTTGGCTACAAAATAGGCTCTTCCTGGAGCATTTCCTGCAGTTGTTGCTGGAGCAGTTCGTGCTCTCTTTGAGAAGATTGCTGATTTGGATATGGAGTGTCGAACACGTCTCATCCTTTGGTTTTCACATCATTTGTATGTTCCAGATAATATTTATGTTTTCATGCTTTCCCTTGATTTAAATCGAATCCTCTTTCTTTGGTGTTTTTGTTGCTTTCTTTCACCTCCCTAATACTTTATTTCTTTTTTTTTTTCTATAATAATAAAAATAAAAACAAAAATAAATGAGTGATACAAAAATAAATGAGTGATGTATGACATTCTTATATTGAAAATAGTATTCATAATTTCCCATTAAAAGATGGCATTGTCAGTAGTGAGATGTATGTCTTGTGAAACAATACGCAAATTGTTGCCTGAAACTTAAGTGATAATGAAATTCATATTTGCACGAAATATAGATCATTTTCAATTTTCAAAAAAACCAGGGAAGAAACTGTTTTCTGGAAGAAAACAATATGGGATTCTATCTAGTGTGAAGTCATTATTGTAGATTCATGCCTGTATAATTATGAGGCAAGTCTACAATATGGTTGATGCAGGTTGCTAGACCTCTTCCTGTCACCTTTAAACTCTTACTTCCTGTTCTTGTGCCATGTTCATGAATTAGGTTTAACAATTTTCGGTTTTCATGACTCAGGTTAAATAAAATATCTTTTTAAGATCAGTTCTGTTTTTACTTTAAAAATTAACGTGCTTGCAAGTTGTTTCTCTAGTCTGGTCCTGTTCAACTTGGTTGATGGATTTACTACACTGCAGGTCGAACTTTCAGTTCATCTGGCCATGGGAAGAGTGGGCTTATGTCTTAGACCTCCCAAAGTGGGCCCCGCAACGTGTGTTTGTTCAGGAGGTTTTGGAGCGAGAAGTTCGCTTATCTTACTGGGACAAAGTTAAGCAGGTAATTAATCATGGACGAACCACAGAAGTGATTATTGATTAATTCTAAAGTTTACACGACCTCAATATGTGGCAGTACTATAATGCAATGCTACCCAGTAATCTCTCATACAGTAATTGCTGATTAAGGAAAAACCTCATAGGGTATTAACATTTTTGTTGTTGTCAGTCTATAGTAGTTGAGGCTTTTATGTTTGAAGTTGAATATATTCCATGTAATTTAGTTTTTATTCATATAATTGGTAGCAGACCTTCAATGAAATTGATCTGGTATAGGTGCATTCCAGTCAGTTGCTATAGTCAGTTGTAACAGAAACTGAAATGAGTTAGGATATAGGAGGAAGAAAGTTAGGAATTTGGTACAAATATTTGGGAGTGGAAATGGCGGTTATCTTGAGCACATTTTCTTGGCTCTTCTCTTCACTCCTTATACTCTGAACCAGTCCTAATAATGTTTCTATTGTCCATTCATGTTATTCACAGAGCGTTGAAAATGCAGCTGGTTTAGAAGAATTACTTCCTCCAAAAGGTGGACCAAACTTAACTTTGGGGGCAGACGGTACAGAGAACAATGAAAATGTGCTCTCTGGAGAGCTTAACAACATGGTTAAAGGAAAGGCACCTGTTCGTGAAATAATCTCGTGGATTGATGAAAGCATACTTCCCAATAATGGTCTAGAAGTTACACTAAGAGTGGTTGTACAAACTCTTCTCAATATTGGATCTAAAAGTTTCACACATTTGATAACCGTCTTAGAGAGATATGGTCAAGTTTTTGCAAAACTATGTCCTGACCAGGATAAGCAAGTCATGCTGATTGCTGAAGTGGGTTCATTTTGGAAGAGTAACACCCAAATGACAGCAATAGCAATTGACAGGATGATGGGTTATCGACTTGTATCAAATTTGGCCATCGTGAGATGGGTTTTCTCCTTAGAAAATATTGAGCAATTTCATACATCAGATCGTCCATGGGAGGTACTTCAATTTATGGATAGTTCAATATCGTGGTTGTTTGCTTTTGATAGTAAAAACAAATTATTTTAAAGAGAAGAGAATGTATAAAAGAGGAACGTAATTATCGTAGATACAAAAGAGATATCTATGAAATAGACTATGTAACAATGCATGCCACCACACCTTTTGAAATCAGCTAGAGGAACACCATTAAACAAACAATTAGTTGAGCACCAACCAAATAGGTAATCTTATCCCAAACAATTTCAATAGCGGAAGGATCGTTAAAATCCCATAATTCCTTTCCAATCAAAGACAACAAAGCACCGCAAAAACCGAGGATTCACACAGAATCCTTACATCTTTATGAGCCAAAAGCACTGTTTCCTTCCCGAATATAACCCCCAGGAGGATGGGGAACACTATCATTTTCTTTAAAGATGTGTTTTAACTTGATCTGCTTTGCACATAATGCCTTTTACATTTAGGTGCTGGATACATAATATTTCTTGTTCTTGTTTTTATCGTCATTGTTAGCATATCAAAATATGTAGCATTAATTTAATTGATGTTCATAGCCATCTGTAGCTCTTTTGTTTGAAATTCCATCCTTTGTGTATCCCATCAAACAGGTTCTTCGAAATGCAGTAAGCAAGACATATAATCGTATTTCTGATTTAAGGAAAGAGATATTATCTCTTAAAAGGAATATTTTATCAGCTGAAGAAGCTGCAAAGCAAGCAAAAGATGAGTTAGATGCTGCAGAGTCGAAACTGACACTTGTAGATGGTGAACCAGTTCTTGGTGAAAATCCTGCTAGGTTGAATAGATTGAAGTCGCAAGCTGCAAAAGCAAAGGAGGAGGTGGTTTCTCTTCAAGAATCTTTTGAAGCTAAGGAAGCTCTTCTTGTCCGAGCAATTGAAGAAAATGAGGTAATTAACTAAAACTGGTATTAACATGTCTGCAGACAGTTTTTTCCTTATGAGACATGACGATGCTGTTATGACACTTTGGACAAAAATTTTTTAGTGGTCAGAAACTGCATAGAACTTCATAGTAATGTGGCTGCGGATGGACTAGCAGAATATCTTTTTACCATTTATTATTGAAATTTTATCTTTTTGAATACTTCACACCATAGATAGCCTGTGCTAGATTGCAAAAGTTTCTTCTGGTAAATGTGAAGTGTTATATTTCTATTAAGAGATCGATGATAGTGTTGTTTGGTCTAATTACTTAACTCCATATTTTAGAGAGGATACTGCATTATTGTTCCAGTACATCTACAATAAATCATAGAAAAAACGAATACAAAGTGCACAATAAAGGAGGATAAGGATTTATCATATAAAAATATTATAGGATAAGGATAAAAAGAAGAAATAATAAAGGAGGATAGGGAATCCACTTAAGTAGGAAAAACAAAGAGCTTGAGGGGATATCACTTGGTCTGGATTCCTGTCCAGTTTTAGTGCTATATTACTAGTTACTACACAGCTTTCCTTTTCTTTACAGTTAATAAATTTTTAAATTATTCCTTATACTATAAAAAAGGATTTTAGGTTGATATGATCTGTAATAATTTCATATATCCATTGGTCTTGTTTATACTTAGTTGTAGTGTTTAAATAAGGAAACAAACTGAGATAACTCTCAAGCTTGTTTTCCTCACGTGTATGACTAATTGATTACCTGATGTATCATGAAGTTCTTCCAAGATATTATGAATTATTCTATCCAAAAAAGATATTCTAAGAATTTGTTGTAGATGTTAGGTTTTACTTGTCTGTCAGCTATAATTGAGGCAATTCAGATTACCCTTTTATTGTATTTGCACAATCCATTCTTGGATCTTGCTTGTTTTCCTGAGCATTTAAGGCTCTAAAGTGAGAAAGTTGGTAAAATGAAATCACTCTTAAATTAAGATAGTGGGGCACACATTATATGGAAGTTACAAAATCAATGGTGATTAACTCCTCACTTTACCACTTTACCAACTTCCTCACTTTAGAGGATCTAAATTCTTACGAATGTGCTATCAAACTTAGTACTAAATTGCCACTGTTTTCAAATTATTTATTTGTATGCCAGTGTTTATGTACAGTGGCCTATTTTACTTTTTTCTATTAAAATGTCCATTTTATTCTTACGCCATTCCTGCTACTACACCACCAGTTATCACTAGAACAACAACCACTACCACCACCACCACCATCTGTTTTCCAATATCTCAAACCACCACCATAAAATACAATTAAAAAACTAATATCTGATTTAAAATTAAAAATAAAGTAAAATAATAATAGAAAAGAACAAATTGAGAGAGTGGAGGAAAACAAAGAGATTGAGAGAGGGAGGAGAGGAGCAAAGAAGGTGGCAGACCCACATAATCGGAATTGCATGCATTTTAAGTTCTAATGGTTCTTTCCTTGCATTGGTGGTGTTGCACATGTAGGCATTATTTCTAATGTTGTACAAAAGCTTCTCAAATGTGTTGGTGGAGCGCCTTCCTGAAGGATCTAAAGCTAGATCACTACACGAGTTGAAGGCTGCAGAAGTTGATGTGATGGCAGTGGATCCTCAAGAACCATCAACCATGGAACTAGATAATGAGAATCAGCAACCCCAAAACAGGTTCCAGTTCCTGCCCTTCTGACCTAGATGGATAATAAAGAATGACCAAATTACTGTCCTGCTTAGTAGATGCACACAAATAAATAACTTGTTTTGGTTTCTTTTGTATTCTGCAGTCAGTCAAATGGCGGGAAGAAAAGTGGTGCTTACAATGTAGGCGAAAAGGAGCAATGGTGTATCACCACTTTGGGTTATGTGAAGGCCTTTTCCAGGCAGTATGCGGCTGAGGTATTGTTTGATTCAGCGCTTGCATTTGCTAATTTACCTAGTTTGAGTTTTTCTTTGTTGTGCACAAAATCCAAATCTTATATAATGGTTTTTCATTCTATATCTCGTCAAGTATTGCTGAAGTAGCATCCTCAAGATTGATACTCTTTCCCTTTGGTTTTATCTGTCAATTGCACTTTTGTCTTGAATAAAATGTGGCAGTGACAGATGAAATGAAATTAATTCAGTATTAGTTATCATGTTTTAGTAAGTGAACGCTTCTTGAAGTAGGAGTTATATAAGACGTTGACGTTATCATACATTTATATTGTTGCTGGCAGATATGGCCTCATATTGAGAAGCTGGATGCAGAGGTATTGACAGAAGAAGCACCTCCTCTTTTTCGATCGGCTGTTTATTCTGGTCTTAGAAGACCAATTAACGAGGCTTGATTTATTTATTCATGCATTGACCTTAGGTATACACGTTTCTAGCCTACTAACCATTCCCCCTCTCTTATCAAAAGAGGAAAGCCGTATTCTGTTGTAATGTAAATTATATATTTTTCTATTCCGAAGGGAGTTGACAAACGGCCACTGTATATTGATCATTTTGATCACAGATATTTATTGGACCCAACTGTGCGTAAAACCTGCAGTGTGTTTGCTTGGAAAAATGTTGACTGTTGTCGTGTTGGTGGGGACACTGATTGTTGTTTGAACTATGAATTGATTGTCGGTTATCGGCGTGCTTAAGGATAGAGCTTATCATGTTGTCTTGTCTCGTCTCCTCTCGTCTTATCTTATCTCACAGGAAAGCTAGGGTGTAGGGGGTAAAGAAGCATTAAGGTGGAGTTCAATTGTTATATATTTACATACTAAAGTTTTCTCGTCATCTTATCAAGTATTTGCTTCCTAAATCTCTTGGAGAGTAGAGTGATATTATTGGTTATTATCTTGGAAGTATTTGACTAAAATTCAATTATTTGATAGTTTATTTGGTCTAAATTACCTGTATTAAAGGTAGTGGAAACTGGAAAGTCAATGTTAAGGAAATAAGTGCATTATTTATTATTTATTATTGGTTATGAAATTCTAATTTATTTATAAAACTTACTGGAACTCTTCCAAACTGCAAGTTTTTTCTTCTAGTATCAGAAATTGACAACCAAAAAGCTATAATTACCGAAAACTACCACTAACAACCAAAAACGAGGAAGGTGCATTTGGGCACTATAATGCATGAAAGAGTAACTTAGATACCCACATTAAACCGTAAGTAGGTGGTTGGCCAAGTCATTTATGAATAGTTTTTTGTAATTTAATGGCTTCAAGTTGGTAATGATTTTGATCAATTTCTTCTATTTACGTTTTCCAGAGTCTAAGGAATCTTAATTTTACCTTTTTGTCCTTTAAAAGTAGAAAAAAAAAATGATAGTGTTGGGTTATATTTTTGGATCAGGTTTTTCTAAAATAAAAAAATTAGTGAAATGAAAAAATATTTAATCACTTTTAAATTAAGATAGTAAAATTTACATATGATAGGAGTTATAAATTTAATAGTAATTAATTTTTTACTATATTATTTTGCTAATTTTTTTTTAATTTTAGAAGATTTAAATTCATATTTAGTATGTGTTGATAAGAAAGAGAAGATATTTTTGGCGACCAGAGAGGGCTTTATCATATTTTTTTCAAAAATAGTATTCAGTCATAGACTAAATGAATTAGAAATAAATTAAAAGGTTAGATCACTAAAGATTTTATAAAAGTACAAAAGAATGGGATTTCCCAACAAAATATTAGACATTCTAAAAAGATATCAATCCTAAATCTAGGATAATAAAAAATACAAAGAAAATAAAAAACAAAATATCTTCAAATAATCATGCTATGTACACAAAAATTTATATTAAAATACAAAATATATATTGAAAATGAATTAAACAATACATGTATTTATACACTAATATATGATAACTAATATGACGACTAATTTTTTGTGCACGCAGTATAGTTGTTTTAGTATATTTTGTTTTTTATTTTTTTTAGTATTTTTTATTCTCCCATATTTAGGATTAGTATTTAACTGTGGCAAAATTCTTTCAAGTGTTTTTCATTGTATTCATTCTTTATTCATTGTAAAATCCTTGCTTACTTGGTTAGGAGGGTCGCCCACTTTGCCTCTGCAGTACCCGAGTGATTAGTCATTAAGCTACCGGCCTGATGGATACCCTGATGCAAAAAAAAAAAAAAAATCCCTGCTTACTCTAAAAGAATTTTCGAAAATTGTAATTTAGGTCCAAAACATTGAGTTTATCTTATACTAGATTCAAGCACAAATCTCAGATAGTTCAAATGCTTGTTAAACTCTATAATCAAAACCTCAAAAATTACATCGAACATATTACTTCTATCTTTGCATCTGATTCATTAGTGATCAGGTTTAACCTGAGAAATTTTGAGAAAACTATAAAACTTTTAGATTATTTTAGTTGATTTGAGTCATTGAAGACTTGAGAAAGTGTTAAAATTATCTATAATTCTTAGATCTAGGTGTTGATTTTGAGTCAAATTTAGCTTAAAAAGATTTGATGCAATAATATCTAAGAACTTTTAGATCAAAAGTGATTCGAGTAACTCTATCTTGGAAAGACTTAAAAAAAAAATATCTTGTGTACATATTCAAATAGTAAAACTCTTAATTTGATTGAGGAGGTTAGGTAGGCATTTGAAATCAAAACAATATATATTGTTTATGTATATTTTCTTTTCTTGTCTCTCTTTATTTCTTCTTTATTTTGTATATATATATATATATATATATATATATATATATATAATTATTTTTAGACTCGTTCTGAGGTGTCTACACACCTTAAAAGTTTTTTTTTTTTTTTATATTTTTAATATTTCTTTTTTGAATTAACGTATATCTTTTGCTACTCACAAGTTAAATAACTTGATAAGCTTTATTAAAGTTTATTTTCTGAAAAGGAATATCAAAACATGATTCAACCTCCTTTTTCTGCACAACTGGACATTTTCTTTGTAATTATATATTATTTGCCCTTTAGTTTTTAGACTTTTTATTTCATGATTATTAACAATAATAAGAAATTAATAATATCATTTAATAAGAAGACTAACTACTACGAAAATTATAACTGAGCAATTCTGAATATTAACACCAATCGCTTAAATAAAAAATCATTTTCTAAATAAAGTAAATAAAGAGTAAAAAAAAGCAACAAAAATGTAATTAGAAAAAGGAGAAATAATTTTATATACAGAGATGAATTTCAAATTTATCTGCTAGCTCTATATTTTAAATTGAATTTTGGTCATTAATAAACATAAATATAATTTAAAAATTTTATTAATTATTATCTAACATTTGTTCAAGTGTTTAAATATACTAAGAAATATATTTTTTTAAATAATCAAAGCAAACTAGATAAAATTAAGCCTAAAAAGACTACACAATATTTGCATAACTTCGAAGTGATTATAAAGTATTTTATCAACCACAAAATCAATTGCATTAACCAATGTGCTCAACAAGTCAACCATTTGAAGAGTTTTTCTCTCTTTCATTGTGCTCTGTACGAAATTTATCATATAAGAAAAAAACAGTTTCAATTTCAAAAACAAACGTCCTTTGTACCTAAAATTAAGGGTGTCCGCGGATCGGATCAGATCGGATATGGCCAAAATTTCGATCCGATCTGCACTAAAATCATCGGATCCAATATCCGCAGTTTTTAAGGTTGGATCCGATCCGATCCGCACATTTGCGGATTGGATCGGATCGGATATCGGATATATCCGCAAAACACAAAAATATTTTTAAAAGCTTATTTTTATTAAAAAAATATCAATAAAATTTATTTTTTTTATTCTTTTAAATATGTTTACTCTTAAAATAATATTAAACATACTTTTCTTGAATAATAAATTAAAATAATTTAACATATATGATAATTATTAGTTAAAATAAAACATAAAAAGAATATTTTACTTATTTATTTCTTTATTTTTGCGGATACGCGGATATGCGGATCGGATATGCGGATACCAACACAAAATCCGCAATCCGATCCAATTAGTGTGTGGATCCGATCCAATCCGATCCGAAAGTCTTGCGGATCGGATCTATATCCGCAATTTTCGGATCGGATTCGAATAAACACCGCGGATATGCGGATCGGATCCGATCCATGGACACCCCTACCTGAAATTAAGAATAAAGTGATAATGAAAGAAGAAGTATTTCTAACAAAGTTTTAGTGCATATGCTTATAAATAAAAGATCTTGAAGCCTTAGAAGAAAACAAAAATGAAGAATTGAAAAAATAGAAAGTGATAATCTCTTCTTAAATCCTTATTTCTTATCTTCTTTCTTCAAGTCTTCTCATTTTAGAAGAGATTTGAAAAGTTTGTGATATAAACCTTTTAAGTTCATATCTTAGTTTAGATTACACTCTTATAAATCTAGAATAGTTCATGCACATTAGAATATATATTTGGATAAGATTCCAAAAGTTATAAAAAGTTTTCAAACATACTCTTATAAATTATGCTATAAACCGACATTATAATGATCTTTAGTCTTGAAAAGCTTTAGAAAATCATATCTAAAATTTTTATATTGGTATTTAATCTAATTTGACTTACTCTTAATTTTGAGAAAGCTCGTGAAAAAATATTTAAAGTTCTTAAATTGATGTTTGATCTAATTTGAATCCGTCAGTCTTAGTCTTGAAAAGATTTGTAAAAAAAATATCTAAAATTCTTAGATTTATATTTAATTTAAACTAAGTCAAAGTTTCGAAATGACTAAAAATACATGAATTTACGCCCTTTAAATTTTTTTACTTAAGTCTTTTTAAGATCAAGAATGACTCAGATAGATCAAACATTAATCTAAGAAATTTAAATATTATTCTTTAAACTTTTTTAAGTTTAGAGATTATTATTTGATTAGATATAATGTAGCCTATAAAAATAATTGTAAAAAATCTTTACAATTTTTGATATCTTATTCAAAAATGTAATTAAATATACGTAAACTATCTTAGATTTAGAATAATATAATTTGGACTAAAATATGAACTAAAAAGGTCTATATTACAAATTATTTTAAATTTCTTTTTAGAAGAGAAAAGTAAAGAAAAAAAAAGAAATGAGAATTTGAGAAAATATGAACATTTTTATTTTTACAGCACTTTGTTTTTTATTCAGGATTTCAGGATCTTATATTTATTGACATAAAGACATTGACGATTTGTTGAAAATTTCTCTTCTCACTTATTTCTTCCTTTGGATAGGGACGTTTACTTTTTGAGTTAAAAATGCTTTTTTCATATGTGATAAACTTCATACAAAAAATAATAGAAAGAGAAACTTTTAAAACGATTGATCTGTTGAGCATTCTCATTAATACATTGGAGTCAAAATCCGTCGTTTTTTCAAGGGTACATTTCTAATATCAGCGTTTTGCGTCTTAATCAAACCTTGATGAATGAATGTGAGTATGATACAATTATGACGTTTGACAGTCTTAAAAAACTTGGAACTAATTTAATTAAGAATATAGATAATATGGGCTAAAAAATTTTGATATAAAAGTAAAATGAGTGATATACTTTAACATGATAATTTTTGGTGTTTTTTAAAATTGTGGGAGTACACAAATCAGACCCTCCTTGAAAAAAATTCAGAGTACACAAATTGGAAGGTCCTTCCGATTTGTGTTAAAAAAATTGAAAAAACTTAGAGTACACAACTCGGACCATGCGAGTTCTTTGGTCATGAAATTTTGCTTCACAAATCGCATGGTCCGATTTGCAGCTGATGGAATTTGAAATCTGAAACGTGGAATTCGGACCCTCCGTTTTTCTTGTTCTGGGTAAATTTTTTTACATTTTGAGGGACACAACTCGCAGGGTCCGAGTTATGCTTCCTCTGATCCCACAACGAGGTGAAGCACCCCTCCTCCCCATACGCGAGTTCAACACTTCCTTTGCTTCCATATTCAAATTAAAAAGCGGATAATATGTGCCCTAAAGACATAAGATTATTGTTAGTAGAAATTAATAAACTTTTACTTGAATAAATGAATAATAAATTTGTTTTGGTCCAACTCAATAAGGGTATAGAGGTTTACTTGGGGACTGTCGATCCGGCAAGTCCTCTACCCATATAAGCCAAAGTGACCCACGAGTCACACGATCCCCTGAAAAAGTCCTGGTCAGATGGCAAAAGCTTCCAGGTGAATGGGGCCAAGTGAAGGGATCCACCTGGATATAGTGAATAAAAGGGGAGGGACATACCCCTCCCCCAAGGTACGTCACATTCTTACTCTAATTAGCCGCCTTTTCGTACGGACACTTACTTTAGCATCGAAATATTCTTGCAAGTGGCCCCACCCGCCGACCTACTGACATTCGTGGACGTCATCCCTCTCCGCGACGAGTGCACTCAGGTCCCGCTACTCACCATCAACTGTTTCACCCAACCAACCGACTCAACGAATCGACGAACAATGGCTGGCGCCGTCAATAAGGACTTGACGCAGGTGGAAGATGGAACTCATTCCTCGTCCTGACCAAGTAGGAGAGGAAGGTGGAGGCATCGGACATCCTGGGGGTCGGCTCATGAGTAGAGTGAGTTCGGGGACATCTCCAGAGAAGTGTCCGTTCGGTGGTAGCGGCAGCGGCAGCGATAGCTCCCGGATCATGCATGAGCTTAGATATAGAGTCCAAAACTTGGAGAGAGAGTTAGCCGTAACACTGGCTCGTGCACTGATCCCTGGCCTAGTCATTCTCACACCTGGTCCCCCGTAAGAAGGTTGGGAGAACGGTTCCAAGGAGAGGAGGATGACATGCACGACCAAACTGACGGTAGAACCCAGTCCCCTTACTCCCGCGGCAAGTCGAGAAGTCGGCAACACAGGAAGGAGAGGAAAAGGAAATGCTGAGATCCCGGAGTGATCGGCGCAACTGCTTTTCACTCCTCCATTCTCAAAGTCTGCTTACCTAAGAATTTTGACAAACCAACAGACATGAGATACGATGGCACCAAAGACCTACAAGAGCACATCACGGCCTTCGAGGTTAGGATGAACCTGGAAGGTGTAGGAGAGGCGGTCAGATGTTGCGCTTTCCCGGTGATCCTGGCGGGGACAGTGATCCGTTTGGTTCAATTCCTTACCACAAGGGTCCATCACGGCCTTTGCAGATATTTGTTAGAAGTTTCTCGCACAGTTCACCACCCAAATTGCCAAAGCAAAGCACCCGATCAACCTATTGGGGGTGACCCAACGCATCGGTGAACCCACGAGGAAGTATCTTGACCGATTTATGATGAGTGTCTGGAAATTGACAGCCTCACGGAGCACATAAATGATGAGGAGGTAAGCCAGGTGGTAGCTGCCAACAAACGGAAGCTAACCACCCCGCCTACTCGTCAGGTCAGCAGTGCCGAAAAGCCAAGGGAGGTACCAAGAAAAATGACATCCAGGAGACTGTTCAAGCCGCTTTCCTGGGTGGACAAGCTTACAAATTACACTCCCTTGAGCACCCCATAGTGGAAGTCTACTAACAGATTGCCCACAAAGGCATCTTGGCCAAACCCAGACAAATGAAAGACTGAACTAGAGGAAACAAGAGCCTTTACTACGATTATCACAAGGGTTTGATCACAAGACACATGATTGTTTTGACCTGAAGGATGTGTTGGAATAAGCCATCCGAGGAGGGAAGTTGAACGATTTTTCACGGTTCATCCGAGAACCAAGAAGGAAATAGAGAGAGCGTTCCGAAGAAGACCGGAGTTGGACCATCAAGCCAATCCAGGACCCTCCCGAGAACCCGGACACAACCCCAACAGTGGTCGTAAATGTGGTGATCGGTAGAAATGCCCCACCAAAGTCAAGATCCGTGGCAATGAAAGACACCAAGGTGCTAGCGATGACGTTGGACAACAACAAATTGTCTCCCAAGGAGCTTTCCGAGATATCCTTTGGTCCGGGAGATTGCTAGTGTGATGATCTCCCAAAGGACCCGCCAATGGATATCATGGCCAAAATCAGGACCGGGCTGGTCAAGCGAATCCTGGTCGACTTGAGGGCCGACTTGAACATCATGTTTCAAAACGTGTTCGACACCCTGGGCTTCAAAAAAAGCGATCTTAGGGATCATCGCCACGGAGTTGTAGGTTTGGGGAACAACTATATCAAGCCAGACGGTTCTGTTGTCCTACTAATCTGTGTGGGTTCCGATTCAAGCAGGAAGTCGGAAATGGCCGAGTTTGTGGTGCTAAGAGATTCCATGACGTACAACGTCATCCTTGGAAGGAGAACTATCAACGAATTGCTGGTGGTAATTTGCACAAATTTCTTGATAATGAAGTTCATGGCGGATAGGGGTGTCCATGGATCGGATCGTATCCACAGATCCGCGGTAAATATCTGCATCCGATCCGCAAATTGATCGGATTGGATCCGATCCGATCCGCACCCTTTGCAGATCGGATTGCGGATATCTGCTCTACATCCGCGTATCCGATCCGCGGATCCGCAGATCCGCACAATAATAATTAAAAAATAAATAAATAAATAAATATATATATATATATATGTTTGGTATTATATTTACTTGTTTGTATGTTTTAATTAGTAATTATTATTCATATATTGTATTATTTTATTTTTGTTATTTAGAAAGAGTTTGATTAAAAATATTTTAGGAATAAATAAGTTTAAAAGTATGAAAAAAATATTTTTATTGAATTTTTTTACATAGAAATATGATTAAAAAGAGAAGGTTTAATCATGCAGATATATCTGATATCCGATCCGATCCGATCCGATCCGCGATCAGATCGGATCGAATTGGATCCGACACTAAAAAGCACGGATATCATATCCGATCCGATCCGATGAAAATTGTGCGGATCGGATCAAATTTTCGGCCATATCCGATCCGATCCGATCCACAGACACCCCTAGTGGCGGATAACGAGTCGATGGGCATGATTCGAGGAGACCTAGAAATGGTTGTTGCTTGTGACAACGCCAGCTTAACATTGAGGAAAAATTCTAAGGAGGCGGCCGGGATATTCCTAGCATACCTGAATGCTAGGACTGACGAGCACCCAAGGCCCAAGCCACAAGGCAATTCAGAAAATTTTTGGGTAGGGGAAACGGAAGAAAAGTTCATGTTTGTGAACCATAATCTCCCCCACGAGTTGAAAGGGCCTTTGATAGAGGTCATCCGTGCTAATAGGGATTTCTTTGCCTGCAGCCGACATGCCAGGGATAGACCCAAACTTCATGTGACACCGTCAGGCCGGAAGCACACCCTATGGTGCAAAGGAGGAGGAAAATGTCGTTGGAAAGAGCAAGTAAGGTAGCCAAACAAACGGCTAGCTTGTTAGAAGCCGGTTTCATTAGAGAACTCAACTACTCCACATGGCTATCAAATGTAGTTCAAGTTAAATAAACAAATGGGAAGTAGAGAATGTGTGTCGATTATTCAGAATTTAGCAAGGCATGCTCGAAGACTCATTCCTCCTCCCCAACATAGAGAACTCAACTATTCCACATGGCTATCAAATGTAGTTCAAGTGAAAAAAACAAATGGGAAGTAGAGAATATGTGTCGATTATTCAGAATTTAACAAGGCATGCTCGAAGACTCATTCCTCCTCCCCAACATAGAAGCCTTGGTGGGTGTGGCGTCGGGATACAAGTTCTTAAGCTTCATGGACGCATATCCAGGATACAACAAGATCCCTATGCACCGACCAGACAAGGACAAGACGGTGTTTTCTTGATTTTATGTTACAAGGTCATGCCATTTGAACTTTAAAACGCAGGGAAAACATACCAAAGGTTAATGAACAAGGTCTTCAAGGAACATATCGACAATTTGGTAGAGGTCTACGTTGATGACATGCTAATAAAGACGGTCGAGTTGAGTAGCCTGGTAACTGATTTGCAGTTCATCTTTGACTCACTCCGAAAGCACAGCATGAGATTGAATCCCCTGAGGTGCACGTTCACCATGGAAGCGGGAAAATTCTTGGGGTTTATGATCACCTAGAGGAGAGTAAAAGCCAACCCAGACAAGTGTAAAGTCATCCTTTGCAAGCAAGCCCCGAATGAGTGAAGGATGTGCAAAGACTAGCAAGGAGGTTGACAGCTTTATCTCGTTTTCTTGGAGCGTCGGCAGCCAAAGTTCTACCTTTTTCTAACTTGATGAAAAAGGGGACATCCTTTGAATGGACCCTATCTTACAAAGAAGCTTTCAACCATTTCAAGAAAATCTTTTCGGAGATGCTGGTTCTCGAGAAATCGAAAGCAGGGGAGCCCTTGTTCCTGTACCTAACAGTCACAGAAGAAGCCATGGCAGTTGCATTGGTACGAGAGGATGGCAAGCAACAACAGCCCGTGTATTTCACAAGCAAGGTGCTCCAGGGTGCACAGCTGAGGTACACAAGGCTAGAAAAAGTGACTTTTACCTTGTTGATTTCTTCCCGAAGCCTGAGGCAATATTTTCAAGGGCGCCTGATCACTCTGTGAACCGACCAAGCGATCCGACAAGTCATGCAGAAGCCTAACCTAACGGGGCGAATGATGACTTAGGTAATAGAGTTGTTCCAATATGTTATCTGGTATGAACCCCGACACACCATCAAAGCATAAGTAATGGTGGATATCTTGGTTGAGGTGACCGGCGATGCTCCTGAAGTCCCAAGCACACGGTGGAAGCTCCATATGAACGAAGCCTCCAACCAAGCGTTTGGAGGAGTTGAGATCATTTTAGAAAGCTCATAAGGAGTGACTTACGAGCAGTCTATTAAATTTGAATTTCCAGTCTCTAACAACCAATCAGAATATGAAGCTATTATCGAAGGCTTAATACTAGCCAAAGAGGTCGAAGCAGCAAAGCTTAAAGTTAACAGCAACTCACAGTTCGTAACAGCCCAGGTAAACAGGACATACCAAGCTTGGGACCCATTGTTGCAAAAATATTTGGAAAGAACCAAACAATTGTACAAATATTTTGTGGAGGTAGTGGTCCAACATGTACCCAGGGAGAGAAATGTCAGAGAAGACCTCTTGTCAAAATTGGCGAGCACCAAGTCTAGAACGAGAAACCGATCTCTCATCCAAGGCTTGATAAAAGAGTTGTCGGTGACCCTGTGCTTGACTCAAAGTCTAGAGGAACCTCCTTTTTGGATTAGCCTGATTCAATGGTTTCTCGAGGAAGGAATGCTGCCAAAAAAAGGGGGAAGAAGCTAAGGTCATAAGAAAAGAGGCCTCCAAATACACTGTGGTACAATGGCAGCTATACAAAAGAAGACTCGGCCAACCCTTGCTGAAGTGTCTGCGACCCAAACAGGCGGAGTATGCATTAAAGGAGGTACGTGAGGGGTGTTGTGGGCACCATATAGCGGGAAATTCTTGGCTCGAAAGCTCATCAAAGCTGGCTATTATTGGCCCTCCATGATGACTGATGCCAATGAGTTCGTTAAGAAGTGTCGTAGGTGCCAAGAAAACACAAGTTTTCACAAGGCACCGGTGGAAGAGCTAAGCTCCATCCTGGCCTCACAGACTTTCTCCCAATGGGGAGTCGACCTGCTGGGCCCCTTCTCGACAACCCCAGGACAAGTCAAATATCTAATTGTGGCCATAGATTATTATACCAAGTGGGTGGAAGTGGAGCCCCTAGCAAGCATATCATCCAC
Organism: Arachis ipaensis; assembly: GCF_059453495.1. Lineage (NCBI taxonomy): Eukaryota > Viridiplantae > Streptophyta > Magnoliopsida > Fabales > Fabaceae > Arachis > Arachis ipaensis. The sequence goes on from NC_142441.1 coordinate 131,923,911, forward strand.
GAATTGCCAGAAATTCCTATGGAGACAGGTGATCGCGAGATTTGGAATTCCCGAGATTGTGGTGTCAGATAATGGAACACAGTTCTTCGACAAAAAGTTTGGAGAGTTTTTGTCAGGCCTTAACATCAAGCAAAAGTTCTTTTCTGTAGAGCACCTCAAAGCAACGGGCAAGCCGAGGTAGCAAACAAGATTATTCTGAATGGACTGAAGAAGCACTTGGATCAAAGGAAGGGTTCCTAGGTAGACGAGTTAGCCTCAGTTTTGTGGTCTTATAGAACGACACCACAATCCTCCACCAGGGAGATGCCCTTCCGGCTTCCCTATGGAGTGGATGCTGTGATTCCTGTTGAATTAGGGGAGCCAAGTCCAAGACTGCTATTGGGAGGAGGTGACAAGACGACTGAAAAAGACTTGATAAATGAAACCAGGGCACTGGCCCACTTGTCGGAAGCAACATTAAAGCAAAGGCTAACACTAAGGTACAACCGCAAAGTTCTCAATAGAAGATTTGAAGAGGGAGACTTGGTGCTACGACACAATGATATTGGTCCACCAACTCCAGAAGAAGGAAAGCTCTGGACCCTTCAGAGTAAAAGAAGTGCATGGAAAAAGGCACTTAAAAGCTGGAGCGGTTAGACGGGAAGGAGGTACCAAGGACCTGGAATGCAACAAACCTTAGGAGATTTTACTCCTAGCGGTCTGACGATCTCCGGTCTCCACGGTTATCTTTTTCTTTCGCATAAGTTCATTTAAATGTTTCCATTTTCATTTACCTTGTTTTACTTTTCGCAAGTCTACTTGTATTGTCATGACTTAGTAAAAAACAAAGGTACTTTTTCTCTTTGCCGTTAGAACGGGACGGCGGCAAAGACTTTTAATGAGGCCCATTTTTAAAAGACATTCGTGTTCTATTTTGAGATTTATTAATTGTTACCAAATTATCAAATCGGCTTCTCGGGATTGATCACCCCGAGAGCCCCTACACAAAGACACACGGATATCCATTATAATACGGTTAAATGGCCAAGTAAAGAAACAATATAATAGTAAGCAATCATTACTAGATTTTTTAAGCATACAAAATTCACAAGTTATGAAACCTGAAAACTGGGGATTCGAAAGGGCATCACAACGGCCCAACAAGAAACAAGTTCAGGAATACAAGGGCATCACATCGGCACGATAACAAAAGAGGATCAAAAGTTATAAAGTTCAGAAACATGTCATTTCCTCAGCAGATTGACAATCTTGCCATATTGAATCATCTTAAAGGCACCAACAACAAAAATGTCAAAGTCGGGAGCAAGCAAAGAGACCTGGGCCTTGATCGCCTCCTCGGTAGCAGCTATGGCATCCCTGGCATCCTTGAGGATCTCTTTTTTTTTCTTTTTTACGTTTGTGGCCTCCTAGCAAGTAGAATCTTCCGGTTTCACGGCCTCAGCTAGCATCTCCTCCAACTCCTTCACTTTGGCCTCCGCTGCAGTGGCCCAACCTTGAGCATCGTTAAGTTGCTTGGAAAGGGAGGGATCCCGATCAACGAGGCGATTGATCTCTTTCGCTGCCTCCTTCGGCTTCTTCTCGCCCTCGCCAAGTCGGGTCCTCATGGCCTCTCCCTTGGCCTTCCAAGTTGGAAATATCTTTTTTAGAAGCTCTATATTTTTCCTCCAGAACTTGGGATTGAGCCAAAACTGGCTCCACTTTTTTAGTGATGGCGACGGCCTGGAGAAGAATCCGATACGTCCACCTTGCTTGAGCGGCCAGATCCTCGTCTCAGAATAAGTTCTCAGTATTCGGTAGGAGCTGGGAGGTAATGAAAAATCTGGCGTCAAAATTTTTCTCCATTACGGTGAGAACTTGTCCTGGGCTAGAGTTGGTTTTCCCTTTCTTGGGGTTGGAGATGACGATCACTTCTAGATCTGGCTCGATCATAACCCCCTTACCCCAATCTGCCGATAGGAGGCTGAGATTGAAGTTCACCCTCACCGGGGGGGGGGGGGACCTCAATTTCAGGGGTAGGGGTGTCTGAGTTATTCTCATCATCTCTAGGAAAAAGATGAATCATCAAACGACTCAAAGAAGTGTGTCTGAAAGCCATCCCAACTACAAAAGGAGGAGAAAAATAAGTTAAGAAAAAAGCAAGTTATGAAATCAGGAGCAAAACAACAATGCACAAAGCGGGAATGGAAAAGCAGGAGGGCAACAATAAAAGACAGGATCTTACCCACACAATCGCGACTGGCCTCTCGGTCACCCACCAAGAGATGAGGGTTGAGGTTATCAGAACTAAATATTGCTAGCAAAACGTTAACGATTTATTGGTTATGCCGACCTAACCCATCATAGGTCACTTTTATTAAGTAATTGGAGACGGCACTGAAGCTCTAGTAGGTTGGCATACGTCTTTCTCCCTCAAGGGTAAGCCAAAAAGGATGATGACCTTAAGTTGGCCTTACTTTGAAAAAAATTCTTTAAAACCATGGAACGAATCCTCGAAAAGACCGAAGATTCGTCGGTTTTGCACGGCCAGAAAAGAAAGGTACCCCTTTTTATGCTTACCCTCTCGGGAGGGATTTTTAAGTAAGAAAAAGAAGAAGAAAACTATGACGGAGGCCGGGAGCTCTATATACTCTGAAACCATCTCAAAGCACCGGATGGCAGCCCAACTGTTCGGATGAAGTTGCGAGGGAGCAACGTCACACCGGTTTAAGAGGCCAATGATAAACGGAGAAAAAGGAAGCCAAACTCCCAGAATTGTGTATATGGACTTGTACACCCACATCCAATCGAAAACCCGGAGAGCCTCAAGGTTGAGTTGACAAACACGCTCCTGGGGACCCAACACGGAAACATCATAGTTGGATTCCTCGAGACCACCCCCGCATAATGCTCTCGAGTTGCGAAGCTCTTGTAAATCTTTCGTGGTCACCTTGGAGGACGTGCTCGTAATATCAGTTGTACACCAGGCATAACAATTCATGAGAGATTGCTACGCCATACTTATAGTTAGGGCACTACTTATGTTAAAATGGGAAGTCGGAAGCTCGGCACAAGCCAAAACTAAAACTAAGTTCTTCTACGACACTACTATCCGATACTATACCATTTCTAGGCCTAAATACAAAAAAGAGATACATACGACACCCCTTAAGAACTTGCTATCAAGCAATAGTTCGATCTAATCAAAAGCAGCAACCAAAAAAGGCATAACAACAATGGCAAATGGCCAAAATCAACATGACAATCTCAGAATCAATGTGTAATAGCAATGAAAAAACAGTCAGAAAGCAAAACAAAAAGGTAAATAAACAATGTTACTTACTAGTAAAAACAGATGAAGGAAGTCGCAAAGGAAAGAGTGAAGGCACTACAAGGTAAAAATGAAATCCATGAAAATGAAGAAAGGAAGGAGAGGATGGCGAAAGCACAAAGAAAATAGGGAAAGTAATAGTGATAGCAGTTACGGAAATGAAAAGGTAACCGTAAGGTCAGGAACATAACGGTCCTTTTTACGTGCTTTTAAATCACTCATAAAGGGCATTAAATGCTCCTAGCACGGAAACCGAAAGCGATCCCTCCAAGCAACGGCAAGGGGAAACTCACACGCACGAAGAAGGTGCTAGAAGCATACACCTGGCAGCCGAGGTCACGATCAGAGGAAGCCAACTACGCGAGAAGACACGAATCAAGTTAATGCGCCAACTACGATTCTCACGACTTGCCACATTAGGAGTACTGTTCTGACCCAACCCAATAAGGGCCAGAGGTCCATTTGGCAGATTGCCGACTCGGCGGATCCCCGACCTGCATAAGCCAAAGTGACCCATGCATCACGCGATCTCCTGGGGAAGTCCTGGATAGTTGGCAGAAATTTTCAGGTATTTGGGCCCAAATGAAGGGGTCCACTCGGATACAGTGAATAAAAAGGGAGGGACCTACCCCTCCTCAAGGTACGTCACATTCTTACCCTAATTAGCCGCCTTTTTGTACGAACACTTACTTTGGCATCGGAGTGTCCTTGCAGGTGGCCCCACCTGCCGATCTACCGACATTCGTGGACGTCATGCCTCTCTGCGACGAGTGCACTCAGGTCCCGCTACTCACCATCAACCTTTTCATCCAACCAACCGATTCAATGAACCGACGTACAAAATTATTGAAATTTAAATTTTGCATCTTTTTTTATATAAATTTTTTAATTTTTGGTAGTATGACCATTCGAAAACTATTTGTCACGGATTATAATTTTATTTAAGAGTTTGATACTGATTAAGAACTACCACATGTACAAAGCCAATATTTGAATCTCCTAAACTTGTTTAAATCCACCTATGAGCTAAATCATAAAAAATGCTATATGCATATTAAAATTAACCATTAAATAGTCACTATGTAATTATATATAAATATATAGATATATATTTTATAAATATAGTTGATTGTTTAATTAATTAATTAAAAATTTTAAAACTTAATTTAGTTAAGGGTGAAATTTAGGAAGAAGGATGTTAGGGGCAGTAACTTTTGTGATTTGTAGCTATCAAATAACCATTAATAATGATTTTAATAGTGTGAGATTGGTGTTGACTCATTTTTTTTTGCTGGTTACGTACTGGTCAGAATTTAACAAAATTGTTGGATCTCTAAACTTTTTTATTTAGGAAACATTATGATTCGGAGTTGCTAAAATTAATTTCCCGAAATGCCGAAATGGCGAGTAGCATAGTGTTGACAGCAGTTGAGCTTCATCTTCATTCACAGTTTCAACTTGAAGGCATAATAAAGCTACGTATAATATCATATCATCATAATCATAAAATCCCAAACATCATCAATAGCCTAGTAACTCTCCATCAACACAACACCATCTGAGATCTGCTTCACTTCATTTCCGAATTCCGATCTTGCCCCCAGATCTCATACTCCCAACAACAATGCACCAATCCAACTAAACAGAACAAAACAAGAAAAAAGAAAACCACAATGGGCGCGAACCAATCGGACCAAGTTGCCGGAAACGCATACGAAGAAGAAGAAGAAGAAGAGGAGGATGAAGAAGAGGACGAAGAAGACAACGTGGCAGCTAGGAGGGGTCTCATAAGACCCCCTCAGCTACTCAACAACCGCCACGTGGCAAAGAAGCTTCTAGAACAAGAACCCGAGATCCTGCCGTGCCACGCGTCTGCCTCCCCTCTCTCCCCGCAACTCTCCTCCCTTGGAACCCCGCGCCTCGGCCCTTCCATCAAGGTCTGGGACCCTTACAACGTTCTCGCCCCTCCGCCGCCGCCGCCTATGCTTCCGCCTCCGTCCAACGATGCGGACGACGAGCACGCTGAGGCGGTGACGACGGAGGTGTTCGTGATCAGCCACGGGGAGTGCGAGCTGAGCCTCAGACCCGATTTAATTTCGGGTCGGGTCCCCGGTGCGGGCCTGACTCCGAATGGCGAGAGGCAGGCGAGGGCGTTGGCCGTGTTCTTGAAATCTCAGGGCGTAAGGTTCAACGCGGTTTATTCTTCGCCGTTAGATCGGGCTCGGTCAACGGCTGTCGTTGTTTGTAAGGTACATATTCATATCCCTTCTTTTTTTAACACATGTAATATGATATGATGTGAGTGTTGATTATCGAAGCAAAACATTGATTTGTTGTTGTGAATTATGTGAATGAAGAAAAAGAAATATTAGAATTTTAGAGAGCTTTGCTTCTATAGATTATAGTGGTCTAACACTTGGTTTGTCCAAATGATTCATACTTTGTTTTCGTTATATGATGGGTTTTGAACTTTTTGAATGAAGAAAGGAGAACATTTCAGCATTGCTCGAACTGGATTAGTCATGGACTATTGAAATTGTACTTGGTTATTAGAACATTGGATTTGTGTTTGAATTGTTAGTGTCTAAAGTAATCAAAACTTTCGGAGAAAAATGTTAAATTGTTTCCCTCTTAAGAATAATCAAATCTCATTATGCTATGGTATGGAAGCTGAAGATGATGATCTTATGGAATTATTGTTTGTTGTTGGGCAGTGTTCAATTCAATATTGGTTATTGTATCTGTTAATAAATTTTTGACTAGCATGAAGTGAATTGACCCATACCAATTGATGGTTACATGGATGTGCTCGGTTGAGGGCTAATGATAAGCTTGTGATTGTTTAGCCATTCTGGCAAGATAGTATGTACTGTGGTGAGAAATGGTGTTTAAAGAGTACCCTCTTGACAGTATATTGTCAGGTCATTGATGTTTTGCAACTTAATTTTGAAGAGTATGGGTGAAAAACTAATAGACAAACGACAGGAATAATCATTGGAGTGAAAGGTATCTTGGATCATTTGGTTGGAAGGTGAAAATAGGGTTGTAATTTTGATGAATGAGAATGAACTTGGCCATTAAGGGGATGAATACAAAAGAAAGAGAAAAGGGAGAAGAAGGGGGGGGGGGGGAGGATGCAGCATTGGGGTGTTGAATCCATTGCAACTTGGAAGCTGTATGTGTGTCATAGGTAGAAAGAGGGTATATATAAGAACATGGATAGCTGGTTATAGTTATTTTTCGTTCCACTTGAGAACTATAATAGGAGAGCATGTTATTTGTTATATATGCTAGGTGCTATGTCTCCGTAAGATTGTAATTTTAACACATTGATAAGCAATAAATGTGGTAGTCCTTAATGGAGGAGTAACTTAGAATTATACGGATGCGTATGAAACTATTCTTCAATATTTTCACTAGCAACAAAAGTGGATGCCATATTAAGGTTGGACTGGAGTCACTTGCTAAGTAAATCTTTAGAGCAAATTACGTATGTGCGTGTGTATGTTAATTGGGACGGTTCTGCAATTTTAGGTCAAGTTGCCTAACTGGCTATTGCTGTAGACTGTTGGTGTGTTGCTATATGTTTATTGGTACCTTGGATGAGTTAAAATTAGAAAAGATGCTGAAGAGCATTAGCTCGCATTAACTGAGTTCCTTATTTATTCTGCATGATTTAAGTATATATATATATATATAGAGAGAGAGAGAGAGAGAGGGTTCTGTTCTAAGAATTAATGCATCTGGCCTGGGTCATATAAGACATGGAGATGAATTTATTGTAGATTGTATTCATATTTGCAAACTGTATGTTTTCAGAATTTTTCTTCTAGTAGATGTAGCACTGCTGAGTGTTGATAAGGCAGGGAAGAGATTGTATTACTGAATCTAGTGCTTGAAATCTCATTTATATAGCTTTATTTGTCAGGAAATCAATTTTTTGGAGGATCAGATTCAGTCCTCAGACGCCCTTGTAGAGATGAGTCAAGGGAATTGGGAAGGCTGCCTTCAATCAGAAATATATACACCTGAAATTTTGAGGATCATCGACAGGTTCCAGCCAGATTTTGCTGCACCTTCTGGAGAATCACTTAGACAAGTTGAATTCCGCATGGTTCAGTTCTTAAATGGGATTGTTCTCCGACTGCCTGAAAAATTGAGGATTGATCTATCCTCCCATCACAATGAAAACAACCAAACATTTGTTCAGCAAGATTCCCATCCTCTGACGAATTCTATTCACGACCAGGATGGACCCCTTCATCCAACAACCCAATGGGATTCGCTCCACAGGCATAGGCCAGGACTCTCCAGGAAAAAATCTGGTAAGAGCAGGCTACAAGTCGTGACAAACACTGGCGATGATTTTGAAGATGATATATCTCCTAGGCAAGTCAACCACCAAAGTGCGCTGCACAATTCATTCGGTGGCTATAATGCATCTGTTTCTTGTATAGGCATATTTACTCACTCTGCACCGATAAAGTGTCTCCTAACGGGACTTCTTGGATGTAGTCCATTGCTGTCACAGAAGTTCTGCATCGGAGATTCTTCGGTAACAGTGTTGCAACATTCCTTGAGAACAGGATGGCAGATAAAAAGGTTGAATGATACAGCACACCTTAGGCTTCTCTAGTTGAAGCAGCTTTTACATATAGGGAACAGGATTTTGGTATTTATTGGGATTTTTACATATTTAACTTGGTTGTTGGTATCCACCAATCACCAATACACTTGAAAGTGGCACCTTGTGTTGTAATTTGAGCTTTGGTTGACTCCAAAAGGAGTAATTATGGAATATTTGAGATTGTTGTATCAATTCTTTTGTATTTTTATCTTTACTAAAAGTTGCTGCTGTACCTCTACATGGCATGTATTCATGTACTTTGAAAAAGATACAATTGCTTTGGAATTCAAAACTTAGACGACATAGTTATTTTATTCTCAATCTAAGATCTATCATATCAACTATTAGATTATGTTCCAACACTGTCTTGGGATCCTTCGAATTCAGTTATGCCTGTTAAGTGCAGTCAAGTCATCAGCGGGAAAACTGAGAGTATGCCCCATATTCTTATCTTTTCTGTTTTATTTGCAGTTTTTGTCACTTGCTCTGTGGACCATGATGAAATCCATGTTGTCATGTGAGTCTATCACATGGTGCTGCTGATATTTCAATTACATTTTCATCATTCATCGATTCAGATCTCATCCTTTAGTATGTTATCCTCTTAATGGGATTTATTCAGCTAACAAATGCATCATTATTGCTATACCTTTGATTTTTGGCTACTCATGGTTAACATATTTTGGTTTATAGTCTGCAAGAGTTTGAAGTGCTCATCTCTTAAAATTTTACATATATTTTCACCTTGGCTGTGAATATCGAATAAGCTTCAGATGGTGGTAATATTTTCAGAGTTGCGTTATATATATAACGCTGGCATTGAGCAGATTTACATTTTATACCCTGTTGAATGAATTTATACAGTATTTTTGTATTACACAATATGTATAATATAATTTTTATTTTTCCAGAAAATGTAACATCATCTCACTCAATAATAGATAGTGTATAATGGATGCAGTGTGAATTAATATTCACAATACACCAATATATTATGCATAACAATTTTCCTTAAAAAAATGGAGGTTGTCATTGAATGTATCATGGATTCCATGTCACATTCTCACATGGGGGTAGGGTAGGGTTGGGTAAGAAAAGCTACAAATCCGAAATTAACGGGTCCTAGAATTAGCATGTGAATCGTTAACAAACCTCACCGTTCTTGCAATAAATGGTTGTGCATTGCAGAGTTTCAGTTTCTTTGTTTTTTCACTTGGGAAATGGAATCTCCTCCGTACTGAAGACAACCGACAGATCAAGAAAAACATAAGGTTTTAATAAATACGTATGCTTACACATTGTTTGGATTGAGGGATTTTGAAGGGAAAGAAAATGGGAGGAAAGAAAATGAATGGAAAAGTAAGTTTTTTGTTGTTTGGATAAAAAGAGAAAATAGAGAGGAAAGAAAAAAATAGTGTGGGACCCATTAAATTATTTTCTTTCCATAAATGAGAAGAAAATGGAGAGAAATGGGAGCAATTTAAATAAAATTACACATTTACCCCTTATCATTAATAAATTATAATTTACATATAATATATATAAGGGTATTAATGTAATTTTATACTATTATGATTTTCTTTCTTCTCACTTTTCTTTTCATCCAAACAAAAGAAAACTTTCTCTCTATTTTCTTTCCATCCATTTTCTCTTAATCCAAACAACATACAAATAACTCTACTTTTCCTTCTATTTTCTTTCCACTCATTTTCTTTCCTCTCATTTTCTTTCCTTCCATTTTCTTTTCTATATCCAAACAAAGCCTTAGAGACAATACAAAAAACGAAGAAAGTAAATTGTTTTAAATATACTAAGTTGCCGATGAAGTTTGACATCTGGGTTGGAAATATATGTTTAATTCATAGTGAATATAAAAAGTAAAAACTCATATAGTTATAGGTGAATTTATGATATAATACTTTTTTTTTTTTTACGAAAGATAATAAACTCGAACCCGCAATCTCTTAATTGAATATGGGGAAATTATGCCATTTGAACTATAACTCATTGGTATTTATAATATAATACTTAAAATTAAAGATTATCAAATAATAATAATAATAATAATAATGGCTTATTTATATTGTGTCTCAAGAGTTAAGAGTACAAGTTAATATTACAACTTAAAATTTTTTTAATAGAAATATAAAAAATTTAAATTTTTAATATATTTATTTTATATTTATTAAAAAAATTTAATATATCCCATTAATAATAAATTTATCATGTGTTTTTGAGAGCGTTAATTTGCTCATCTCTATCCACATATTCCAAACTATTGTATCTTATTCTAATCATTTCTATCCGTTTTTGTAATAATTAAATAACACTTTAAAATTTATATATTTGTATATAAATTAAAATAAAAACATAAAATTCACTTTATATATTTTTTAAATTTATTAATTTTTATATATTTATATTATATTATTATTATTATATAATATATACTCCGGGATAAATAAGAATGGATTTACTACGATCTCACCCTGCCCACCAGAAGAAAATCCATCCCACCTTGGATTGAGTTATTACCCGCGAATTCGAATACTACTACCAAATCTACTGAAAGATATATGTTTTAGTGTGCTTATTAAAATTATAAATTAAAAAGATTTTTATTAAAAATATAAAAATTTAAATTTTCAATATATTTATTTCATATTTATTGAAAAAAAAATCGGTATTGATAATAAATAATAAATTAATAATTCGACGTATATTATTCTTGTGCCGCCTTTATAAGTGGTAAATCTACGTGAAACAAGTTGTATCTTGTAACAAAATAAAATAAAAGAAGTAAATCCTCGCTAGACCCGTGATACTCAACGAAAATAAAATTGTCACAACATGCACACTAGTAGAGTAATTTCTTATCTTCCCCCTACTATTACTTAGCACACACTTCCACACTTGTCCCATAACCAATTGCATTATCATCTAGCTTTCTGTTTATAGAAACTTGTGAGCAATTCATGGCCACCATGACCAAGTTATGTTCCTTTGTCTATCTCTTTGTCTTGCTTGCCAATTCAGAAGCTCTCAGTTCAACCACGGAGGCAACAATTCCGGCATCTCCGGGTATCTTACCATATGTGACGGCGCCCGATATTTCCTCATTTTTCCCCGCTCCAAGTGACAATCAACCAATGAGTAGTGGTGATGCTCCGTCGCCGATGCCAAGTTCCGGCGAGTTCGACGGCAGGATGACTTCCAGTTCAACTAGGTTGAATTATGCCAATGCCATTGTAGTTATGATGCTATGTAGCTTCTTCATAATAATTAAGTACCATAACTAATGCTTGAGCATACATGTACACTATGGCTGGTATGCGTATTAAGTAGTACCCACTATAGCTAGTGTTCTTTAATTTCTTTCTGTTCGTTAATCTATGTTAAGAGAAATACATTATAGATGCTATGTATCTTTCTAAATGTTGGGCAATACTTCACATCAGATTCAGCGGTTCATTGTGAAAGGCTTCAATGAATTTGTAAGAAAGTGAGAGTATAATTCTCCTTAAAGAATCATGTACAACAACATAAAAATACAAATATACTTTATAATACCTAAAAATTGGAAAATCAATTCCAATCTCACTCCTACACACGCTCACATGTTCCATACAAGACGCAATGAAGCACTTTCTCCCTTTGATCACACTCAGACTTGAATCAAACAAAACTTTTGAGCTTCTTCTCTTTTTCATTCTAGATTTTTATTGCATTGTCTTTCCCACAAGGATCATTTCGAGTATTCGCTTCCATATTTGATGCTTTTGTCAGCATATAAACTAAGGAACAAGACAAAAGTAAGGCTTCTTAATTAATTGAAGGATCTCAATGCAAAATTTGCTCATTAAGGTCACAGGTAGAGCCCCCAACAAGCTCTCCAAAATAAAATATCTCATGCTTCTTTGTGTTAATTTGAATGGAACTTACTTTTCTTGATTTTCACTTCTTGAGTTCATCTTTTTTTATTTTTGAGTTTGATTATTTTCCTAAACGTGTTTGATTATTACCTTTAGCAATGTTTGATTATAATTTGGTTATGTGCTTTGATTTGTATTTGAGTTTGATTATTAGCCTAGTTAATATACATTTGTTGTTAAAGTAGTCATTGTGAGTGCTCCATTGCACTTGAGCGAGTACCACTTGCTTGTAAAAATGCGAGAATGAAGATATGCCTTTCCTTCTTGTGTTTTTTATTTTTAACCTGTTAAACTTGGCTTAATCTTGTTTCACATTAAACACACATTAGATTACTTCAAATTTTAGGGATGTCAGATGTGGGACATAAAGGCATACGAATTTAATCACATATCACAAATGATCTTAAAATCAAGTAAAAAAAACTGTATTTAATACCAACTATATATTTGGTTTAGATTTTTTTTTTATGATTTATTTCGAACTAGTTTATTTTAATGGTTATAATTTCTAATTATCTGTGTTTGATTAACATGAGTTTGAACTTTAATTTAGATTTTGGTATTTGATTATAGTTGAATTTTAAATTATGATTTGAAATGAGTTTGATTATAATTTAAATTTTTAACTTTGATTTAGATTCTTAAATTTGATTATTATTCTTGATGTGTTTGATTATAAACGTATTTTAAAGTATAATTTGAACCATGTTTAATTATAACCTGGCAATAAATGCAAAATGAAATTTTTTAATAATTTGTTTACACTTTTTGAAAACAATATTTTCTTCAATTTTGCTACCTTGCCTTTCTCAAACTATAATGTTCATATTTCAAAACGCTTAAATATGTTGATATGAACATTTATCTATTCTCTTTTATGTCTTGTTATTTTTTTAGAATTTAGAGTGTCATTCCATGTTAGTTTTGGAGGATCATTGCTTGTATTGAGTTAATGCATTTAGCCATATGATTATATTTAGTTGTACTATACTACTTTTTCTACATATCTTATTTACTATTTTGTTTTGCATATTGCACAATAATCTAGCCCTCAATAGAAATCAATTAATACTTAACAAATCCTATGGTTTCGAGATTTGGTGATAAAAAAATTTTTTACAATTTGAAAAAAGACAAATCTTGCACTACAAAAAAAAAAAAAAAACGTTAAGTAATATCGGATTTATTGGTGGATTTTTCGAAAATTATGAGTAAAAATTCGTTCCTTGAATAAATTACTGTCAGATTTAAAATTTTGTCGCTCAATCTGACGGTAAATAGAAACACAAAAATTTACTGTCAGAAAAATCTAACGGTAACAGGATTTAGTGAAAAGCGTTGTTTCGGTAACGACGAACACTTTACCGTCAGATTTTTTCGCCAGTAAATCCGACGGTAAATTTGGGATAAAATTTAAACGCAAAATCTTTCTCCCTCACTTTTGCAAACTCTCTCTCTCACCTCTCTCCCTTTTGTCCGTTGAAAAAGGATGCGCTGCCATCACCTGGAGTTGCCGTCACCACCGGTAAGCCACATTCTCATCGTAGATCGTCGTTGTCACTGCTGCTGGAGTCTCCGTGAAAAGCCTCCGCTGTGCCACTGCTGTTAGGTTCCCCTTCTCGTCGATCAGAGGTCGTCGCCTTATCGCTATCACTGCGGTTGAGGTCCACCATGCGTAAGGTAAGGTTGTTGTCTATTTTTTCTTTTGGTTATTCATTATGTTACTAAATCCTAGCTCCACCACTACTGTAGGTTTCACTGCTACTTCTTATCACTATCATGTCTCCACCATTTTGCAGCCATTATTAGAGATAATTTTTTTTAAAGTTTTTATATTTTTTCATATTTTTTTTTTAAATTTTGTTAGATATTTTATTAAATTGATTATATTTTTTAATAAAGTTTGTGATTAGGGATGTGGCAAAATCTGAAAGAGAAGTATTGACGTGAGTTTTTTATTGAGTGTTAGGTGAGTATGTATATATGGGAGTATTTACTAGAATGAAAAGGGTTTGATCAGTTGGCGCGTGACACATAAAATGAGTGATTAATTTGTATTAGACAGTGTATATATATAAAAATACAAAAATACATTATAATTTATGTATATAATTGATTTTAGTATATGTTAGAGTATAATTAGGATTAATTAAGATTAATTAGTATCAATTATATTTATTTAGTATATCTGTATATTTATTATAGGATATTATACTTTTATTACTTTAATTCTTCTAGCACCTATATATACCATTCTATATTGTAGCATTCTCAACATATTGAATAATACAAAATCACTTTCTTCATATTATTCTCTTATTTCTAACATGGTATCAATAGCATAGGTTTTTTTTTCCCATGGAAATTAGTTCATAGCCCCTTGTTTTTCTTTTTTCGACAGTATTCTTTACCCTTGTTTTTTGATCATTTTCCGACGCTTTGGTTCGTCACTGCCCTTACCACCGTCTTCATCTTGTCGTTGCAAGTTCAACGACCCAGACTTGTCGCCGGAAATCACCAGACGCGTTGCCTCAAGGTCATTGTCTGTTTGCTTATCTTCGTCCTTCCAGGCGCTCCCAGCGCCGTTGGATCAACACCCATGATCAACAGCCCAGAAGCGTCACACGTGTCCAGATATGGCGCCTCCAACCAACCCGTGTTCGACCTGCATGTCAACCCGGCCTGGTCTGCTTACTGACCTGCGCGCCAACTCCTCTCTGCGTCAGCATTGACATGTCTTCCTCTTCCTCTCACACGTCACCATGTGTCCTCTTCTACTAATGTGGCTGTTGACGTGGCATATAGTGGGACCCATCCTAAGATTTTTTGGTGAGGTCTTTTCAATATTGACTTTCGTTTCCTCAATTTTTGTTCTGATCTTGCATTTTTTTTCTCTCTTTCATCTTTGTATCTACTATTATGGAAAAATCAGATGTCTTTGCTGCCACAGGCAGAAAGAGTAAATTCTGTCAAAACTGTAATCGATCTCGGCACCTCTTCTCAGACTATCCTTCTATTGAATGTCGCAAATGCAAACAGAAATGTCACATTAGCTACCATTGTCCAAACATGTTCTGCCATTATTGCAAGCTCTTGAGACACTTGATTACTACCTGTCCTACTCACTCACTACGTTCAGATCCGAACAAGTATCATTCTCGTCCCAACTACTTTAAGAATGTGCTCGCTTCTACTGCTGTTGTTGTTGGTAATGAATCCACCAACTCTGCTTCTCTCAACCCACCTTCTGTCTCTCCATCCGGCATTGAGTCTCTTCTTAAGCAACTTTTCTCCTTTTTTGGTAATACCTCTGCTGCTCTTTCTACTCCTCTAGGTAATTATAAATGGTATTTTGATTCTGGTTGCTTTCATCACATGTCTCTTTTGCGTCATCTTTTCTCATCTTTGTCTACCATTACAAATGTACCTTATGTCAACAACACTGCTGATGGTTCTCTCTTGCATGCAACAACATAATGATTTTATTTCACAGTCAAATCTTACTCTCCCTAACACTTATTTTATTCTAAAATTAAACTTTAATCTTATTTCTATTGGTCAACTTGTTGATCTTAGTTTTGATGTTAATTTTTCTATTTCTGATTGTCGTGTGCAAGATCGTCGAATGGGACAGATCAACGGGACTGGACATAAGGTCGAAAGTTTGTTTAAACTCAAAAATTTTCGATGTACAAATAATATTTTTATGTTGATCTATAATTTTGGATTTTTTTTGTTCTTAGAGTACATTTATAAAATAATGACATTGATTTAGTCTCAATTTTTTAGTCTTTGTCTCACTTCCAAACACAGCCTTAAACGACTCAGACAAGATATACTAATTTTAAATTTTTGTTACACCAAGTAATTAATAATAATACCAAATGCGCAGCTTCTTTTGTTTCCATTTCCACCGTAATCATATGCAGCTTTAAATTTCAATTGAGGAGGGATAAGTAAACAATGTATATTGTAAACAATGTGAATAACAGTTTAAAAGAAAAAGATAAATTTAAATTTAAAATTAAATTTGAGGTAATGACCAAATCAGTACCTGAAAGATTCAAATGTTGACATTTTGGTACCTCACTATTGTTATTGACAAAATGACTTTAAAAGATTTTAAAATTTGACAAGCGTATCCACGAGTTCACCGGAGCACATTTCCGGCAAGCACAGTGCTGATGTGGCCACCGTGTTTTGGTGACTTGGCAAACCACCCCCAAAGTTCCCTCCTAACGCACACTCCCTCCCATTCCCTCTCCCTCCCTGTCGCAGCCCCCATCTCCAACGCACACTTCTCCCTAATCGCAGTCCCCGCTGCATCACAAGTCCCTTCCCAACGTACACTTTCCCTTCCTCCCTCAACACCACCGTTCACAGCAACAACAACTTTAACATCAACAGCAACAACAACCTCCACCACTCTCTCTCTCTCTCCACCACTCCCACTTCCCCAACGCACACTTCCCTCTCCCTCCCTCAACACCACCATTCACAGCAACAACAACCTCAACATCAACAGAGTTGTCCCAAATCATGAATTGTCCCAAATTTTTAGGTTAAATTATCATTCAAAAAGATTAATCACAATAAAATTTAGAAACAAATTCATATACAATAATCAAAATAAAATAAAATAAAATAAAATAAAACTTAATACAGACACCACCAAAGCAAGAATAGAAGAAGAACACCAGACACAGAGGGGGCAGGACACGATAGAGCCAAGATGGAACCCAGACAGAGGAGGCATGGCAACGACTGGGGGCTAGCAGCAAGCAGATACAAGCAGTGAAGGCGACAGCGGTGAAGGCGTGCAGACAACGTAATGCTACAAAGGAGACACTGGCGGACGCAGAAGACCTGACGACGAGATGGCGACAGTGCGGTGTCGATGACACTGGCTCTGTAAGATTGAGAAGGTTGAGCTCTACTGCTATTTTGGAGGAGAGTGAGTTGAGAGTGTGAGACACTGTGTTGGGAAGGGAATTAGAATTCAAAGAGGCAAGGGAAGGGGATTAGGGTTTAGAAAGGGGGATTTTGGACTGAGGAGGGAGGAAGTGCGTTGGAGATGGGGAATTAGGGTTAGAGAGGGGGAGGGAAGAATTTTAGGGTTGGGGGGTATTTGCCATGTCATCAAAACGCAGTGGCCATGTTAGCACTGTGCTTGCCGGAAATGTGCTCCAGTGAACTCGTGGATACGCTTGTCAAATTTTAAAATCTTTTAAGGACCATTTTGTCAATAACAATAGTGAGGTACCAAAATGTCAGCGTTTGAATCTTTCGGATACTGATTTGGTCATTACCTCATTAAATTTCTTAATTAATTAAATAATTATTAACAGATTCTCTTTCTTTATTCATCTCCTTCTTCTCCTCTCACCTAATCGTTAGATCCCTTTTTCCTTTTTTTTTTTCTTTTTTTGCTCGCGGCCTTCTTCGTCATCCTTATTTTCGCCGTTCGAGACCCCGACGAAAAATTTATTTGCCTTCTTTCCGAAAGTTCTAGATTCTTCAAAGCGCCTTCTGACGACAGCGACAACATGGAAGAAAAAATTCGTTGGGCCATTTTAATTGCTGGTTCTAATGGCTACTGGAATTACAGATATTAGGTACGGTCATTTTTATACTTTCGTTCTTTTAAGTTTCAATTTTTTTATACTTTTTTTTTCAACGCTTTCTCTTATCAATATTTTGTTTCTTTTTTGTTTGACTATTTAGTATGAAATTGATAAATTATTGTTGGATGTTCATTTTATTAAGTATTTAGATGGTTATTTTTTATTCTAAAGTGAATGTTTATTTAATTTAGATTGGATTTAAGTAAATATAATAAAATTTGATAGATATTTATTTTACTAAGTATGTAGATAGTTATTTTCATTCTAAATTGATAGTTTGATGGCAAAAAAGTTCAACGACATTGAAACTGACTAGTGAGGGAAGAACCGATGCACAGTAAGAGTTTGGGAAGGAGTATACAATGATTACAGTTTGCAAACGGGAATTTGTATAAAATTGATTTTGTAAAATTGATTTTGATGAAAAGTAAGTTTGGGTTAACGTGATTTATGTTTGGTAATTTTTATATCAAAATTGATTATAGTAAAACAAATGATGTTTGGATTATACTACTCAAAATCACTTTTAGATGAAAAATTACCAAAAGAGACATCAATTTAAATAATTTTTTTTATATGTATGCAAAGTCAGAACACTAACAAAAATAATATAAAAAATATTTATCATATAAATAAAATAAATACAATAAAAAAATATGAAAGAGAGTACTATAAATTTTATAATATCAAACAAAAAGAAAATATTCTATAATTTTTCTAGTACTATTAGTACTCTTTAATTTAGTATTATTTTGGACTATAAATTTTCATTATTTATGGCTTTATTGTTACTTATAATTAATTTTTTTATTTATTTTGTCCTTTTTTAGTTTTTTATATGATCATAATTTATATTATACAAAATTTTGATAATAAACGTAGTATATAATAATTACAATTACAAATTTTATAAAGTCATAATAAAAAATAAAAAAATTTAATACAAAACAAAAATAGAGTACATCAAAAAATAGAAAAAAATCATACAGATAAGAAATAATAAAAATTTCATAAAATTAACAACATATAAACAAAAAAATACAATAAAAAGTAAATAAAATTTTTATGAATAAAATCAAATAAAAAATAAAAAAATTTCATACACAACATAAATATAATGCAAGAAAGGATAAAAAAAAGAATTCATATGAAAAAATAATAAAAATATCCTAAAAAAAGGTCAATAACATTTGTCATATGAATAAAAGAAATACAATAAAATAAATAAATAATTATATGAACAAAGCCAAACAAAAATAAAAAAAAAATTTATAAAAAATAGTATAGTAAATAATAAAAAAAACTTATAAAAACATAACATGAGAAATCAGAACACTACACAAATAATATAAAAATATTTATCATATAAATAAAAAATATAACTAAAAAATACAATAAAAACATAAAAATTTAAATGTGAAAATGAGTATTAAAAATAATAAAAGAATTAAAATATTCAATTTACTAGTGATTAAAACAAATTTGAACTATTTTAATGAAAAAAATTGTAACTAAAAACTACGAAGAAGTAGGAAAAACTATAAAGAATTATTATGAAGGTAATAGTTAGTGGTATCCTTTTTATAGAAGAAAATGAAGGATAGGGTTGGTAAAAAAGAAATAAAATTTTCAACTAATTTTCCAAAGACAATAAGCAACCATGAACGTGAAACGCAGAAGCTACAAATTTTAGCTTCTCCTGGACGTGCGTTTAGAAGCAGAATCAATTCTGCGTTTAGGAAAATAAAAATGGCCAAACATAAAAGTGAAGCTTTCAAGAAGCTCAAACGTGCTTCTCTCTTCCCCAACGTGTTTGCCAAACACACCCAAAAGGATTAGAAAGTGAATGATAAAATATAAAATGTGAAAATAGAATTTTTAAAAGGATAATTTATAATGGATTATTTTGTTTACTTTTTGTGGGTCATAAGTACAACCCATTATTCAGATTTTCCAGAGCCGATTCCAATTTTATTGTTAAGGAACTTATGCGCTAGCTTGATTTTGTTACGGTTGTCTATGATAGGCATTCAATTCATTTCATATATTCAGCTCCCCATGATCTTCCCTCCATTACTCCCACTTTGAAGAAGAAACACACACACAGAGAGCTCCAAAACCTGTTTCCCAATTGAATCGAAATCAATGAAGGATTGAATGAAGACACCACTCCAATCTGTTTTCAGAACCATAACCATTCGTGCTTACTCATCACCACCACCACAACCAACAAAATGGACCAAAAACAAGAACCTCACGACAATGTTCCACAGGTACGTGGACAAGACCAGCGTCTCTTCTTGGAACTCCATCATTGCCGACCTCGCCCGAAGCGGCGACTCCCTCGAGGCCCTCCGCGCCTTCTCCTCCATGCGCAAGCTTTCCCTCATTCCCAACCGCAACACCTTTCCTTGCGCCATCAAATCCTGTTCTTCGCTCTTCGACCTTTGCGCCGGAAAACAGACCCATCAACAGGCTTTCGTCTTTGGCTTTGAATCGGATCTCTTTGTTTCCTCGGCTCTTATTGATATGTACTCTAAGTGTGGCCATTTGGAACACGCCCGAAACCTGTTCGACGAAATTCCCCAAAGGAATGTGGTGTCTTGGACTTCAATTATTGCCGGCCATGTCCAAAATGGTTGCGCTGCTGAGGGCATTCGCTTGTTTAAGGAGCTTTTGGTTGAAGAGAGTGAGAATGTGGGGTGTGTTCAGGAGGAGGAGGAGGATCGTTTCGTGGATCCGATAGTTGTAAGTTCGGTGCTTTCGGCTTGTTCGTGGGTGCGGCAGAAGAGAACTACTGAAGGGGTTCATGGTTTTGTGATTAAGAGGGGGTTCGACGGGTGTTTAGGGGTTGGGAACACGTTGATGGATGCTTATGCAAAGTGTGGGGAGATGGGTGTGTCAAGGAAGGTGTTTGATGGGATGATTGAGAAAGATGCTTACTCTTGGAACTCTATGATTGCTGAATATGCACAAAATGGATTGTCAGCTGAGGCATTCAATGTTTTCAGTGATATGGTGAAGAGTAGCAAGGTCAGTTATAATGCTGTGACATTGTCGGCAGTGTTGTTAGCCTGTGCAAATTCAGGAGCTCTGCAGGTTGGGAAGTGCATACATGGTCAGGTATGCAAAAATTTGCTCCATGGATCCTGTTTCAACACTTATTAAGAATCTTGCTGTAATTTTTCTTCAAACTTGTTGTCCACTTTGTTATAATTTTGTACAAAATCTAGTTTATGGCCCAGGTGAAAATTGCCAATCTAACTAGTTTCCTTTTACTATAGGTTATAAAGATGGATTTGGAGGATAATGTTTTTGTAGGTACCTCTGTAGTAGACATGTACTGTAAATGTGGGAGAGTTGAGTTGGCTAGAAAGGGGTTTGATCGCGTGAAAGAGAAGAATGTTAAGTCATGGACCGCTATGGTTGCTGGCTATGGAATGCATGGTTGCGCAAAAGATGCTTTGGAAGTCTTCTACAAGATGATAAGGTCTGGAGTCAAACCGAACTACATCACTTTTGTGTCAGTTTTGGCTGCTTGCAGCCATGCTGGTCTGTTGGAAGAAGGATGGAATTGGTTTAATAGAATGAATCACGAATTTAATGTTGAGCCTGGAATTGAGCATTATTCGTGCATGGTTGATCTTCTTGGCCGTGCTGGTTATCTTAATGAGGCTTATGGATTGATCAAGAAAATGAAGGTGAGACCTGATTTTATAATATGGGGTTCCCTTCTTGGGGCTTGTAGGATTCACAAAAATGTGGAACTAGGGGAGATTTCTGCTAGAAAACTATTTGAGTTAGACCCAAGTAATTGTGGGTACTACGTACTACTCTCGAATATATATGCTGATGCTGGACGGTGGGATGATGTCGCGAGGATGAGAATATTGATGAAAAATCATGGATTGCTTAAAACACCTGGATTCAGCATAGTTGAACTTAAAGGTAGAATACATGTATTTTTAGTTGGTGATAAAGAGCATCCTCAACACGTTAAGATTTACGAGTATTTGGACAAATTAAATGTTAAGCTGCAAGGACTGGGCTATGTACCTAACGTAACATCAGTGCTTCATGACATTGATGATGAAGAAAAAGGAATGGTTCTAAGAGTTCACAGTGAGAAACTTGCTGTTGCCTTTGGAATCATGAATTCAGTTCCTTGTGCAACTATCCAGATCATAAAAAATCTTAGGATTTGTGGTGACTGCCATGCTGTAATTAAATTGATTTCCAAGGTGGAAAACCGAAAAATTATTGTCAGGGACTCAAAGCGGTTTCATCATTTTAAGGATGGGTTCTGTTCTTGTGGGGACTATTGGTGACAGCAATGGAAATAAAGGGAGTAACGTGTTCATTGTACATTACTGTCTACATAAACAATGCTTTACGAGAAGCTTCATGGACGTAAAGTCATATTACCATTGCAACTTTGCATATCTATCTGGAACACGGTGTTCAATTTGATTTGGAATGAGTAGTGGATCGATTAGTTCAAAGTTAGTGTAATAATTTTCAGTTGCCCATATAGATAGCTTATTCCAAGTTCTAATAATTATGATAGAAGGATACGGCAGGAGCTCAATAAAAGCAAGTGTGAATAATGAATAGCATATAGACGAAATTTTGACTTGAGAACATCATAGATCATTAAGATTGTGAAAAACAAGAATCTCGCGCCTATATTTACCCTCAATTCCACGGGTATATCTTTGGGAATTTATTCAACATTTATGCACAAGAGTTTGTTTGA
Source organism: Arachis ipaensis (assembly GCF_059453495.1). Classification (NCBI taxonomy): domain Eukaryota; kingdom Viridiplantae; phylum Streptophyta; class Magnoliopsida; order Fabales; family Fabaceae; genus Arachis; species Arachis ipaensis. The sequence goes on from NC_142441.1 coordinate 131,946,157, forward strand.
ATTATTGTGTGGAGAACAAGAATTTTGAGGATGAATCTACAAAAACATCATGGAGAGCAACCTCTTAAGAGTTTGCCCATGTTACTTGAAGAAAACAGCAGGGTCCGATTAAAACATCATGGAGGACCTTGAAGAAAACAGCAGGGTCCGATTAAAACCCCATGGTGGTCTTTCAAGTTAAGAAACTTGGTTCTTGAGATTTGAATTACACTATTGTGGTCCCCGAAAATAAGTTCTAGGCACAGTAGTGGTCTCTTGACCTCTTTCTGACGCTCACTCAGCTCATTATTCCGTTTGTTCAGTCAACACAGGAAAAAATGGGTTGATTCGATATCTATTATTTGGGAGCGAAACCTACTCTTTTTTTGTGAGTACCAGTTTTATCATGCATCAAAGTCTTCCATTTTTGTCATGAAGGAGAAGATATTTTTTGTATTTTTCTTTGAATGAAATCAAAATAAAATTTACTTGCAAATTGAAATAACTGAATGTAAAGTTTGCTGTAAATGTAAATAAAAGAAAATAATGACAAATTCTGAAATGTAAAATGACTAAATTCAAATTTGCAATAAAAGTAAATTGTAGAATTTTAAAATACAGAATTCAAAAGAACAATGAAAGAAATGATGGAAGGAACCCAATAGAAAATGAACTCGTGACAGACTCAGAAAGTCGCCGAGGATGTGAGTGTGCCAGAATATTTTCTGAAGTGAAATTCTAACCCTTTATTCTTCGGTTGCTTCTCTATTTATAGACACCTTCGACCAATCTTTTCTTGACACATCGTAACATACAGTTATCCCGTCAATAACCGTTCCCACGAAGGATACTTCACTTTCTTCGACATTAACCTCCTCTTGGACCATATCCTTTTAATATGCCACAGTTCCTTATCGATTTGACGCTTGATACCGAAATCTTCAAGCTCTTTGACGCTTCGTATCTGTCTTTGATTGAATCTTTCTCGTCGACGTTGACATCAAATGACATTGACACACCTCTGTCTTTGATCAAATCCTTCTTGTCGATGTCTACACAAAATGACTTCGACCCAAATTTTATTGGGTAACAATTTTCAAATAATATGCTGAGTACTTAACCGCTTACATAGCGGTTCTAATTTGCACTCATAAGTTCATCGATAATGGAACGCTTTTGGCAATAATCGAAGTCTAAACCTATCAAACACTCACTTGTTAAAGAGTTTAATAATATCTTTGTCGAAAATATTATTTTTGATATAACAAATGCCCCTAAGTATTTATTTTTCGACTAAAAAAAAAAAATATAAATACTTAATATTATTCAATATTCTCGACAATCTTCAGAGTCATCAACTAGTTCTCTAATGACTGTTTCCATCATCAAATATCATCTGCCTAGATTACCTTTATATTGCCCAAAAAATTCAGAAGGTATGATCGACACAGTACCAGTCATTTCTTCATCTTTCTCGAAATACTCCTCATTGACACAGTTAAATCTATTTTAGGGAGTGCAATTTCAACTGCTTTGCCTTTTCCTTCGATCAACATGGATTTTTTTTCTTTTAAAATTGTTTCATCCTTTGCTGGAAAGAAAATTTGATTTATAGAAAAAGATTTTCCCCCTCATCAGTCGAGGTAGAAAGAACACTAATATTAACTTGACACAACTATCAACCACATTGGTTATCACCAAGTCGACCTCGAAACTTAGTATTTCTACTGTTGGGTATATTAGTATGAGAAGATGACAAAATTTTATATTGTGTTATGGTTTCAAGGCACGATTAGATCGCTTTCTTTAGAGATATATTTGTCCCCACACTTAGTTGTTACACAATTCTTTTGAACATACACAATTTTTAAAAGGTTGTCTCTTTAGCCAAATGGTACTAAACGGTTACCTCTTAGGTGAGTATGGAGAGACTATGTCATTTGAGTTATAACCCATTGGCTAGTAACCGTTTATTAATATTAATAATAATATTAATTAATCAAATTTGTAAATATCTTTCAATCCCCATTATTTACAAAATTTAAATTTCATGCAAGTATATGCATAAGGAATGTGTCACTAAGATTAGACATTCTTTTAGTGTAAATTTCAAAGTTCTAACAAAATAATAGGTGTCTAATCGATTAAACATATACTCCATATGCTAGTACCAAAAATCACACATATTACTTATTCAATTTCAAGAGTTTATAAATTTAAGCACTTATATGGCCTTGTGCTCATCTTGGTTTCATGAATATTTACGAGAATAAAACCTCTAAAATTTTTTATTAGAGCGGCACCACTCCTATATTCATATAGGTGCGTGGAATCTTTTGATAAATAATATTATCATTCCATTAAAAATTTTAACTGACCCTCCTAATTTATTGTAAATAGCACTAAATCCTATACCTTAATGCTCCAATTGCTAAATAACTTGTTATTACCCATTAAACCTTAAAACTAGTGGTCTACTAGAATAAGGTTGGGTTCCCATTATTTAGCAATAATATGTTTTAATCTTATTTTAACAGTAATCTCTTTGATTTTATCCTTTGACAAACCTTTAGTCAAAGGGTCTGCTAAATTTCCTTGAGATCTTACATAAGTGATGGTAATTACACCATCATCTATTAGTTGCCTCACAAACTCATGTCTCATACTTATATGTCTAGACTTTCCATTATGAACCTTATTATATGGTCGAGACATGGTTGATTCACTATAATAGAAGATTAAAATGGCTGTTGTCTGCTGTGACCACATCTTTATATTATACAACAAATTTTTTAACCATTCCGCTTCTTTACGTACGACTAATAAAGCTACAAACTTAGCCTCCATAGTAGAATGTGTAATACATGTTTGTTTCTTTGAGACCCAACTTATTGCTCCACCACCTTTGATGAAAATCCATCCTAAAGTGTATTTGTTATCACTAAGATTTGTAATTCAACTTACATCTGAATAACCTTCTAAAACTGCGGGATAATCACTATAATGTAATTCCAAATTTATGGTTTTCTTGAGATAACTAAGAACTCTTGTTATAGCTTTCCAATGTTGATTGCTAGGCTTTCTTATAAACCTTGATAATTTGCACACAACAAATGATATATTAGGTCTAGCACAATGTATTACATACATTAAACTTTCTATAGTACTAGCATATTCTAATTGTGCTATAGGGCTTCCTATGTTTCCTTCTAATTTAAGATTAGGATCATAGGGTGTATTGGATTCTTTAATTGTGAGATGATCAAATTTTTCCAATACCTTTTTGATATAATGAGATTAACTTAAAGTAAAGCCAACTTCATTCTTATGCACCTTTATGCCTAATATTGTATCAATTTTATTCAAATCCTTCATTTTGAATTTAGAAGTTAGATACTCCTTCGTTACACAAATTCCTTCTAAATTTTTTCTAATGATTAACATATCATCAACATATAAACAAATGATTACTCCATAATCTTTAGTAAATTTTGAGTAAATACATTTATCCGTACTGTTATGTGAGAAGCCATTTGATAACACCACTGAATCAAAATTCTCATGCCATTGCTTAGGCGCTTATTTTAGTCCATACAAAAACTTAATTAATTAACAAATTTTATTTTCATTTTCGGCTAGCACATAGCCTTCCGGTTATTCCATATAAATTCCTTCATTAAGATCTCTATTTAAAAAAGTCGTTTTAACATCTATTTGATGTATACAAAGCTTGTGAATGGATGCTAATGTTATAAAAGTCCTAATAGAAGTTATTCTTGCCACATGTGTGTAGGTATCAAAATAATCTAGACCTTCTTGTTGTCTAAACCCCTTGGTCACTAACTTTGCTTTAAAAGTTTGTAATGAACCATCAGTATTATACTTTCTTCTAAATACCCACTTACATCCTATAGGCTTTGACCTTAGAGGCAAATCAACTAAGACCCAAGTATTGTTTGATAATATTGAGTCTATTTTATCATTTATTACTTTTTTCCAAAAAGCAGAATCCCTTGAAACCATAGCCTCTTTGAACGTTTGAGGATCACCCTCTATGTTCATCACAATGGAAATCTTGTTTGTCACAGAATTCCTAGTTCCTTCTACCGAAAAGGTGATAACCTGAGAAGAAATAAAATCTGGACCCAAGTCCTTTTCTTTTCTTACTCTCAAGCTCTTCCTTTGTTCAATCAACTCTTTGTCGCTTAGACGTTTATTATTTTGATTATTTATTTCTTGTAAAATATTAGTATCATTTTGGGGATATTCTGAATTAGAAGTTGAATTATTGATAAATTTATTTTTAATAAATTATACTTCTTTTGATTCAACAATTACATTAGACACTAAATCTAATATTCTATATGCTTTAGAATTTTGAGCATATCTTATAAAAGTGTCTTTTATAGTTCTTGGTCCCAATTTAGTTCTCTTTTGATCATGAACTCGATAAAAGGCTAAACATCCCCACACCTTAAGATAATCCAAATTAGGTTTTCTTCCTTTCCAAATTTCATAAGGAGAAACCTTTTTATATCTTGATGGTATCCTATTATGGATATGACATGATGTCAACAATGCTTCACCCCACAAATTGTAAGGTAATTTTGCATTTAGTAACATTGAATTAACCATATCCACTAAGGTACGATTTTTCCTTTTCGTTAAACCATTTTATTGCGAACTATATGGAGCGGAAGATTCATGCAAAATATCATATAATTCACAAAAATTATCAAATTCATTAAAAAAATATTCTCCACCTTGTAATGATTTAGGGATCACCACTTGTAGACCACAAAGTCTACTTACAAGGATTTGTAATTTATTTATTTGATCCATGACAGCCATAGTATCATTTATAATAAATTCAAAATATTTTTTCTTATTTGTTCTTTTCGTTTGGTATTGTTCTTTTCTTCCAAAGACTTTCAAATCTTCAATGGTGATTGAATTGACATATAGAGATCATAGAGTCGGTCGGATAAAGTGTTGAGAATATGACCTCGACATGCGAAAGTATCTTCATCACGTTTCTTCTCCAATTGAATAATCTTTTCTTTCTCTTCCAGTGTGACATTTTCAGCGGCATCGACAATTAGTGTAGTCTTTGGGTCAATCACATATGAAAGATTGAGAACCGAAAGAAGAAACATCATCTTGTCCTTCCAACAGTTGAAGTTTGTTCCATCAAAATGATCTAACTTGACAAACTCTTAATTCATGACTTTGAGCGTGGTATTTTGATCTTGTGCCATCTTCAATAACTATCTCTCTAAAATAGTTGGGTATATTAGTATGAGAAGATGACAAAATCTTATATTATGTTATAGTTTCAAGGCACGATTAGATCACTTTCTTTTGAGAGATATTTGTCTCCACACTTAGATGCTACAGGGTTGATGACAATACTCTCCCAGGATACAATGAAACCAATGAATTTCTTAATTAGCAATAATAAAAAATTCTCAACTCTCTTGAACAAAGAAAATCTCTTAATAATTAAGTAAAATGTATACTTAATACTTCTGTGTTTGAAATAGTGGACAATGATTTATTTATACATATTGCACATAGCAATTATAATTTATTACGTACACAAATGGTTGTGTCTTTTCTATTGCCAATAGATACAATATTTTGCACATATATAATTCTTAAAGAATTGTGCCCCTTTAGCCAATAGATACAATATTTTGAACATACACAATTCTTAAAAGGTTGTGTCCCTTTAGCCAAATAGTACTAAACGGTTAGTAACCGTTTATTAATATTAATAATAATATTAATTAATCAAATTTATAAATATCCTTCATCTACCACCATCTCCACCAAAATAATTACATGGAGCCTGTTGCTATTATATTCTCTCATTTTTCAATCACTAAACTTTTACCAATTATTGATCCATCCAACTCTAATATCTTGGGATCGACAAAACAAAGGTGAATAATTGTCATGTGGGCTTTGAGAAGATTGAGCCTCTGGACATCTTGCCGGATGTCTTTGTCTAGCTTGCTCTTCTTTGTCGAAATTGGTCTTCGATAGTTTGATTAATTTGAAACCAACCCCAAATAATTGTTTGATCAACTTCATATATCGTATAAATTTTTTCACAAATATTTTTACGTAGTGCATGACAAAATATTAGTAAAACATCATGTCATCATTGAAGAACCAAGGATAATAAAATGAATAAATATAATCCATGTTTTAATCATAATTTTCTATTTTCTTTCCATTTATTGAAGAAAATTATCTTCGATATAACAAATATCCCAAGTATTTATTTATTTTTTTTTTGACATCTTAAGGTAAAGTGGCTGTTTATTGAACTATTAGATCTTCCACATTTTGTTAAATATTTTAAGCCATACTCATTTTCAACACATCGTTGATTTTTTTTATGACAACATATTTTTCAAATCATGGTAACTCTTTCTTATTTCTTCTCAGATCATTGTGGTAAGAGAGTTTGTCATATTTGATGATTCGAAAATATCATTATCATTACCCATAAATTTTTTTTAATTTTTAACTTTACAGAATTTTAAAGTTGAACAGAGAAGCTTTTTTTTTATTTGATCAACTTTATAGAATTTTAAAGTTGAATAAAATTTTTTTCACAATTATATCTAACAACTGCTAAGAACCGCTTCTCGATGATTTCTTCTTATAGACATACTTGTATAGACTTTAATAGATTAGATAATTCAGTACATAACTGCTTTCAAAGGGTTCCAATATGTACTTGTAACCTTATCAAAGTTCAAATTTGTCGAATATTGGTTTGTCAAAGAGTTCAACAATAACTTATCGAAAATATTATTTTCGATATAACATTTTTTTTACTAGAAAGACAAAAGCAAAAAATACTTATCATCTTTGAATATTATTGTCAACAAACTCATATTCAACCATTTCTCTTTCTTTCTTCTTGTCTTTTTTTAATTTTTCAATCTGTCGAACTCTTTCAGCTAAATGAGCAAGGTTAGGGATATGCAAATATTCAGTGGCGGAGCTTGAAAAAAATTTTTGGAGGGGTCAGAAATCTTAATAAAAAATTATATAATAGTATTTATATTAAAATAAAATTTATAAATATAATTATTTTATTTTTAAATTATTATTAATATGTAGCATTATGCCATTATATATGGTTAAGATTAACAAAAAATAATTCTGATTTTGACTAATAAAAAATTTTGTTTAGGTTAATAAACCGATTTGATTTTAAATAAAAGATCAATTTAAAAAAAATCAGTTTTTACATGAAAAAAATTAGTTTTTGCACATAAAAATCTATTTTTATTTAGAAAAATAATTTTTTTTATCTAAAAACTGATTTTTTTTAAAAAACTTAATTTTTTATTTAAATTATATAAAATCAATTATAACTTATAAATTATTTTTTAACATTTTAAAAAATTAATTTTATTTTTCATAATATTTATCTCTCAAAAATCTCAAGATTAATTATTTTTATTATTACTTTTATTATAAATTAAATAATATAATACAATAAAACAAAGTCTTAAATTTCTAATAAAATAAAAATATCAAAATTTATTAATGTAAACAGTATTATATTATAATGGCATTAAATTTGTAACGTTGATTTAAAAATAAAATAATAACTTTTTATTAATAACTGATATTACTACTAGTTATATTATAATTTTTATTATTCTAAAAATAAAATAATGCATGAAACTATATGATAAGCTAAATATAATTTAGTGCTAATTCTATAATGATATTTAATTTATAACGTTGATTTAAAGATATTTCACTTGTTGATTTAAAGATATGCTATTTGTTATGTCAAATAGGATAGGATAAAAAGTTTGAAAGAATGGTGAAGATGGACATGAAACTCAGATACATAAGTTAAAAGTATATCAATTTAATCAAACAAGCTAATTTTATTTTCTTTAAAGTAGAATTACTAATATTTTTACCAAAACTTTGGGGGCCATGGCCCCCTTGCCCACACAAAGCTCCGCCACCGTGCATATTGATTACTTTCGACGCATATTAAATACAAGACCTTTGATGGCTACTTTGACGATCTCACTTTCAGAAATCGACACATAACATCGATTGCAAGTATTTTTTAATCGAATTATATAGTCATCTATTGATTCTTCATAATCTCTTTCAAAAACAAATAGGCCTGTTAAAGTTACTGTCAATTCTCCTCTGTAAAATTGACTATGAAAATCATTTTTCAACTGAGTTCATATTAAAATCAAATCGAGCCTTAAATTTCAAAACCATGTAAAAGAATTTTTTGTCAAAGAATAAGAAAAAACACTTCATTTTCAACTCTTCATTATTTGCTAAGTTTCCAAGTTCTAGCAAATACCGAGCAATGTGCTCTACAGTTAATTCTCCTACTTCTCCAACAAATTTTGTCACAATTTTAAGATTCTTTATCCCTCTTAGCACTTCAGCCATTTAAATCGCTTTTGGAAATGCAGATACAAAATATGGTCGATTCATAAAGCCTACATTTATCCCTACTCGACTAAGGACATCTTCCACGATCCTAGTCACCTGATATTCATCCCATGCTGATTAGTTCGAATTCTATTCACTATCTCATCAGTATTTTAACCCCGTCGAACAATACGAAGAATGACCTCCTCACCAAGAGTATCTTGTGGGGTATCTTCATTTTCAAAAGCTACTACATTATGGGAATTATTATTCCCCTCATCATACTTGACAATCTTAGCAATCCTTTTAACTTGTCTGGCCAATTGATCATATTTAAAATTACTATAAGCCATAACAGGATTTAAGATGGTAGTTATTTGCTGTGTTAGCAAATTTACCAAATTATGATGACTTTCATCTATGTGTTATCGAAAAGCATCCATCGATCCTATACTATTCGATGTCGAACCACCTTGATAATTCCGATTCATGTCAAAAAACAAGAATGGTGGTTGATTATTTACTGTAACTGGGACATTTTCAAATCGATTTGGGAGCACATAATTTTTTGCTACTAATGGCATTGTAGTTACAGGAAGAAGATCAAACGGGCCACCCTATAGTTACTGGTAGTCGATTTTGTACTCACACAATTCTAGGGCGTGGATTGCACTCATGAGCCCTTGAATTTTCATTAAACTGGACCATGTTTTCTCCAAAATTATTCCAAGTATTTTCCTCTAGCTGTGACACTAAATTTACATAGGTTTGTGCAACAACCACCGACAAATTTGACTCCATGTTACCACTAGGAACTTCTTCAGCCATATTAATAATTTTACCAACAATATGCACTAATGATAAAAAATTTTATGCATTACTATGAAGACAAATAATTTTGACATAACTTAATGAAAATTGTCCTACCGAGTGTGTCAATTTGTTATGCATATATTTAGTAAATTTAGGTTAGTTTGATATCTATTATTTGGAGACGAAAGCTACTCCTCTTTTACGAATATCAATTTTATCATGCATCAAAGTCTTTTATTTTTATCATGAAGGAGAAGATATTTTTTGTATTTTTCTTTAAATGAAATCAAAATGAAATTAACTTACAAATTGAAATAACTAAATGTAAAATTTACTGTAAATGTAAATAGAAAAAATAATGACAAATTTTGAAATGTAAAATGACTGAATTCAAATTTGTAATAAAAGTAAATTGTAGAATTTTAAAATACAGAATTCAAAAGAACAATAAAATAAATTATGGAAGGAACTCAATAGAAAATGAATTCGTGATGGACTAAAAAAGTCGTGGATGAGTGTGCGAGAGTATTTTTTAAAGTGAAATTCCAACCCTTCATTCTTCGGTTGTTTCTATTTATAGACACTTTCAACCAATCTTTTCTTGGCACATTGTTAATGTTATCTCGTTAATAACCGTTCGCACGAAGGACATTTCACTTTCTTTGACATTAACTTCCTCTTCGACCGTATCCTTTTAATATGCTATAGTTCCTTATTGATTTGATGCTTGATACCGAAATCTTCAAGCTCTTTGACGCTTCATATCTGTGTTTAATTGAATCTTCTTTGTTGACATGGACATCAAATGACATTGACACACCTTATGTTTACACACCAAATTTTATTGAGTAACAATTTTCAAATAATACATAATTGAGTACTTAACCGTTTCTAAAGAGGTTCTAATTTGCACTCATAAGTTGATGGATAATGCAACACTTTTGGCATTTATCAATAATCAAAGTCTAAATTTATCAAATACTCACTTGTCAAGGAGTTCAATAATATTTTTGTCAAAAATATTTTTGATATAACAACAGTATTATATAATTAAATGCACGTATAAAATCATTTTATACTGACATTATATCAAAATTAAATTTCTACTTTTATAAGAAAAGTACTGCATATTCTCTTAAATTTTGATTTATTTATAGATTTTTCTTAACGGTTGAAGTACGTACTATTTTAATTTTCATTGTTTTGGTCAGATCCAATTTTCATCCTCCAAATTTTCACAAATAAAAACATGATAAAGAATGTAAATAAAAAATTCTCAGAAAGTTAAAATTGAAACAAAAATCGGATTTTGATCGAAGAATAAAAATATGATTTAATAGTGTTAAGAATGTAAATAAGACGAACAAAATATTAAAAAAAAAACATCTAACTCATATTTAAAACTAAAACAATAATTTGTTCTTTTAACATTCACAAAATACATAATTTAATCTTCAAAAGTAATAACATGGTGTGAAAATCACCTTTCCTAGTTTAAATGAATAAATTCAATTTGAATTAAAAATTAATCCTGCACAAATTAAATTGCACATTTTAAAAATGTGAAAATATAGAACCTAGATCAATTCGTCAGAGTGAATTTTAATATTTCCTTTTTAAACAACAACTATTTGCAAATTGCAACTGTGAAGCATCGGAAAGTCTCATTGGATGGAAAGTGAGGCACAGGGTGGCGTTGATCTATTGATTATTCCAAGATTATGAGGAAGGAACATACCACCCTCCACCTTCTGAACCTCAATGCCATAAATGCCATTCATCACTCTTCTAATTTCGGACTAAACCCAACGCCCCATTTAATAATTAGTTAATTAAAAAATAATTTAATTTATATGTATTCTTAGAATACATGATAAATTTATCAATAATAACAAATTTTAAATATTTTATTTAAAATTATAAAATAAATATATTAAAAACTTAAATTTTTATATTTTTAATAATTTTTTTTAATTTATAATCTTAATCTATACTTTTAGGATATATAATAGATAGTAAATCCAGCATTCACATGGTAATAACTAATACTGTACCATGTCCACAAACCTGGGAAGGACGGATACCTTTGAAACATTGATGTAACTATATTTGTGAATACAGCTCAGTATACTCTTGCAATAGATTAAATATAAGTCTAAAATGTTTATTTTTATATCGATTTATTCTTTTGTTTTTTAATATATGTATATTCACAAATTTTAGCAACAAATATTTTTAATCATTTTTAATATTATTTTTTATTATAATAATAAAATATTAATAAAAAATTCTATCTAATTCCTTTTAAAATAATATATAATTTATTTAATTTATAATTGGATGTTATCTTAATCTGATAATTAATTATATTTATAATTTGAGTTATTTTAATTTAATTAGAATTAATTTTTTAATTATAGTAAAGCCATTTTATGATTAAGTTATTATTTAAAATGTATGATTATATAATTTTTTAAAGGTTTAATTACTCTGCAGGTCCCTATAGTTTCACCGAATTTTCAATTAGGTCCCTATACTTTTTTTTCTTTTCAATTGGGTCCCTATACATTATTTTTTTTTCAATTTAGTAATTGTTAACGTTAAACGTAAAAAAAATGTTAGTAAATTGTGAAATTACTTGTATACCCTTAAGGACCCAATTGAAAAAAAAAAGTATAGGGACCTAATTGAAAATTCGATGAAACTATAAATATTCAATGAAAGATATTCCTATAATCCATATTCAATGATTTTACGACATGAAAGATATTTCTATAATCCTTTTTATTTTGTTGCTATCATATTTGTAACAATTTACATTCTGAAAGCATCTTCATTTGTTAAAAAAAAATCTGCTAGTGTTTACAATTTCACAAGATTTTTGAAAAAATATGCAGATGACAATTTTAATGATATTTTGGATGAAAGCTATAATAGAAAAGATTACAATATGTCTTGGTTCGATTCCAAAAGTATATACATCCGGTCTCCACAACAACAAATGGTAGAATTTATGGTAAAATTTTTCACTATAAACGAATTTAAGTTACAAATATCAATTCAAACCAAATACAAAACAAAATTCTCAAACACCTCATGGCTTTTTTTAGATATTCTCACATCCTAGCTCTCTTGCCTTTCTCATGACAGAAGTTGATACTCACTTTTTAAGCTCTCTCTTTCTTATAAATAGAATAATTCATATCAGCTATCCTAAAATAGAATGAAATGATGAAGACATGAAAAAATATAATTGCACAATATCAGTCAAAATATATAACTAAGTTTTTCCTTCCTTTTTTTCTTTGTACACTTTCTGCCTATTTTGACAGTGTTCCCTATTCCCTAATGCATTCCCATTCTCAAGTCCTGTTGCATTTGCTATTGCACCCACTGGACCACCATTTACTTGACTTGAGCCTGTAGCTGCACTTCCAAGCCCACTTGGAGCTTCAGTACCTTGCTTGGAATCCTCCATTGAATTGGTTTGGGCTTCTGGTTGCATAGCATTAGGATCCTCAGCATAAGCATTCCCGTCGCCAGTATTCGAATAACCTAAGGCATAAGCTGAATTGGCTTGAGTAGCAGCCTCTGCAGCAGGCTCAGCAACAGTAGAAGCTGCTTCCTGAGTAGGGTTTGAGGCAGAGTCACCAAACCCAGCAGCAGCATGTGTCTCAGCTGCAGGTGCTTCGGCAACTATTGTTTCACTATCTCCCATAGTTGAATAAGCAAGCCTTCACCTTCAAAGGCTTAATGAATCAAACAAGCAAATAGTAACGCGGTAATAATCCTACAGAAAAAGTTAACTACCAGGTTAGAAATGGAAGGACAAAACTAAAGAAATTCATTGTTGTTCTCACTATGCAGTGTTGCTCTAAATGCAAACATAGTTTCCCTAAATTATATATACAAGCATACAAACAAAAAGAGATAATTCATCGCATTCTACAAAGGCTTGGAGCTGAATTAAATAGAATTCCTAAAATCTAGGAGTGCAACGAAGAGCGCATCACAAAATCACAGACTCACAGTAACAAGAATTCTAGGTACAGCATTTGGATTCAGAGCAAACATAATCATCAATTAGTACAAAATTTGAATTCTAATAAATAGCTACGACAAAACCTGGCTTAGGTTTTTCAGATTCTAAACCCTAATTGACACTGCAGATAGCACTGCAAGTACCTGAAGAAAGAGAGTGAGTGAGAGAGAGAGAGTGAGAAATTTGCAGAGAGTAAAGCCTTCTCTTTCTTCTTCAGCAACACAATCTGAAATTGGAAATTTGGAAATTATCAAACTAAGCCTGAATCAAGCTAAAATGAATTAAACTCACCTTTTCGTTGGTGAAAACAAATTCAGGAGCAGCAGTGACCACATGAACATCATGACCAGCAAGGATTAGATGCCTCACCACCTACATATATACATGCAATTGAAATTGAAATTGCAATTCAAACTTAAGTGCAATGCAATATCCAAATAATGAATCATGAACGACAATGACAATGAGAATGAGGATGAGAAATGAGAGGTTACCTCCGCAACACGAGTTGCGTGGCCAAATTCATGACCAGTGACATAGTAAGCAAACACCATTTTCTGTGTGGAATAAACAACAGCAGCACCATCGCCATCATACTCTTCCTGCTGCTTCATCCCCATTTTAATCCCCATTTTAATCGCTACCATAATTTTTTAGCAGCCACACGTTGTTGCAGAGCCAATCCAGGAAGCAAGACGGAGTTGAACATCGGCGATTCGAGGCGAGGCGCGGTGAGACAAGGCGAGACGAGGCGATGCAATGGGCAAGGCAGACAAGCGGAGCAGAGCACCCGTGGACCGTGGACCGTGGACCCGTGGACGATGCAGACGGACGATGACCACCCAACGACGGACAAGGACGACACCACGGAAGACGGCAGCAGAGTGCGACGGAGGAGAAACTCAATTTGGATCTTATGAAACTAACTTAGGGCTGGTTAGGGTTTTTTAATTTGGGGACAAAATGTAAAGGGTAGTATTGGTATTTTAAAAAAATAGAAGAGATGTTAATTAATTATTTTAATCTAATTATAAGAATATTTGGTTTTTTAACAGAATATTCTATTATTTTAAACAGATTTGTGATGATAGGGACTAAATTAAAAAAAAATAACGTATTGAGATCCAATTAAAAAGAAAAAAAGTGTAAGAACCTAATTAAAAATTCGGTAAAATTATTGAGACCGACAAAATAATTAAACTTTTTTTAAAATATTAATAATCAAATTTGTTCTAAATCATTCTTTCTTAAAAAAAGACTTCTAAGATTCCGATGCTATTTAAGCACATTAATTATCACTCATTTTATGGTTAAGATCTTAACTCTAATTAAATTAAAGTAACTCACAAGTATAATTAGTTATTAAATTAAAATAATATTCAATTAAAAATTGACACATCAAAAAAATAAATTATATGTTATTTTATAAGAATTAAATAAAATTTACTAATATTAATTATTATTTATATGTTCTATTACATTACATGGCGTATTCTAAATGTATAGTATCTTATATTTTTATACAAATATCGTATTGCTATATTCGTATCATGTCGTATCTGTATTGCGAATCAAATATATACTTTCTAGTCACGAACTAAATTTTCGAAGTGGTTTAACATTTTTTAAAAATATTAAATATATATTAGAATTAACTACTAAAACTAATTACTATATATATATATATATATATATATATATATATATATTAATTTATTTTAATATATATTTTATATTTTAAATGTATATTTTTATATCTAACATAGTTGAATACTTTAATATAAGGATAGCAAAAGTGCAAAACCCTTAGGATAAGTTTGGTACGGGATAATCTATATGGATTATTGGTCATTTTTTAATTTTTAATTAAATTACTTGACTCTGTTAGGTTGCCCTATTTGATAGATTATATGTGTAATTTGGATTGCTTATAAAGTTGTAAATAATAATAACAATGTTTCTTGGTTATAAAATCTAATCAAATTGGCCCAACAATTTATTAACCCAAATCATCCTAAAAAACAACTCGCATAAACAAGAATATCATGATAGCACCTATTGTAAACAGAAACAAACAATTTATCAATAGAAATTGGAAGGTAAAGTTCAAGCATACACTACACGAAGGAAATCAAGTGGAAGACAAATTTGCAAGACTCAGCGTGGAAGGGGATTTTGACTTGATAATTTGGGAGAGTCCTCCAAAGAGAGTTGCCATGGAGCTGCTGAAGGATATGAGGGAGTGGCTACTTCACGTCAGAGGCATAAAAGGGATTAGGGTGATGTAGGTTTTGTTATTTTGTATGGGACTAGGTCATCTACTTTGAACAAAACAATTAATTAATTAATTTTTTATTTTAATTAACTTGATAAAAAAATTTAAATTCTTGAAAAATATAATTTTTTATGGTGGGGTCAGTCCGCCAACAAAATGAGACATATTAAAAATTTTTAATCGCCTATTTAAATGAGCATGCTAGTTCGCTTACTATCATTGTTTGAAATTTTGAAATGGTATTTTATGTCCTGATATGACCGTTATAAGTTGGTTATGAAAACTCGACATATACGTTATAGGTCGGCCATTAAAATCATAACAACAAATCAGAACGTCATAATCTCCACACGCTACCACTATAATTCGGTAACAGACAACCTCAGATCACCTAATCTCAATATAAAGAAAAAGGGAGGTATTCATTTTGATTTGAGTTAAGAACTACTTGAGAACAAATTTATTCAAATACTGACTTGAGCTATGGAGTACTTTTTGCAGGTATCTACTCCCTTGTTCACAAAAAGTCGAAGTATATAACCTGTCTCAAAGGAAGTCGTCGAAGAACGAGCTATTTCCCAACCGATCCACCCAAGAACATGTCCTAATCTTCTTCTTTTTTGTCTATGATTAATGATGTAGATGTGTAAAGTAGTAAATCCAAAGAAATAATAAATTTTGTGTGTTTAGGTAAAAGAAAAAGATTCTATGTTTTTTTTTTAATTGTGTTTAAGTAATTTTTTATATATTTATATAAAAGATTATGTATTTTTTTTGTGTTTCTTTTAAATTTTTTATATGTTTATTGTCAAAAAAATTCTACCTATATTGTTTTGGTTAAAAAAGTTGTGTTTCGTCACGTGTTTCGTTTTTAAAAAATTTGTTTAGATAAAAATTTAGGCTCAAGAATTTCAATATGGGAAGGAACCTGGTGATTTGGCCAGAAATAGGAGAACATTGTGTATTACCCAATGGTGGATGTCAGAGGTGCATGGTTAACACGCAGGGGGCGTGTTGACTGCTACAAGTGGGGGTGTGAAGATACGTGGCGCCGTCTGATTCGTTGGAGCTGGGACCACGCGGGGGCGTGATGACTCAGCAAGCGGGGGACGAGATGACGTGGCTGAGCTTGAGTGGTACACGGTGGCATCATGTGGGGGGCGTGCTGACGTAGCACGTGGGGGGCATGATGACGTGGTTGAGCTTGAGTGGTACACGGTGGCATCACGTGGGGTGCTGACGTAGCACGTGGGGGGCGTGATGACGTGGCTGCATCACGTTGGGGGCTTGCTGAATCAGCACGCAGGGGTGTGATGACACGTGGCGAGACGTGATTAGCTGAGGCAATTAACACGTGGGGGGCGTGGTGAATGCTTCTCTCTATATAAGGCAGTGCTCAGATACATTTTTATTCGGAGGAAGTGTGTGAGTATTCTTTAAGTGTGTTTCTAGTGTAATGGAGGGTACCGCAAACTTAGTGGTGTATCGCGACGGTGAGATAATACGTAATACTTATAAGGGAGTGAGGTTTGTGTGCCAGAATTCATTTTCGTTTGTGGTTCTATGCACCATCACGTTAATGGAGCTTCAGAACGGTCTCTGTCAAAGCATGGAGAACGGTACATTAATGAGAGTGAGCAGAATTTTGTACTAGAATCCGGTTGTAGTTTTTGGTGGTCTGATGCACTTTGATACCATGGCAATCACTGACGAAGTGACTATGTAAAATATGTTTCAAATTCACTGACAGACTCAGATGCGACAGCCACAGATTGAGCTGTATGTTGAGTTTGAAACCATAGAGGCAGAAGGGATTCAAAATGATTTAGAGGTGGAGGATGATAGAGCTGCAGTGTACAAGGGAATGAATAGTGACAGCGAAGAAGACTTCGAAGTCACTTATGAAGCCGGCGACGAAGACGAGGATGGTGATGTGGGAGTTGAGACAGCAGCGGATAATGTAGTGGTTCACCCCTTGATCAGTCAACCGATGAACGTGCCACCTTTTATGCGTGAGTTGGATCTCGACGCCATGCATGCACCTGAGTTTTCGGAATATTCAAACATAGGTATATGATGACCGAATAATACATTTTTCTTAATCTATAATTTGGATTGAATAATAAACGATGATGGGCACTTTCTGTAGGCGTTGCTGATCCTGAGGACGGAGAGTTCCGGATTGGAATGGAATACAGTTCTAGAAAGTTGGTCGTGGCAGCAATTAGAAGTTATACTATCAGTAGAGGAGTTGACTACGACGTGTATGAGTCTGAGCCACAGACGTTCTATGCAAAATGAAAGATGTATGGGCGTGGGTGTGACTGGCTTATCCGAGCCAGCTTGATACGAAAAAAAGGTTGTTGGGAGATACACAGATACAACGGTAGGCACACGTGCACAATGAGAGTGATTTCACAGGATCATTCCAAGTTGGACTCGGATACAGTTGCTGAGGCTATAAGGCCATTGGTCGAGACTGACCCATCTATCAAGGTGAAATCTATAATAGCTAAAGTCCAGTCAAGGTTCAACTATACCATCAGTTACCGAAAGGCTTGGTTGGCAAAGCAGAAGTCCATAGCGAAAGTTTTCGGTGATTGGGAGGAGAGTTTCCAAGCCTTGCCATGGTGGCTCTCGGTTATGGTTCAGAAGATGCCAGAGTCAGTTGTCCAAGTAGAAACACGCCCACTGTACAATGGGAATGAAGAGGCGCAAAGGGGTAAAAATACTTCATCGCGTATTTTGGAGTTTCAATCCATGCATTAGGGCATTTAGGCATTGCAAGCCCCTAGTACAGGTTGACGGCACACACCTATATGGAAAGTACAAAGGTACACTTCTAGTCGCTGTTGCACATGATGTGAACCAAAACATTGTGCCTATCACTTTTGCCTTGGTGGAAGGGGAGACAGCTGATGCGTGGCACTTCTTTCTCAGGAATCTGCGAATGCATGTCAGAAAAGATGGTGTGGGAATGATCTCAGACCGGCATGAGTCAATTCGGGCAGCAGTAAATCGTTTCAAAGGTGACTGGCAACCTCCAAGAGCATGGTGGATGTTTTGTATAAGGCACATCGGCAGCAACTTCCTACGAGCATTCAAAGTCCCTCACTTGCAAAAGCTTGTGGTCAACATTGGTATTCAAGAACAGTGGAGGAGTATAACATCAACTATAAGAGGCTCCAAGAGTGAGGCGAGGCATATGCCAGGTGGTGTGATGCCATTGGACTTAGACATTGGGTATTGGCATTCGACGAGGGACATCGATGGGGCCATATGACGACGAACCTTGTCGAGTGGATTAACTTAGTGTTGAAGGGTGCCCGTAATCTACCTGTGTTGGCACTAGTCCGAGCAACATATTATCGGTTAAATGAACTTTTTATGCGAAAGAGTGCCAAGAATCACGAACGCAAGCGTGCTGGATTTACTTATTCCGTATTCGCACAACAGCGGATAGAGGCAAATATGCAATAGGCTGGGAATATAGTTGTGCACCGTTTTGATAGACGGAATGAGGTATTTGAGGTGCGCGAAATGACTAGCGAAAAGGTGTTAGTCGTTGATCTTGCGCGACGGACGTGTGACTGTGGGCACTTTCAGGTGGAACGAATACCATGTTGCCATGTTATTGCTTGTTGTGCTAACCAGCGTATCGATTGGCAGCTGTATGTGCATGACGTGTACAAGATGACAGAGATCCGTAAGGTATATAGGTTCGAGTTCACACCGTTAGGTGATGCCGAGACATGACCCGCATATGAGGGACCCACATTGGTCACTAATCCCGCCTTGAGGTGAACGTCGAAAGGTCGCCCAAAATTGACCAGATACTTGAATGAAATGGACTCACGCGACATGCGTGGTCCTCGGATATGCCGTCTCTGTGGTGCCAGGGTCATAGTCGGAGTCGATGTGCTCAGCGTGCTGGACCGAGTGGTGCGGAAGAATGACTTTTATTTTCATTGTGTTTGTATTTCTAATATTTCATTTTGTTAGTTGAATTTTTTTTATTTTAGTCGTGTTTGTATTTTTAAAATTGAGATTAGCCATCGATATTTAACACCAGGTTCATATTAACATTTACTGCCTTCTTGAAGCAAATATACAAATTTTTTACTACGAATAACATCGAGCAACATACAGAACATTAAATACAAATTACATTAAACCTAAGGATTAAATCTAAACCCCAACCCGATGCTCACTTCCTACGAGCCATCCAGTTCAGTGCCTTACCCATCATGCCCTGACCTGGATTTTGCTCCGTCCATAGGTCATATGGGTGACCTGGAACTGAGTCACCCACACCTGGAGCGGCCGACCCACCCGCCTCTGCCGGAGGGGCCGACCCACCCGCCTCTTCCGGAGGGGCCGACCCACTTGCCTCTGCTGGAGCGGATGCACCGGGGTTGTACTCGTCAACAACTGTGTATGTCCGCTGAAGGAATCCACTATCACACGACGAACCCTCTGACGATGTATGGATAGCACTAAAATCTGACCAACCACCCAAACTAGTGTTGGCCCAATTCTGTTGTTGCTGATCTCTATGACCACCAACAGAGAAGTCAAACCAATCATGACCGGTTGGAATCGTCAGTATGGGCTGATGCAACTGGCTGGACTGGCCTGGGTGGCTGTGCTGAGGGTGCTGGCTGTGCTGAGAGTGCTGAGAGTGGTGGCTGTGCTGAGAGTGGTGACTATGATGACTGTGCTGGCTACCATGACTCTGGTTCGGTGGCTGTCGTACATAATAAGGAAACGGCTCAAACACTGCATGCTGAGGTGGGACTTGAGGTGCAGGTGGCTGAGGTGCAGTTGGGCCCTGAGGAACATAGTCTGACAATCTCAGCATATGTCCGAACGAGGCCATGTACCAATCCCGATACTCCCTGGTCGGTATAAAGTCCCAGGTCGGAAGGGGGTGTAGATCCCGTAGCCGAGTGTTTTGCCTGTTGCCCCACTCCGCTATTCATGTCCCATGCAAAACTGTCCAGTCATGAAGCTGCACTCCGCGAAGAGCCATACAATGCTGGTCCAGTGGAATGTCCCTTGCTATACGCGGGGGAGGCTGTGCGAACCCAAACTGATGCATCACTCGGTCCGCAGGGTGCCATTCGATACACTCGAACGACAACAACGGAGCAACGGTATCACACACATCAAGATGTCCATGTAACTCTCCAGGTATGACCATTCCTTCGTACAGCCGCCACTCAAACTGCCACATATAATTCGTATGTCATAACCCTAACATTAATGTTTGGAACTAGGATTCACAAGAACCATAAATATTTACCTCCTGCATGTAGTCTATATCATGCATAAATCTCGCTACGGTCTTTGATAACCACGCTGTAGTCCGTTCCGAATGACTTCACCTGAAACATGATACATTGAAAAAATTTACGTAAGTAACCGTAAATGAAACATGCATAGTGAATATAATCTCTGACAAGAACCATAAATATTTACCTCATGGCAACTGGTATCTCAGCAGGTGGAAGGGTATGTCTCGGTACGGGCGCAAGACACGGCATTCGCTCTCATGCCCAAACAAACAACAGATTAAGAGAGCCATCCATCTCCTTCGTATCATATCGTGATGCACGACATAGTGCTCTGTAAAGATGTGCGAGACATGCTGACCCCAACTATAAGTATGAATCCGCTCGAAATCGCAAAGCAACGGTAGATACTTTGCGTGGGCGTATGCGGTCGACTTATCTGTGAATAAGGTCGACCCTAACATACAGAAAATCTGACATCTCACGTATCTCCTTATGGACTCTTCAGTGTCCAATGGCTCTGCATCTCTGATACGTCGAATCCAACCAAGCTTTATATAGAATTTCGAATTACCACTGAGTACTGGTTCACGTCCGAATATTGCCATGCTCTGACTCTGAACGAACTCACTACTACTGTCAATCCATCCACTAACAGGATTTCCATCGATGGGTAAGCCAAATATATGTGCGATATCTTCCAATGTTACCGTAACCTCACCCACCGGCAACACAAAAGTGTGAGCCTCCGGCTTCTACCTTTCAACCAGAGCAACTAACAAGGGGGTAAAATCCTCTTATCACCCAAATTCTCGATACGTGGTAGAATCCTGTGGCGCGTAAGTAGTTTTCGACTATCGGGTTCCAACTTTGTGGCGGATCCAGTTTACGTACCAACAAATTTCTGTTAGGCTGCATCAACAAAAATATATTCGTTAGATTACTTATAAATATTCATTTATTAATAAACAAATATTATCATATTTATTATAAAATGTTTGTATTCATTTGATAATATTTACATATTTATTTATTTTAGTATTTTATTTGTTCAAATAATTAACTAAAGTTACCAGTCAGTTAAAATAATTTTCTTTCGTGCATAAAAAATATATATTTCTCTAATATTTAATAATAACAACGTATATATATATTTATATATTCTAATATTTATTTATTTATTACTTTAATATTTATATATTAAAATTTTGAATATTTTCAACATACATATTTATTTACAGAATATATATTTACTATAGTATTATTTTTATATTTTATCGTAGAAAAATATATTTTTTTATAAATTTTTTATTATATTGTATAGTATATAATATATATTTATTTTAGAAAAATAACAAAAAATAACAGAAAAAATTATATAAAGTTAACAGAAAAAATATATAATTAACAAAAAAATTTATATTCTAACATGTTAAATAACAAAAAATAACAGAAATTTAAATACACAATAAAAATATAATTTACCAATTTACATAAATTGGATGATCTAAATAATTTATAATATGTTCCTCTGGAGCTTTATAATTAAGAACCATTTTTTAAAATAAATACAAAGTAATATATTTTTTTCCTATTTTCCCACCAGCAACCCCCCTTCCCCTCTTCGTTGAATTGCAACCCCCTTCCCTTCGCTGATGGTGTAATGCTCTTCTTCCCTCTCACCAATACACTATTGCTTCTTTTGCACTTGAGGAGGCTCTTTATATAGAGCAACTTAGGCCACGCTTGCTGTTTACTGGGGGAGACCTGTCCCCTGCATGGAGGCAACGGTCAACACGCCTCCTCCTCCCCCGCCGCCGCGTGGTGCAGGCCACATCGGGACTCTGCAATGCCAGCTCCACCACGCCCCCTGCGTGGTGCCAGAGCCTTGCATGCACGCCGCGTCACCACTCCCCCAGCGTGTTGCCTGGCAGCTCCACCGCTCGGTAAATCACCCCACCCTCCAATATCCTGCCAAAACACCAACTTCTTTCCCATAACAAAAATAATTTCCGAAAAATTATGTGTTTTAGTAAAAAAATTTTCTTCTATATTTCCATTAAAAACTTTTCTTGTTTGAAGTAAACAAGTTTTTGTGTTTAAGTAAAAAAAATTATAGAGAAAAAGGCAAATAGGTCTCTAACCTTTTTTTCCGCAGACATTTTAGTCTTTAAAGATTGGAAAATACATTCAAGTCCTTGACCCCTCCAAAACGTAGACAAATTTACTCCTCCATTAAAGTTACTCCGTTGGACCCGACGAAAAAGTCTGACGTGGCTCCCGTGGCGCTGATCTGGCCGTTACAAGAGCACACGTGGCATGTAACTTTTAAAAACAGGACATATTAGTTCTCTCACACCAAAACGTGTAGCTTTTCAAAATAGGACATATTAGTCCTCCCACACTAAAACAATGCCGTTTCACCCAGACCCCCAATCTTTCAAATTTATGAGCCCTAATCCTTGGAATACACAGAAATGGTGAAGTGGGTCACTGTCCTCATCCATCTCCAACTCCTTCCTCAGCCTCTAACCATCTCCCCGCCACCTTCACATCCCTCAACAGCCTCCTCTCCCTCTCCAACACTGCTCTCCAAGTTACTCCTCCCTCTCCCAAGCTCATCACATGCCCCTTTAACCCCAACCACCTCCTGCCCCCTGACTCCCTCTTCCACCATCACCTATGCTGCCCCTCCTTTCCTTGCCCCATCCCCCTCCCTCTTCACTCCCCTGCTTACCCTAACATACTCTACTCCCTTCCTAACCGCATCCTCTCACTCCTTCGTGCCGTTTTAGGTTTAGGATTTGCAAAGGAGCATGACCTGGTGCCGTGGATAATAGCGAGCTCACCTCGATACGGCGTCGTAATAAACTCGCCTATGCAGAAAGAGACAGTGTTTGTGATGGCTCACATGAGGAGCTGGAAGAAGGAATCGACGTTCTTCAAGAAAGCGAAGAAGCTCTTCATCGTTGATGTTTTGCACACTTGTGCTCCCTTCGATGGTGCTAGGATTGGTGTTCTTGTTTATCGCTTTGTTCCCAAGGGTTTGATTGCTCCTTCAGAAGTGTGAAGTTTCAACCATAATTCCATGTTTCATTTTAAAGTTTCATATTTTTGGTATAGCTTCTGCAACTGTTGATTAAGTTCAACTTAGCTTCTTTTTTTACTTTGTTTTAAGGTGTTTAAGCATTTGGTTCAAATTTCTTGAAATAGCTCTGGTAGCTTTTGATGTTTGTTTCTACCAATTGGTGAAGCTTGATATTGGTCAAATTCTGCTTTGAGTGGTTGAACTGTATTAGTCTTTGGCATTTGATAATTTGTTGAGGAAGAAACTGTATATTAGTCTTCTCAAATGAGATTCTTCCTTTGTGGGGTTTGTTAGAAATTGTTAACAGAGATTAGTAACTGAGTTGTGATTGGCTGATTGGTTATAGTTTTGTTAGTGTATAAAAGATCTATTGTATCAAATTGTATTCACCTTTTATTGTTCTCTCAATTGGCCACCATGATTCTCACCGTTTATTGTCTCAATTCTCAAAATTCTGTGCTAAAGTCTGGTTGGTTTGATATCGTATTTGACCTTATGAAAGCACAACTTTATGCTTCTATGAAGAGTTTTTGATAGCTCATGGTACAATCTGGGAGTATGTCATAAGCAAAAATGCTTTCTTTGCTTTGATCATATACAAAAGGTTCTAACTGGGGGTGCAAATCCAGCAGTTATTTACATAAAGGAAATCAGGTACAAAGAACACAATGCACAATGCCAACATAAAAATAACGGCGTTGTTTTGGTGTGGGAGGACTAATATGTCCTATTTTAAAAAGCTACACATTTTGGTGTGAGAGGACTAATATGTCCTGTTTTGAAAAGTTACATGCCACATGTGCTCCCGTAACGGCCAGGTCAGTGCCACGGGAGCCACGTCAGACTTTTCCGTTGGGTCCAACAGAGTCACTTCAACGAAGGGGTAAATTTGTCCGCATTTTGGAGGGGTCAGGGACATAAATATATTTTTCAATCCTTGGGGACTAAAATGTCCGTGGAAAAAAAGGTCAGGAACCTATTTGTCCTTTTCTCAAAATTATATATTTATGTCAAAAACAATTTGTATGTTTTTTGTTTCTTTACTATGAATTTTTTTTTATTAAACATTCTTAAAAAAATTTCATTCATACTCACGAATACCCACTATTACTCAAAAGGTGAAAACGATAGGCACATGATTAAATAAGTTTTGTTTTGGTTAAAAAATTGAATATAAAACACAACTTCAAATGGTAATTCAATATTTTTATTAATTAAACAAGTTACAGAAAAATAAATATTAAATCCTTAATTCACATTGAACAAACTAAACTCAAAACAACTTAGACACTTGTTCCTGCATGGTAAGTCTTGGAAAAAGTATAGTTCGTCCAGTCTTAGGTTGAGCTCATTTCTGCCTGGGCTGTATGAGGTATACATTGGCTTTAAAAGAATAGCGGCAGTGGGTACCTGCAAAGAAACTCTAACGTTCAAGTAAGAAAGAGTGTGAGATGAGTATACTACAATTTAGAGTGAATAGCATACCTTGCTATGTTTACGGTTTTTTTTTTAGAGACTTTGAGTTCGAATGTACTGTAGTACCGTTATCTAGTTGGCCTATTTTTTAGGTGATTCAAGAGATTCTTTCTGAAAACGTGTTATCTTTTGTAACAGAATCATGCATGTGACTGTTGGTTTGCCCATTTATAGGGAGTTTGGTGGCCGAATTATAGCTAACAGATCACATCCCCCAAGCTTGACTTGGAGAATTTTTTAATGAAATAGGTTGAGTTTCCTGACCAATATATGCCTTACAAATCGATTTTTTTTTAGGAAAGGGGACAGTCCCCAAGTTCAACCAGTTTTAGTAAAAAATTACCGAGAATGTATGATAGTTACATTTTCGGTTTCCTAGGTCATAACGAGTGATTGTGTTATGGGCGTTATTTTCTATGCTAGGAAAAATCAATGGTTTTAGAGGGCGTGGAACTAGAACGATTGTTGATCTTAATCATTCATGTGAGAACTGATTTGAGTTAATGGTTTTAAAGGGGCTTTTTGTAGTGTGAGACTGCTGGTATTCGGAGGACACTTAATTTTCCTTGGTTTGAAAATTTTCAGAAAATTTATAGAAGATAAGTAGGAAAGGTTAGTTGTGATATACTCTTTTATGATATTTATCCTTCCTCTACCCATTTGTTATTTTGTGTTTTCTTTTGGTTTTTGTTTTAGAATTTTCATCATAGTAATGGAAAAAATAAGGGGGAAGAGAAGGGGAAAAGGAAAGGAAAAGACGTAGGGGAAAAGATAGTAGATGAGGAGTTTATTCCAAATGTTGATGATCCATACTTGTGGGTTAACACCTCTTTGAAGGGGTATATATCGTGGTTTTATGATGAAAAGATAATGAAGGGGTATATATCATTTTCAATCTAAATTAATCCCTGACAACGATGCCAAAAACTTGATGTGGACTTGATAAACAATATCCACCAACAAGTGCACTGGGTCGTAATCAAGTAATACCTCACTATGAGTGAGGTCGATCCCACGAAGATTGAAAGATTAAGCAACTTTAATTAATTGGCCATTCTAGTTAAATAATCAATTTAATGAGGTTTGAACAAATCTTAGATAACTTGATAGTGAAGTAAATTATTGAAAAGTAAATATCAAGGAAACAAATGATTGGAAATAAAGAGCGGGAAAGTAATTAGCTGGGAATTTAAAATGCAAAAAGGTAAATTGTTGGACTAAGGTGACAAGTTGGGGCTTAAGCTCAAAATTATTGGCATGTACATTGGGAGTCAAAATGCTACTTCCACAGTTACCAGGATTAGGATTGGTATATGGACCCAATGTCCTCCTGATAGGTGGAGCATTAGCATTATTGCCAACTTCAAAGTTGTGATCCTGATTAAATTCCTCATCCATGCTATGTTCTGAATCTTCTCCTTCAAATTCCTCAAGCACTGCTTTATCTCTTGCTTCTCTTCTTAATCTCCGAAGAATTTTGTCTATGTCTGGATCGTAAGATGTTGATTCACCTCTACAACCTTACATATACGCAAACAACCAAAAGAACAAATTAAAAAAGGTTCACTCTATCACTGAGTGTGCAGTTAGAGTTAAGTGATGCAAAATATCAAACAGTTAATATGCTAAGACTAAAATGAGTATATAAAATGAACAAGTAAATGGCATCAGCTGTAAAGGTAAAACAAATAAACAAAAGTAATTTGGGTAAAAAAATAAAAGAAAACGTTTAATCTAGATAGCCAATTGACTTAGTCATTATCAATCTAAATCAATCACCGGCAACGGCGCCAAAAACTTGATAAACAATATCCACCGGCAAGTGCACCGGGTCGTAATCAAGTAATAACTTACTATGAGTGAGGTCGATCCCACGAGGATTGAAAGATTAAGCAACTTTAATTAATTGGCCATTATAGTTAAATAATCAATTTAATGAGGTTTGAACAAATCTTATAAACTTGACAATGAAGTAAATTACTGAAAAGTAAATAACAAGGAAATAAAAAGTGGGAAAGTAATTAGTATGGAATTTAAAATGCAGAAAAGTAAATTGCTGGAAAGATAGATGACAGGGAAATTAAATTGCTAGAATGTAAGGGAATTAAGAACAATGAGCATTAAAGGAAAAATAAGTAATCAGAAAGGGAAGAGATTGAATAAGGGAGAATAATCGGGATACAGGGATATTGAATTTTCTGGATCAAATTGCTTTTCATCTCATCTTTAATCATGCAATTCATTGATCTCTTGGCAAATCATAAGTGATTGAAACCCAATTCCTTGTGAATCAATCTCTCTTAACTTGATCAATTGCCAATTCATTGATCTAATTGATCATGAGAAGAGATGGAGATTGATCTCTGATTTAGAGTCACACAATCCCATAAACCCAGATTGTGGGTTGATTAAATGTCACAATATCAATCCCAAACTCAGATTTGCACAATTGTGAGAAAGAACTTCAAGTATAATTCTATAATTCCTCTCCCAAGGTTCACATAGAATCCAAGTAAATTCAAACTCTTTCCCAAGATATTTGAATCCTTGAAATGAAGAACGAAGATTCTTTTTAGATAATCAAATAATAAATGAAGAGAAGAAGAAATTAAGCTTCTCAATTAATCCATCAAATTACAATAGAGTTCATTCTCGCAATGAAAAGGAAGTTAGTTACTCATAGGTCAGAGAGAAGTACAAAAAGTGAAATCTAAAAGTGAAGTAAATTGCCAAAAGTAAAAGTCCCCAGTGAAGTGCTTTCCTTGTGTTTATATATTGCTCCTACTTCCAAATGTAAATTTAAATTAAGCTTAAATTACAAATAAAATTTCATTTCTAACTACTCTTGATGGGCCCAGCTTGTTGAGTGAAGAAGAAGTTGAGTCACGTGTCACTTTTATGACACGCCCAAGTTGTGCAGGTCTTTGATCTTCTCTGGGTTCTTTGTCGGGAATGCCACACCCTTTGGCACGCCCGTCACTCTCCCTTTGCTAAGAGTTGGCGTGCCACTTGATCATGCACGCCCTTGACAAGCTCTAACTTGCCTTCTGGAAATGTTGCCTGGCGTGCCACACTCTACATACGCCCATAGGAACGGCAGTGTAAAAGAAGTTGGCGTGCCACTTGAGATGGCACGCCACATTATACCCCAGTGGTTGAACTCTGGAGCAACTTTCTAGAAAATTTGCCTGGCATGCCATGCTCTATACACATTCATGGGCACAGCAATGTAAAAGGGTTAGCGTGTCCTTTGATCGAGCACGGCATATTACACGCCTGTGGTTGCAACCCTTTAGCATCTTCCTGGAAACTTTGCCTGGCGTGCCACTCCAGAGAAGCACCCATTGGCATGCCCGTTCTGAAGGTTGGCGTGCCACTTGAGAAGGCACACCCATGGCCACGCTAGAAGTGAGGAGAACTAGAGAGAGTTGGCGTGCTATGCCATACGCATGCCTAGGTTAGTGCCTTATGAGGAATGGCTCAGCGTGTCATGCCTTCTTGTTTGCTGCTGCTGAAGAATAGGCCCGACGTGCCACGCCATAATACATGCCAGTGGGACTCCCCGTGCATGAACCTGGCGTTTCACGCCATATTACATGCTAGTGGTACGCCTGTGTTAGTGACCTACATGAGCCTCTTCTGGACTTATGGCCTAGCGTGCCATGCCAAGGACACGCCCAGGGACACTCCCGTTATAGGGAGTTGGCATGTCACTTTTAGGCACTCCATAGTACACGCCATCATCGAGGGTACTTGGGGAGATTTTTGGACTCTATGCATAGCGTGCCACGCCAAGGGCATGTCCAGGGCCATGCCAAGGTTAGATAGTTAGCGTGCCACGCCCTTGGCACACCACAGTGCACGCCAGTGTTGGGGAGTTCTTGTGTGATCCTCTGGAAGACTGGCCTGGCGTTCCATGCCCTTCGTGCAACAGGGACACGCCCTTATTGGAAAATTGGCGTGCAACGCCTTATGTATGAACATCTTTCCTATCTTTTCCTAGTGAATTTTCATTTGAATTTGTTAAGTTTAATCAAGATTTAAGTACTTTAAGCCACTATGGATGCTACTTTGAGCTCGGTGCAATTTGGTTTATTTCAGGTAGTGTTTGGATGGATTTGACAGAGTTTAGATGAAGAAACGAAGCCACGACAAGCCCAGGGGGTGGCGCCAAACTTGGAGAATCCAGGTTTGGCGCCAGGAGCACTACAAGCTTCCATTGCTTTCGGTCTTAGTGGCGCCAAACTTGAGATTTCCAAGTTTGGCGCCACATCCACTCTAGCCTCCAAGAACTTACTGCCTTGATGGTGCCAAACTTGTGATTCTCCAAGTTTGGCGCCAAGCTGAAGAACAAGGAATATGGCCTTGCGTTGAAGTGGCACCAAACTTGGGATTCTCCAAGTTTGGCACCAACTTTAGAAAACAAGGTGGTCCCCATTCGTCCCAGAAGGAGCCAGCACGAGATGATTTTATTAATTTTTTATTAAACTTTATTTTATTTTACAATAGCAAAAAAGATATTATTTAGTTTTAGAAAATATATTTTACATTAATTAAGATTTGATATAAAAGGGAAAAGATTCAGCCATTCTGGCTCTCTTCTCTTTTACGCAACTCATTTTGCACTTTACAGTTTTTAGAACCCTAGTTTTCTCTCTGAGCCGTGTGTAACTAAACCTCCACTGTTAAGGTTAGGAGCTCTGTTTATCCTATGGATTGATACTACTACTACTCTATTTTAATTAATGTATTGATTTCAATTTCAAAAATTTGTTTTCGTTCTTCATCTTAAGAATTTGGGTAGATTAGAAGAATAACCCTTATTCTATTTGAGTTATTGTAAACCTTGAAAAAACAATTTATTTGAACAACAACTTGAAAATAATTTCTTGTAAATCCCTAATTATCTGGACTTAATGGGATACGTGACATATAATCCTCTTATATTTGGGTAATTAGGGTTTTTGTGGCTAATAAACTAGAATTGGACTTAAACCTCTAATTGACATTAAGTGATCAAGGAATTAGCGGTTAACTAGGTTAGAGGAGACTAAATTACTAATGAATTAGGGTTTAGTCAAATATAGTTTGCCATGAATTGAATCTTGCATGATTAAAATAGTTAGTAAGAAATAGAAATCTGGACGATAAATAACTCTGAAACCTTAACTATTTTCTCATATATTCTTCACACCCAATTCACTGTTTTCTTTCTGAACTTTCTGAATTTACTATTGAATGAAATTGAACTCCCAAAACACCATTTTCTACTTGTCTGACTAAGCAGTTCACCCAATCATTGTTGCTTGATCCATCAATTCTCGTGGAATCGACCCTCACTTACCTGAGGTATTACTTGGTATGACCCGGTACACTTGCCGGTTAGTTTGTGAACTTTAAATTTCGCAACAAGTTTTTGGTGCCGTTGCCGAAAACTGACTGTGATTGACAACTACTAGTTATTTAATTGCTTATATTAGGCGTTTTTAGCTTTAATTTTATTATTTTTTTTTTGCTTTAATTTTCGCTTTTAGCTTTAATTTTTTCCCCTTAATTTCTGAAATTAAGTTTGGTGTCGTCTAGTTATTTTATTTTATTTTCCCTATTTATTTTTCCATTAAATTTCCGAAAATTTGTCCCAATTTTTGTTTAGTGATTTTCGAATTTTCCTGCTCTATTTGTTCAGTTTATTTCATATTATTTCTCTTACTCAGGTTACCTCACTGGAAATTTCCTTCACTCTGACGTAGAGATTCTCATCTTTTCTTGCTTTCTGTTTGTTTATGAGCAGAAACAGGAACAAAGAACCTTTTGTAGATTTTGATCCCGAACCTAAGAGGACCTTGAGACGACGTTTGCAACAAGTTAGACCCTACAAATCTGGTGAAAGTCTCTTATACTTTTGCAAAAGAAGCTGAAGAGTCCACTACGGATGCCAATAATGCTGTCAACGCTAATGTGGTTAATTAGAATGGGAATGGGCAACCTAGAATGCTTGGTTCATACACTACTCCCACTCCTAATTTTTATGGAAAATGTATTTTGGTGCCTCTTATAGGTGCAAACAACTTTGAGCTGAAACCTCAGTTGATCATTCTGGTGCAACAGAATTGTCAGTTTCATGGACTCCTGCAGGAAGACCCAAACTTGTTCATCTCTAATTTTCTGCAGATCTGTGATACTGTGAAGACCAATGAAGTGCATCCGGATGTCTATAAGCTAATGCTCTTCCCATGTATAGTCAGGGATAGAGCAAAGCAATGGCTTGACAGTCAGCCCAAGAAGAGCTTGGATACTTGAGATAAAGTGGTCACCGAATTTCTGAATAAGTTTTTTCCTCCTCAAAAGATGATTAAGCTGAGGACAGATGTTCAAAGTTTCAGGCAGAGAGATGATGAACTTCTTTATGAAGCCTGGGAGAGGTACAAGTCAATGATCAGGAGGTATCCTCCTGATATGTTCTCAGACTGGATTAGGCTACAGATCTTCTATGATGGACTTTCAGAGATGGCCAGAATGTCTCTAGATAATTCTGCAGGTGGTTCTCTGCACGTGAAGAAGACTCCTGAAGAGGCCAATGATTTAATTGAGCTGGTTGCTAACAACCAATACCTGTACACTTTTGAGAGGAACCCTATGAGCTCTGGGGCTCCTCAGAAGAAAGGAGTCTTAGAAGTGGATACCTTGGATGCTATTCTTGCTCAAAATAAAGCCATGTCCCAACAGATCAGTATGCTTACTCAGCACTTGAGTGGGATGCAGGTTTCAACAGTTAGTGCTCAGAATGTCCCTCAAGATGCTCCATATGACATGAATTGTGGCTTCATTCAATGTGAGAATTATGAATATGCTCAATTTTGTCCTGAACAGGTCAACTTTATGGGAAATTCTCATAGAAAACCCAACAATGATCCATATGCCAAGACCTTTAATTAGAGATGGAGAAATCACCCAAATTTTGGGTGGAGAGAGCAACCTCAGAGGCCACAGAATTTTAATAATTCTCAGGGCGATTTTCATTAGAATAATTTCAATAACCGCCAGTTTCAATCATCTCAACCACAACAACCTCAGCAAGTAACATCTCAGCCTCAGAAGACCATTGATTTGGAATCACTAGTTGCAAGTTTTATGCAGGAAACTAGAGCTTCACTTAAAAACTTGGAAATACAAGTAGGTCAATTGAGAAAACAACTACCTGAGAGACCTCATAATACCCTTCCTGGTGATACAGTGGTGAATCCAAGAGAAGACTGCAAAGCTATTCACTTGAGAAGTGGTAAGGTGACCGTTCTGAGACCAAGGTTAATGAGGAGTTGGTTGAAAAAGAAGCTCCAGAGGAGAAGAAGGAGGAGGTGGAACACGCCCCTCCCAGGCATGCGGACAACCCTTTTCCAATCTCTCCCGACACACATCCGTCATTACCTAAGGCTTCTGAATACAAGCCTAAAATACCAAACCCTCAGAGGCTCCAGAAGGCTTCCAAAGACAAGCAATTTTCCAGAATTTTAGAGGTCTTCAAGAAGCTTCAAATCAACATTCCTTTTGCAGAAGCCCTTGAGGAAATGCCTCTTTATGCCAAGTTTATGAAGGAATTGTTGAGTAACAAGAGGAATTAGAAGAAAAGTGAGACAATAATGTTGACAAAGGAATGCAGTGCCATCATTCAGCATAACCTTCCTGAGAAGATGCAGGATACAGGAAGCTTTGTAATTCCTTGCACCATTGGGGATGTCACTTTCATTGATGATAAAGCTCCAAATTAATAAGGTAAAACTCACTCGTATTTCTCTTTAACTTGTTGACCTTTCTATTAAGTTTTCTGTGGGAGTTGTTGAGGATTTACTTGGGAAAGTGGGCCCATTTATTTTTCCTGCTGATTTTTGTCATACTGGATATGGAAGATGATAAAATTTTTTTTATTATTCTTGGAATACCCTTTTTAGCTACAGGTAGAGCTCTGATTGACGTAAAAAAGGGTGAACTAATCTTGAGGGTCAATTAAGAAGAAGTGGTCCTTAATGTGTTTGAAGTTATTAAACACTCTAATGATCCTGAGAGGTGTATGAGAGTTGATATTGTTGGACTACTTGTTCAGGAGGTGTTTGAAGCTGAGACACTTGATGATGCTCTGGATTCTCTCTCTGAGGATAATTTGCTTGAGATTGGTGATTCACCACCTCAGAAAGACATATCATACACGCCTAAAGATGAGGAAGGAGTTCCTAAGCTTGAGTTGAAGCCCTTTCCTCCTTCTTCAAAATATGTATTCCTAGGTGAGAATGATTCATATCCAGTGATTATTAGCTCTTCCTTGAAGCCTGAGTAGGAAGAAGTGCTGATTACAGTGCTCAAGAGTCACAAAACGACTCTTGGATGGACCATTGGTGATTCAAAAGGGATTATTCCAACCAAGTATATGAACAAGATCCTTTTTGAAGATGATGCTAAACCAGTTGTGCAACCACAAAGGAGGCTAAATCCAACCATAAAAGAGGTAGTCGAAAAAAAGGTAATGAAACTCTGGGAAGCCGGGATTATATATGCTATTTCTGACAGCCCTTGGGTGAGTCCTATGCAGGTAGTTCCCAAGAAAGGAGGGATAACAGTGATCAAGAATGAAAAGAATGAGCTTATTCCCACAAGGACTGTCACAGGATGGCGGATGTGCATAGATTACAAAAGGCTCAACAATGCTACAAGGAAAGATCGCTTCTTGATGAACGGATTCCTGCCGGTAAAGAAATTTCACAAATATAATCGCGTTGTAAATATAGTTTCTAAACCAACAGAGAATCCTTTCGTACAAAAGTTTGGTTGTCACAAGTAACAAAACCCAATAAAATTTATAACCGAAGTATTTAAACCTCGGGTTGTCTTCTCAAGGAATTGCAGGGTAGTGTGATTTGTTATTAGTTATGAAAAATTGTATATTTTTGGGTTTTTTTTAAATAAGGAGCAAGTAATTTAAATGGCAAGAAAAATAAATTAATAATTATAAAGAAAAATCTCTTGGCAAGGTATAAGAACCGAAAATCCTATCCTAGTTATCCTTATCAGGTGTGATGAGAACTGTTGTTGCTCCCACTTAGTTAACCCTTACTAAATAAAAGAAAGTCAAGTGGACTAATTAATTTGATCCTCAAGTCCTAGCCAACTCCTGTGGAGAGACCAGCTTTAGAGTGATCCAAATCAATCAGCAACTCCAATTTCAATCAATAGCTGAGTTTGATAACTCAAGTGTTACCAATCACTTAACCAAAGCCAAAAGGGAAAATAAATCTAAATTAAATTGAAAGCAATCATAAATAGAATAAAACAATCATTAACCTGAAATACCTCAAATTGCATTTAAACATAAATTCAAGTCCTAACATGAAAAAGTTCATAAGCCAAATTGAAAAGATAAATAACAATTAAAGTAATAGAATAAATAAAAGTAGAAAGTAAATTAAAGGAACATTGAACCTGAATTGAAGAAATAACCCTAAACTGAGAGGAATCCTAATCCTAAAAATCTAAATTCTAAATCCTAAATCCTAAGAGAGAGGAGAGAACCTCTATCTCTAAAAGCTACATCTAATCCTCAAATTATATCTGTCACTCAGTTGTTAAGTTGTTTTTTTTTTATTCCTCCATTCTCTGGCTTATATTCTGTGTTTTTGACTTGGATTTGGGCCGAAAAAGGGTCCAAAAATCGCTGGAGGCGTTTTCTGCAGATTCTTGTACGTGGCGTCTGTCACGCGTTCGCGTGGTTCACACGTTTGCGTGGTCTGGGAGTTTTCCTTGTCACGTGTACGCGTCGTTCACGCGTTCGTGTCATTTGCGTTCTGCTTAAGGCGCGCGTTTGCGTCGTCCACGCATTCGCGTCGCTGCCATTTCGCGCTAGGCACGCGTTCGCGTTGTCCATGCGTTCGCGTTGCTTCCCTTTTCTTCAAAACTCCATTTTTGTGCTTTCCTTTCATTTTATTATGTTTTCTTTCTGTCCTTTAAGCCATTCCTGCCCTATGAGATCTGAAAATACTTAACACACAAATCACGACATCGAATGGTAATAAAGGATAATTAAAATTAATATTTTTAAAGTATAGGAAACATGTTTTACATATATTATAAAATAAGGAAGGAATAGTAAAACCATGCAATTTACATGAATAAGTGGATGAAGAATTGATAGAAACACTCAATTTGAGCACAAAATACATCATAAAATATGGGTTTATCAACCTCTCCACACTTAAACAATAGCATGTCCTCGTGCTAAATCCAAGAGAAAGAGTGAATGTAGAATGGTGAAATCTCATGCAATGCAATCTATTCTAAATGAAAGCTACCTAAATGAACATGCAATTCTTACTATCATCCACCTATATATATATATAGCTTACATGTGGTTAATTTGGTTCATATTTCCAAGGAATCATATAGCCAAGCCTAAATCATGTTAAAGCACTTTCACAATTGAGTTGGGTAAAAAATATTTCACACACTTGCAAGACAATTAACAATTAAACAGAGATATATGGAGATGAGCTATTGAACCCTCACTAGATTTCGTGTTTACTCTCTAGTCACTCAGTGTTTGGGGTTAATCACTCTATTCTTTTCCATTCCTGCTTTCTGAAACTTTGTTCTTCATCTAACCAATCTACAAATATACAATGTGTACATATAAACATCATGAGGTCTTTTTCAAGGTTGTAATGGGGCCAAGGTAAAGGTAAGGGTATATATATAAGGCTAAGTGAGCTATTACTTGAATCCTTAATCAGTCTAAGATCTCACCTAACATATACATACTCTTTTATAAGTTTGAGAATTTGCCTAGCTACCCTATTTTTCCACCTTTATAATGTCATACTCATGTAACAAAATGTTATCCTATGTGCATTGATTTCTTTCACTAAATTTATTCTTGGGGGTAATTTTGTCCCCTTATTTATTTAATTAAAAAGGAAAGATTTTTTTTTGAAACATAAACATAACATATATCAATGCACATGGTATTTTAATTTAAATTTGTTTCATATGAGCATGCTCCCAAAATCCTTATTATTTTATTGATTTAATCCTTTCCTATCAACCCATGTTCCCACGTTTCCCACACTTGGTGAATACACAACTTCTATCTTAAGCTAACCAAGGATTCAACTTGGGATTTAAGATTTGTTTTTCTGCTTAAGGCTAGTAATGTGGTTATAGAACAAGAGGGGATTAAAAAGCTCAAGGGGGCTAACAAAGGTGATGTAGGAGGTAGGCTTATTTGGGATATATAAGGGAAAATTTAAATGATGGCCTTAATCACATGCATGGATGTATCTACATTCTATATTGGACATATAGATTAAAACAAAGTAAAGATTACAAGCATAGAAAAGAAGTGCGAAACACACAGGAATGAAATTTATGGTTGAATATAACCATACAATTAAGCTCAAAAACTCACAGGTTGTGTGTTCTTTGGCTCAAAAACCATATATCAATTATGTATGTCATACAAGTAGAAATCAAGAGTTTCCATTATTCTCAATGTGAATCTTAGGATGGCTCTTAAAATCTTAGTGTTCTTCCTTGAAGAAATGTTGTTTAAATTAACCAACATTTATTGCTATATATATACAGTGTGTGGATTGTTGTGATTTTGTTAAACTAAAGTTTCTAGTTTACTCTTTTTATTTTCAATTAAACCAAATTATTGTATGCTAAAAGGGTAAACTAAACTAATTAATCCATATATTCTATATCACAACTTAATAAGCTAAAATTGCAACTAGACTAAACTAAATATCTAAGATAAATATATAAATCTAAGTGCAAAATGCAGAAATATAGTAAAAATACAGCAAAATAAAAATGTGCAAATACCAGAAGATAAATAAGATAAGGTAAAATAAAAAAAAATAAAAATACAGAAAAATAAGCAAAATAGGATAAAAAGAGAGTCTAAAAAGTGGTTCACCAAAATAAAGCACGCCAGAAATGGCAACCTCCCCACACTTAAATAATAGCATCGTCCTCGATGCTCAGTCAAGTTGGGTGTGAGAAGTGTCATCTCCGGAAGGGTGTGCAGTAGGTGTCTCTGTGGTGATCTGAGGCTCTGCGGTCTGGATGAGGGTCGGAGGGTCTGCCTGCTGCAGTGGAGGCTCTGTCTGCAGAGAAATCTCTGGATCAGCTGGCTGTATCTGGTGGGGCTCCTCAGGCTGTGGTGCAGCCTGCGCAGCTCCTGCCTGCTCAGCCTCTGTATGTGCCTCCTCCTCATGATCGTCCACCTCTGCATCAGATGGCTCAGAAGCGGTGTCAGGCTCGGAGGGGATGTCGCTGCCGGATCGGATCATCAACTTTAAGTGCTCATAGCGGCACTTGTTGCGACGCTCCATACGATCCAGGTGTACGAAGAGTCGGTGCACGAGATGATAAATGGGCTCTGAGGCAGGTGAGGGTGCAGTGGTGGCTGGTGGGGCAGTGGATGCAGAAGGGGTAGCAGAAGATGTGGCTGCCTCACCCGAGGCAGTGAGGAATGGAGGTTTGTACCCCAAAGACTGAAACTTCCTGCTGTGAGAAATGATCTTCTTGCAGTCTGCAACAGTTGGCTTTGCATCTGTCGGCTCCCAGGGCACCTCAGCTCGGCGGCCTAGCTGAGTAATCAGGTATGGGAATGGAAGGGTGCCTCTGACATGAACTCTGGCCATGTAATACCGGATGAATCGGGGAAGATATAAGTCATTTCCCTCCATCACACACCAGATGAGGGTGATCATAGCAGCTGGCACCTCTGTCTCATGAGTGCTCGGCATCACGTAGTTACTCAGGATCTGTTGCCAGAGCCGAGCTTCATCATTCAGATAAATAATTTTAATTCCTTTGGGGGCCACTGCAGTTGTCTTACCCATGACCCAGGGGACAGTGGGATCAATAGCTATTCTCTGCTTTACTGCGTCTCAGTCAAATCTCATAAATCGCATATCCTCCTCAGCCTTTTGGTAACCATCTGGCTGATCTGATTTAGGTAGGAGATGGAGGATTTCTTCTATTGCTTCCTCAGTAACCAGTATTTGCTTGCCTCTGAGTTGGACTGCATCCAGGGAGGTTTTGAAGTAGTTGCAATAGAATTCTCTGATCCAAGTGAGTTAACTTCAGTCAAGTTCCTTTCCAAGAAGAACCGGCCTCGCTGTTTAATTTGATCTGAAGTGTATTGTTTGAGTTCTTTTGGAATTTTGAGGGTCCTTTCCAGGTATAGGTTACTGGAATTGGCAAAAACTGGGTACTTCAGCTCACAGTATTTGTTTGCAAATTTTTTGGGTCAGTGGCAGGCACCAACTGATCAGCTTTTTCCTGCGGGGTGAAATTCTTTTCCCGCCAGGAATCGTCGTGGAAGAGATCCAAAATAGATGTAGAGGTTTCTCCTCTTTTTTCTTTTGCCTGTAATTGCTTTGCCTTTTCCCTTACTTTTGGGATCAGACATCCTGAAAAGTAGAAGTTGCAGGAAACAGTTTAAGAACTAAAGCAGGAAAACAGGTAAGCAAATACGATATAACAATATAAGCATAAAGGCAAAAGAGCAATAGAAGCATGAAATGAGTTAAATATAAGTAAATTTTGGACTGTATACAAATGAAAAGTCTGAGAGCAAAATTCACAATCCAAAATAATGATATGAGGAAATGTTGTTAATTAGGAAAAATAATAATCACGCCTTTGAGTTAGAAAGTTAAACTAGTTAGGTAAATAGAAAAGTTAGAAAGTTAAAGCGGTTAGTAAGTAAAAAGAAAGTTAAAGTAAGTGGCATGAAAATGCGTTTCCTAGTTAACAATAAATTCACAAACTTGAAGAACAATCAACTCATATTCAAGAAAAAATTTGCAGTTTATTTATGATAATTTATAAAATTTGCAAAAGAAAAAGGAAATCATCAATAATGCAGTTTAGTAATCTGGGAACCAGAAAGAGTGAGAATGCAGGCCCATTCATCCATGAATTGGCTAGCTTGAAACCGCAAAACTTGAATTTGCTAAAATCAGTTCATGAATGGGAGTTGAAACAATTTGGAAAAATTTGGACAATATTCCGGCTAAAATTGGATGTTCCCGGGTAAAAACAGCAAGCAAATCAGTTCATATGACAGTAAATAGTGCTGAAAATAATAACATTAAAGAATAGTTTAACAACAACATCAAACATGAAGAACAACATATGAACAGAATCATCATCACAGCAAATTCAGAATTGTGAATCAGATAAAACAAGTAGCACGAACGGCGCAATTATCAGGCCTAAATCCACTAACCACATCCTAGCTACCTAACCACCTAAAATCCACTACGATCATGCATCTCTAACTATCCTAATTTTGAAAAGAAACTGAAAAATTAACTAACTAACTAATCAACGGAAAAAAATTCAGCGTTCGGTGGAACCTGGTGCGCAGAGAAATAAATGTATGGATCAGAGAGATGGTGGGAGTGTAGTGGTGGTGTTGGTGACGCGGCGGCGATGGGTGGCGGCACGGCGGCGGTTCGGTGGTGGCTGTGGGGCTGTGTGGTGGTTGTGGGTTTAAGGGAAGGAGGAGAAGAGGTGAGGAGGGGGGTTGGGGGCCATGGTGGCTGGTGGCTGGTGGGTGGTTCTGGGTGGGGGCGGTGGCGGTTCGGTGGCGGCTGTGGGGTCGGGGTCATGGAGGGAGGAGGGGAAGGGGGGAAGGAAGAGGAGAAGGGAGGGGAGGGGAGTTGTGGTGTAGGCGGCGCGGCAGGGGTTGACGGCGATAGTGGGGGCGGCGCGGCGGTGCTGGCGGTGGTGGGTTGCAGAGGGGGGAGGAGAGAGTGCAGAGGAGGAAGGAAGAAGATGAAGTGGGACGCGGGGGGG
Organism: Arachis ipaensis; assembly: GCF_059453495.1. Lineage (NCBI taxonomy): Eukaryota > Viridiplantae > Streptophyta > Magnoliopsida > Fabales > Fabaceae > Arachis > Arachis ipaensis. The sequence continues at coordinate 131,986,422 of NC_142441.1, forward strand.
GGGGGGGTAGGGTTTCGCGTGGGTTGGGGTTAGTGATTTTGAATCCACGCGAACGCGTGGAGCACGCGATCGCGTGACTGGGACAAAAAGGGCTCTGACGCGATCGCGTGATTGTGGGATAATGAAAGTGACGCGTACGCGTGGGGCACGCGAATGCGTCGCTCGGAATTATGCTAAGCGCACAATTCCAGCGTCGTTTTGGCGCAACTCTCTGTTTCCAATAGGTTCCCTAAAATCCATGCGACGCGTACGCGTCGCTCACGCTTTCGCGTGGGATGTGTGTAGTGCAAGTGATGCGTTCGCGTCAGGGACGCGAACGCGTGGGCCAATTTTGTGCTAAACGCACACCAGCCGCACAATTCCAGCCCAACTTTCTGGTTGTTAGATCTTTACGTCGATTTTCAATCGACGCCCACGCGTGGCCTGCGCGCTCGCATGGGGTGATTTTTTTTTATGCAATTATGAAGTATGCAATATGCCAGATGGAGTGCTAATATGGATGTTATGAATAATTCCAGGTTCAATAAAATAAAACTAAAAAACAATTAAAATGAAATAAAATTAAAAGTGAAAAAGGAACGATCATACCATGGTGGGTTGTCTCCCACCTAGCACTTTTGGTTAAAGTCCTTAAGTTGGACATTTTGGGGAGTTCCTTGTTATGGTGGCTTGTACTTGAATTCATCAAAAAATCTCCACCACTGTTTGGAATACCGACAGCCTCCGGGGTCCCAAACTAGGCATGTGAAGCCTTTGAGTAAATTCAAACAGGTTTTCAGGCTCCCGAGATGTTGAGTGTCAGAATAGATTCCAGGATCCCAAACCTTGCTTTTGTATCCGCCTTTGTCTCGATTTATACTTTTCCAGCCGGGCGGTTTGAAAGTTGTATTCTCACCAAGATGACCAAACGTCTTCCTAGACCCATTCAATCGAACTCGAAACCAATCCTTACACTTCAATTTGAAGCTTGGAACCTTATTGAATCTCGCATACCAGCTCTGAGCATGAACCATTTCCCTTTTACTCTTAAAGCCGCAAAGAGCTCTAAGCTGGCCATCTGTTTCAAGCAAACCATATTCAATTGGAAAAGTAAAGATAAAAGCTAAGGATTTTACCCACTTGAATTTGGTATTGGGTGGTAATGGCCTTGGGATATGTGTTTCCAGTGGTTTTGCAAGCTCTACTCCCTTGTATTCTTCTGTGAATTCCTCCACTTCCTTGCGAACTTCTTTAATTTCAACCACGTCTTGATCTAAGTCTTCGATATCTTTCTCATCACTCAAGTCATAAGTTGGAGGTTGCGAAAAGTCTACCTCCGCATCATCTTCGTATTCACTTGGGGAAGATTCTTCCATCTCAAAGAATTCACTTGCGGTTGCAAGTTCATTACTAGGAGGACTTGACTCATGATCATCATCACCAAGAAAACTGGCTTGTTGAGTTGTTCCGTCCAGTTCTTCATAAGATTCCTGCTTTGGGGGTTGTGCACTATCCTCCTTAGCATCAACTACAATTTCCTTGACAGAATTCTCCTCAATTCTAGATTCCCATGGAGGTTCAGCATCTCCTAAGTCTTCAACCAATTCTTCTTCTTCGATAATTTCAGCTTCCTCCACTTGTTCTAGTACAAAATCATGCTCTTTACTGCCCAGTGGGGTTTCTAGTATCTCCTTCATGCTGCGTTCTTCATTAGATTGCCCACATGAAGCCATGGGGGTTCTTTGAGTATCCGAACGTCGGGAAGGTAGTCGATTTATTGCTTGATTCAATTGGTGAAGTGTGGCATGAAATTTTTCAAATGTTTCCTTGATTTGCTCCGTTGATTCTTGGGGTGATGGTTATGGACATGGTGCATAGGGAGGTGGTGGTTCTTGGGAGTAATTGGGTTGGAATTGGAGTGGATAAGGGTTAGGGTCATATGGAGGTGGATGGTGGCAGTTGGCTTGTGAGTGTGGTGGTTCAAAGTTGTGTTGAGGAGGTGGTTCATAGGCATATAACGGAACTTGTCGATAATTACAAGGGGGTCCACCATATCTATCATCTTGGTACGTACCTCGGAATGGCTTCTGACCATAGTAATTTGGTGGGTGATGGTTGTCACGAAAGGGTCCACCATAACTATTGTCTCGACATGCATTGTTAAATGGTTGTCGTCCATGGTAGTTTGGAAGGTGTTGTGGCCTAAAGGGTTGATTAGATCCTCGTGGCTCCGTCCATCTCTGATTGTTTTGACCTTGATACATGTTCCTGTTATAGCTTCCATTCCTTTCAACATTATTAGAACCAAACTCAAAGCGACGGGGGTGAGAACTCATAGTAAAAATTAAAAATTAAAAACAAAAGTAAAGGCAAATAAACAGGTAAAATAAAATATTTACAATAACCAATAATAAGGCACACAGTTGCAATTTCCCGGCAACGGCGCCATTTTGACGAACGGATTCCTGCCGGTAAAGAAATTTCACAAATATAATCGTGTTGTAGATATAGTTTCTAAACCAACAGAGAATCCTTTCGTACAAAAGTTTGGTTGTCACAAGTAACAAAACCCAATAAAATTTATAACCGAAGTATTTAAACCTCGGGTCGTCTTCTCAAGGAATTGCAGGGCAGTGTGATTTGTTATTGGTTATGGAAAATTGTATATTTTTGGATTTTTTTTAAATAAGGAGTAAGTAATTTAAATGGCAAGAAAAATAAATTAATAATTATAAAGAAAAATCTCTTGGCAAGGTATAAGAATCGGAAATCCTATCCTAGTTATCATTATCAGGTGTGATGAGAACTATTGTTGCTCCCACTAAGTTAACCCTTACTTAATAAAGGAAAGTCAAGTTGACTAATTAATTTGATCCTCAAGTCCTAGCCAACTCCTGTGGAGAGACCAGCTTTAGAGCGATCCAAATCAATCAGCAACTCCAATTTCAATCAATAGCTGAGTTTGATAACTCAAGTATTACCAATCACTTAACCAAAGCCAAAAGGGAAAATAAATCTAAATTAAATTGAAAGCAATCATAACTAGAATAAAACAATCATTAATCTGAAATACCTCAAATTGCATTTAAACATAAATTCAAGTTCTAACATGGAAAAGTTCATAAGCCAAATTGAAAAGATAAATAACAATTAAAGTAATAGAATAAATAACAGTAGAAAGTAAATTAAAGGAACATTGAACCTGAATTGAAGAAATAACCCTAAACTGAGAGGAATCCTAATCCTAAAAATCTAAATTCTAAATCCTAAATCCTAAGAGAGAGGAGAGAACCTCTCTCTCTAAAAGCTACATCTAATCCTCAAATTATATCTGTCACTCAGTTGTTAAGTTGTTTTTTTTTATTTCTCCATTCTCTGGCTTATATTCTGTGTTTCTGACTTGGGTTTGGGCCGAAAAAGGGTCCAGAAATCGCTGGGGGCGTTTTCTGCAGATTCTTGTACGTGGCGTCTGTCACGCGTTCGCGTGGTCTGGGAGTTTTTTTTGTCACGCGTACGCGTCGGTCACGCGTTTGCGTCATTTGCGTTCTGCTCAAGGCGCGCGTTCGCGTTGCTGCCATTTCGCGCTAGGCACGCGTTCGCGTCGTCCATGCGTTCGCGTCACTGCCCTTTTCTTCAAAACTCCATTTTTGTGCTTTTCTTCCATTTTTGTATGTTTTCTTTCTGTCCTTTAAGCCATTTCTACCCTATGAGATCTGAAAATACTTAACACACAAATCACGGCATCGAGTGGTAATAAAGGATAATTAAAATTAATATTTTTAAAGCATAGGAAATATGTTTTACATATATTATAAAATAAGGAAGGAATAGTAAAACCATGCAATTTACATGAATAAGTGGGTGAAGAATTGATAGAAACACTCAATTTGAGCACAAAATACATCATAAAATATGGGTTTATCACTTCCCCTTGCCTTTCATTGATCAAATGCTTAAGAGGTTAGATGGTCATGCTTTTTATTATTTTTTAGATGGATATTCTGGATATAATCAAATTGCAGTGGACCCTTAAGATCAAGAAAAGACGGCATTCACATGTCCTTTTGGAGTATTTGCTTATCGGAGAATGCCATTTGGACTCTGTAATGCCCAAGCAACTTTTCAGAGGTGTATGCTTTCAATTTCTCTGATATGGTTGGAAAGTTCATTGAGGTATTTATGGATGATTTTTCTATTTTTGGTAACTCTTTTAAATCTTGTCTTAAGCATTTATCTCTAGTCTTGAAATGGTGTCAAGAGTCAAACTTTGTTTTAAATTGGGAGAAATATCATTTTATGGTTATTGAAAGTATTGTTCTTAGACACCAGGTTTCAAGCAAAGGGATTGAAGTGGATAGAGCTAAGATAGAGGTAATTGAAAAATTACCACCACCAACCAATGCTAAGGCAGTTAGGAGTTTCTTAGGTCATGCAGGATTTTACAGAAGGTTTATAAAGGATTTTTCAAAAGATTGCTAAACCTTTGAGCAACCTATTGGTTGCTGATGTTCCTTTTAACTTTGATACTGACTGTTTATATGCCTTTGAAACTCTGAAAGCAAACCTTACCTCTGCTCCCATCATAGCTCCTCCTGACTAGGATTTACCATTTGAATTAATGTGTGATGCCAGTGATTATGCTATAGGAGATGTCTTGGGACAGAGACAAGACAAGCTTATACACGTCATTTATTATGCTAGTCACATATTAAATGATGCTCAAAAGAATTACACAATCACAGAAAAAGCATTACTAGCCGTTGTATATGTTGTTGATAAGTTTAGGTATTATTTGATTGGTTTTAAGGTTATTGTTTATACGAATCATGCTGCTCTTAAGTATCTTTTAACCAAGCAGGATTCTAAACCAAGACTAGTTTGGCGGATGCTACTTCTTCAAGAGTTTGACATTGACATTAAAGATAGAAAGAGATCAGAGAATCAAGTGGCTGATCACCTCTCTAGAATCGAGCCTGAAGATGGAATGCAACCACCCACTGCTGTAAGAGACATTCTCAGATGAGCAACTCTTTGTCATTCAGCAGGCTTCGTGGTTTGAAGACATTTCAAACTACAAAGCCATGAGGTTCATCCCTAAGGAGTACAGTAGACAACAAGTTAAAAAGCTCTTAACTGATGCAAAGTACTACTTGTGGGAGGAACCTTATCTTTTCAAGAGATGCTTAGATGGTATAATCCGGAGGTGTGTCTCAGATGAGGAAACATAGCAGATTCTTTGGCATTGTCATAGTTCTGAGTATGGAGGTCATTTTGGTGGTGAAAGGACAACTACTAAGGTCCTTTGGAGCGGTTTTTACTAGCCGACTCTCTTCAGAGACTCAAGAGCATTTGTAAAGAACTGTGATAAATGTCAAAGAGCTAAGAATATTCCTGCCAATCATGAGATACCACAGTGGGGGATTCTTGAGTTTGAGTTATTTGATGTGTGAGGTATTGACTTTATGGGACCTTTTTCACCCTCATACTCCAACACTTATATCTTAGTGGCGGTTGATTATGTGTCCAAGTGGGTGGAAACTGTGCCTTTACCCACCAATGATGCCAAGGTGGTAATGAGCTTTCTCTAACGATATATTTTCAGCCGGTTTGGTGTCCCAAGAACACTTATTAGTGATGGAGGAAGCTACTTCTGCAACAAACAGCTGGACTCACTTCTGCAGAGATATGGAGTCCATCATAAGGTGGCAAACTCCTATCACCCTCAGACGAATGGACAGGTTGAAGTCTCTAATAGAGAACTCAAGAGGATTATAAAGAAGACCGTCAGTACTTCAAGAAAAGATTGGTCTAGGAAGCTTGATGATGCTCTCTGGGCATACCGGACGGCATTCAAGACTCTTATTGGCATGTCTCTTTATCAGTTGGTCTATGATAAAGCCTATCACTTGCTAGTTGAGCTGGAGCATAGAGCGTACTGGGCAACAAAGTTCCTGAACTTTGATGCTAAGGCCGCAAGGACAAAGCGGATGCTCCAACTGAATGAGCTTGATGAGTTCAGATATTCTGCCTATGAGAATGCCAAGCTCTACAAAGAAAGGACCAAGATATGGCATGACAAAAAGATTGCCATAAGAGTTTTTGAGCCAAGTCAGAAGGTGCTATTGTTCAATTCAAGCCTCAAACTCTTTTTCAGGACAGTGATCAGGACTATTAGTGGTAACCAGAGCATCACCGTATGGTCATGTGAAAATTCAGGAAGAGAATTCTAATAGAAGATTCACAGTAAATGGCCAGAGGTTGAAGCATTATCTTGGAGGAGAGATTGATTGCCAAAGGTCCACTCATCTGCTGAACTAGCAGAACTGACCGTCAAGCTAGTAACGGTAAAGAAGCGTTTGTTCGGAGGCAACCCAACTACTGTATCCTTTGATTTTTGTGCTCAGTTGCTTTATTTTTTATTCATGTTTGTCTTCTAATAATAATTTAGTAGTTATCCTTTGTTTTATATGTATTTTGATCAAGCAGAGTGCTTAGAACAGGAACAAGTGCAATTAGAAGGAATTTTAACCACCCTGGAGAAATCTGTTTCGAATTGGGTGGCACCAAACTTGGGAAGTCCAAGTTTGGCGCCAGAGACGACGTAAAAGTGGAAGAAAATGCTAGAAGGGTGGCTCCAAACTTGAGATTTCCAAGTTTGGCGTCACATGATGCGTACGAATTGAAGAAATCTCTTTGAAGGGGTGGCGCCAAACTTGGGAATTCCAAGTTTGGCGCCACAATCGATGTAACTTTGAAGAATTTGTGGAAGGGGTGGCGCCAAACTTGGCTCTTTGGAGTTTGGCGCCACCATCAAGAAAAAGAATCTAAAACTCTCTGCCAGGGAGGCGCCAAACTTGGCCCCCCTGGAGTTTGGCACCAGAGTTTCATGAATTCCAAAAAAAAAAAAGAGGACCACAGTGGCGCCAAACTTGGGCTGAGCCAAGTTTGGTGCCAGGAGGAGGCAATATATACTGGGCTCACGGCGCCAAACTTCACTTTTTCTGAGTTTGGCGCCAGCTTCATTGTTTCATTATATTCGAAGGAAATCATGCAAAATTTGGGAACGAATCTCATGGATTCTAAAACCAAAACCCCCTGACAATTTTAATTTCCCTAAATCTGTCTCTAATCCCATCCCCTTTTCCCTTTTACCCTTTCCAACACTCCCTTAACTCACATCATCCCTCCCTTCCCAATAAACCTCCCTTGACCGAAGCATAAACCCCTTCCCACCTACTTCCACTCAGCCACCCGTGACCACACCCTTCCACTAATAGCCCACCCCACTATATATATATACCCCTAACCCTTCCCAATTACCAGCCACAACACAATCACACATTCATTCTCCCTCCCCCCCCCAAATTGCAAGAACTTCCAGCCCTCTCCAACCCCCCTCTTTTCCTTTCACTCACAAGCCTTTGTCTTTCTTTCTTTTTTTCCTTTCTTCTATTTAAATTTCACTTTTAATTTTCTTGTTATCTTCTTTTCTTATCCCTCTGTTACCCCCTTCCACATTGCCTCTAGCCTTCCCTCTTTCTTTTTCCTTGCTATATTCTATTTTGCTCGAGGATGAGCAATGGTTCAAGTTTGGTGTTATCGCTTCGCTTGTTTTCTGTTTATCTTCATGACACCAAAGACCATTGAGTCCTCAAGAAAGAGGAAAGGAAAGGAACTGGCCACCGGTTCTCATGATTGATAGAGATTCTGCTCCAAATTACATGAGGAGCATTTTTTTATGTTACGTACAAGAGACTTGTGATTCCGGAAGTGAAGTTTGCACTTCAACTGAATGAATATCCGAAAATTCAGTTCCAGATTCAAAGGTGAGGGTGGCAATTTCTGTGTAATCTGAGGTTGAACAATTGATGGTTCAGAAATTTTATGACAACCTTTGGATCACATACAAGGATATCATTGGAGTTAATGAAAAGAACCACCGAAGCTTTGTGAGAGGAAGAATCATTGATTTCAGCCCACAGAACATCCGACAGATCCTTCGATTATCACTCACTGATTATACAGTAGAGGAATGCTACAATGAGAGGGTAAACAGAGATCGGCAATTGGATCAAGTTCTCGCTAATATATGCATTCCAGGGGCCCAGTGGAGATTAGGTTCAAAAAGGAGGTCGTTCCAACTTAAGAGCAGTGACCTACTTTCTTTGGCTAGGGGATGGCTAGACTTCATCTGGAGGTCTATCATGCCCACGAGCAACCAGTCTGAGTGCACTGTGGACCATGCCATTATGATTCACTGCATTATGAAGGGAGAGATAGTGGAGGTAGAGGACATCATTGCACAACAAATCTATAGCATTGCCTCCAACTCTGCTAAGAATGCTAGGCTGGGTTTCCCGCATCTCATTTACCGCTAATGTGAGGCCGCTAGGGTGAAGGTGGATAATGATTTTTCTATTCCAGTTGAGAGGCCTATCACTAAGAAGACTATAAAATACGTTAGGGAATACTAGAGGATCTCCTCTGGAGAGCAAGCTGAAGAAGAGGCTCAGCAGGACCAGCCTCCCTTGCCTCAGGGACATTATTTTCTGCCTCAGGAGTACTGGCAACAGCTTACTTCCTCTATTGAGTAGATGAAGATTACACAGGATAGCCGGTGGGAGCAGTTGACTTCCTCCTTTAACCAGATGAGGGTAGTACAGGATAGTTAGAACACTCTCCTCCATCAGTTAGCAGTGGAGCAAGAGACTCAGCACCATGAGCTTTTTTAGCTGAGACATGATTTTGGGTGCCTGAGAGGACCGTATGGACCGCAGCCTGAGGAGAGTGACCCCATATTGCACGCCAGTGGCACACCCCGTTCTTGCAAACTCTAGATGCCTTTCTGGAAAACTGGCCTGGCGTGCCACGCCTGGTACGCCAAGAGGCATGCTAGAGTTGCTTGTGAGGGCGTGTGGCCTTTGGCAGGCCAGCTAGACGCTATAGTGCATGCCTTACCTTGGAGTCTCCTGTTTTGTTGGCCCAGCATGCAACGCCAGTTGGCATGCCAATGGCATGCCCACCTTCATTTCTTTCTTTTCATACTCCTTGATGCCTCTTTTCTTGAAATTTCATGCAAACCAAGTACTCAAAGTAGTATTCTCTTAAATTCATTAAATTGTCATTAATATCACACCATTTTGGCTGAGAACTTGCTTATTCTTAACAAAAACTAAATAATAAATGAAGTAGATGATGTCAATCATCATGTCTCAACTTGGCAACTGTGGCTGGGTCAGGGAGGGTAGTAACTTAAAGGTTGAATTTGCTCCATGTAGTTCTTTAGATAGGGTTTGTCATTGGGTGAAGGTTATGAATATTTTTATATGTACAATTATGTTTTTGTGGAATTAAGTGTGAAGTTTCCATAGTAAGTTTGAATGTGGCGTATTAAATCAATTGAGGTGTGCACCATCTTAGTTGCATCCAAATGCATGGGTGTTTGTAAAGGGGTTTGAGATATTGATGGAGTATTTGGAAATAGAACCTTCTTTAGATGTATTTTTTGCTTTGTTTCAGGTAAAGCGCCTGAAGAGAGGGGTGTGGTTGAATATTGCGAGTGTTTTGAACCAAGCTATTCTTAGCTTGTATAGGTCGTCCTTTAAAGGTTTTAAAGCTATGTATGTGAAAGTGAAGGCTACTAAAGATGAGTTTTCATTTTGTATAGATGAGTATTTGTTGGAGAGGTTTCCCTTGTACTGGTGTCCAACACTTCGGCAAATATTAGGTATGGAGAGGATAGAGTATAAGGATGAAATGATTGTAGAATTTCTGGTCAATAATATTTTGTCCACTAGGTTATTGTCTATAGCAGAGTTGCTTGAGTGGGACACCGATAGAGATGCTGTGGCCGAATATATAGGTAATTTGAAAGAGTAATTTCGCGTATAACTATTTGAAAAGTATGGCTGAGATATATTATTATGTGTGTTTGTAGGTGAGAAGGCACCGAAAGTTACTACCAGTAGCTTGTACGCTTTCCTGAAGGCGAAGAATGTGGAAAAAGAGGGTCCAACGAGTAACATCAAAGGTGACGGTGAGGCAGAGGTGAACAAATCCTCTCCTCGAAAGAAGGTTGATTGCAAAAGGAGAAGGGTCAAGGTGTATGCTGAAAAAAGTGAAAGTTGAGGATTTAACTGAATCAAAATTTGATGATAAAGGAGTTGACTTGATTGAGGTTGAGAAGTTTACTAAAAATCAGAAAGAGCTGCATGGGTATAAGGGTGATGAGGATTTAACTTCTTTGTGGAGTGAGCATTTTTCATTTATGTTAATGGCTGATGAATATGGGCAAAGTTCGACCAATGTGAAACTGGTTGAGAGTGTGGGAGATAATGGCATAGCACAGTATTTGCAAGTAATCATGGTTTATTTATGTTATTTATTGTAGAATATGGATTATTGACAAAGATATGATGTATTGTGCAGGTTAAAGGAGTTAAGTGATAGATGTATGTATTTCCTTCAGAGTTAATAAAGCTCTTCCTTTCATAAAAGTAAAGGGTATATATTCCCTTCAAAATTAATAAATCTCTTTCTACCACAGCTAAACCTTACTATACACAACAATTTATTAGAATAAAAAAAATCTATAGCTAAATTACAAGTGTGAATGAAATCTCACTTTTCATTAAGTTTAAATTTATTGATTTTTCTGTATTAATAAAATCTATCATGAAAGCTATTTTATAGATTTTCTCTGTTCTAGAACTTTGTTGTTTATTAAGTTTTTTGTGTATTTGATAGTGGTTTATTTAGTCTATTTGTTGTTTGTATTGAATATACCAAAGTGGCTAAGAATCCCAAAAATAAGTATTTGTTTTCAAAACAAAATATCAACGTATTGATTTTGAATTATTTTCTATTGATTGAAACAATTACCAGAGTAAAATACTAAGGATGCGTTTGGTTTGCGTTTTCAACAAGGTTGTGAGAACCGGACTGGTCAATGAACCGGTAAGACAACTGGTTCATTGGTTTTATAGTTCGACCAGGATTCAACCGGGATTCGACCAATTTAATTAAATATTAAATAAAATTATTAAAATTCAATAATGTATAACCTGATAAAATTCAAAATTTCACAATTTCACTCAGCAAACAGAATCTTAAACCCTAATAAAATCTCAAATTTTCACAATTTCTAACCTAATAAAATTCAAAATTATTAACTCATCAGCAATAACATTACTAGAAAATAGCAACTCTGAATAATAAAAAATTCAATTAGTATCAAATTTCTCAGAAAAATTCAACACTTTTATATTGTTAAATATCTTAAACTCATCTTGTTTCACTTCAACTCACCAATTAATTAGAATTTATAATCTAATAATCAAAACTAACTAATAACTTAGCAATAACCACTAACCACTGAATTTGAAAAAAGAATCACAGTGCTAATTACTAGGTTTACAAACAAATAAACTAAGAAATAGAACTGCAGTAACAAATAAAAATCAGAACAAAAACAGAATTTAAAACTTACAAAAATAGAATTACAACAATATAGAATCTAAAATTATATCAAATTTCTATTCAGCATTTAAAATCTAGAATCCAGAATCCAGATTTTAAAATTATATTCATCAAAATTCAGAATTATAGAATGATTAATTCATATAGTTAACAAAATAAAAAAATTAACTAGAAAGAGAAGAATTCTGCATCAATTTATATAGTTAACAAAATAAAAAATTAACTGAATTCAAATCAGTGGACTAAATTCCTTACTGTAGCAACCAACAATTCGTATAGTTAATTAACAAAGTAAAAAAAATTAATTGAAAAACACAATAACTCACCGCTGGAGAGAGCAGAAAGGCCTAGAGTTCACGGCGGCAGAACAGATGCCCGATGACGACGATGACAGAATTTTCATACCGTGCTTCAGACGACCAGATGATGCCGATGACAGAAGATTCAGAGTTTAGACGACCAGACGACGACATCACTGACAGCAGCTTCGATCGGCGACGGTGAATTTCTTCTACCCGTTGGAGTTCCTTCTGCCCATTGACAACAGCTTCATTCTAGCGTCGATTGTGGTATGAACGGTGGAGTTCCTTCTGCCCGTTGGAGGAAGACTGGAAGAGAAAATTAGGGTTAAAGGAGGCATGATGAGTGGCTATTCGAAAATGGATGGGTCAGCTATGTGGGTAATCAATAATGGGTTTTTTGCAGTGTAAAAACTACGTCATTTTGGTGGATATTGAAAAACCAGAATTTTAATAAATCCGATCAGTTCGTTGGTTAACCACCAGTTCAACCAATTTTTTACCGATTTTTTACAGAGCAGTTCTAGAAGTCAACCGGATCGACCAAATGATCAATTTCTGGTTAACTAAGTCGAACTGATCGGTTCAGTTTTTAGAACCTTGGTTTTTATTTTCTGTTTTTATTTTCAGTATTTTCTGTTTTCTAAATTTTGTAAAAAAAAAAATAAAAACAAAATTTTATTATTTTCATTTTTTTCTTTACAAAATTCAAAAAATAAAAAATACTAAAAATAAAAATAAAAAATAAAAACACAAACCAAATGCATTCAAAATCTTTTCTCTTTTTTCTCCCTCTAACCTTCGTGCTTTGAAGTTGCAAGGACTAACTTTGTGAGGAATGGAAAATAATCTTACTGCTTTTCAATCTTCACGTAATTACTTTTTGTAATTTTTTACAAAAACAAAAATAATTTTATGCCATTATTATTTACTTAGGACTATGATAATTTCACAATAAATTCTCAGCTATATTAGTATTTGAGCGTATTCCTTTTCTTACGGCTGAATTATATTATGCAAAAGATTTTTTGTTATTACTAGTATTTAAATTTGATCACTGCCAATTATGTAGATAGGTAGCATATTTGGTCTATTTAGAAGATTTTTCTTATCATCCTATAAGTTTCTGGGTATTATTTGGCACGTTTAGTTTCCTTTCCATTTTTGTAATTGGTTTACTTCTAATCTAGACTTTTTTTTTGTTTTTGTTTTGTTTTTCTTTTTGCATCCAGTTATATGAATTCATATTCATAATGCTGAGAAAAACTCGAATTTTTAGCATATGAAATATAGTATTAAAATTTTTTTGAGAAATAAATGAGCGGGTGAATGAGAGTGTCATTCCGAAACAATACAACAGTTATAATTTTTTCTGACTTTATCATATTGTATGCTTCTTCTTTTCTCAGGAATACCTTTTTTAATATGTTTGCCGAGTATATAGCCAAAATCGTCCCTGAAAGATACTCAATTTTTATATTGGTTCTCGAAAGATAAAGATAATTAAAATCGTCCCCGAAAGATACACGATTGGCCACGTTAGTCCTTCCGTCAGTTGGATGATGACGTGTCACGTTAAATGCCACGTGGCATTTAATGACGTGGAGGGCTAATGCCACGTGTCATAAGATGATTGGTTGACATGTCAGATCAGTGGCATGCCATATGACACTTGACATATAAAAAAGTTATTTATAATCAAAATAGTCCTTGAAAGTTCAGACGTAAGTCATTTTCATCCCTAAAATTTTAAAAATTAATCAAATTAGTCCTTATATAATTTTTTTTCTTGATAATATTAAATTTAAAATATTTTTTGATACTACTAATTTTAATATATATGTAATTGACAATCAAAAAATTAGTAATTGTATCTTTTCTTCTTAAAAATTTGTTCAATAAAATTATCTCTTTCCTTTAATTCTTGTTAAAATCTCTCTTATTTTTTTCTATTCTAAAACCTTTTTCTTACATTATTACATTTTGCTAATATATATATATACTCAAAATTAAAATGTATGTATTTGTTACCCTAAACAAAGTTATATGCTCAAAATAAAAATTTATGTATGTTAACCTAAACAAAGTTAATAAAAATTTATACATCTTTTTTTTTTTTTTCATTACGGTATTACTTTCATTTAGGTTAACATACATAAATTTTTATTTTGAGCATATAACTTTGTTTAGAGTAACAAATACATACATTTTAATTTTGAGTATATATATATATTCCAGCAAAATGTAATAATGTAAGAAAAATATTTTAGAATAGAAAAGAATAAGAGAGATTTTGACAATAATTAAAGGAAAGAGATAATTTTATTGAACAAATTTTTAAGAAGAAAAGATACAATTACTAATTTTTTGATTGTCAATTATATTTCTATTAAAATTAGTAATATTAAAAAATATTTTAAATTTAATATTATCAAGAAAAAATAAAAAAAAAATATAAGAACTAATTTGATTAATTTTTAAAATTTTAGGAATGAAAATGACTTACGTTTGAACTTTCAATGACTATTTTGATTATAAATAACTTTTTTACATGTCAAGTGCCACGTGGCATGCCACGTGTCACTGACCTGACACGTGGCATGCCAGGTGTCACCGATCTGACATGTCAACCAATCATCTTGTGACACGTGGCATTAGCCCTTCACGTCATCATATGCCACATGGCACTTAATGTGACACATCATCATCCAACTAACGGAAGGACTAACGTGACCAATCGTGTATCTTTCAGGGACGATTTTGATTATCTTTATCTTTTGAAGACTAAAATAGAGATCAGAGTATCTTTTAGGAATGCTTTTAACTATTTACTCTATGTTTGCTATACAAGTGATATAACTGAAATTTTCAAAAAATAATTTGAAAATTTTCTCAATTTCAATCCATTAAAAAATGCTTTGTATATACAGATTAAATTTATTATATCATTCATTTTCATTATAAATCTAATGAGAGACTAATATTATTTTTAAAATTTATAGAATATATAAATGTATTGTTGCCATATTAAATAATTGTTGACAAGTGTTGATGATTTAGTTTGAATTTAATCATTATTAAAATGGAACACTATGCTTTGTGTGTTTACTTTTATCATGGTCAATGACATTTTCATCAAGTTTTATTTTATTTGAATCTACTTATAATCTATATAAACTATAATTATTAGTGTTTTTAAGTAAAAGTCTTGATATTTTTAATTAGGTGATTTAATATTTAATGAAATTATTAGACAACTCTATCTAATACTAAATCTATTTTTTTGTTGATTGTTCAACAAATATATAAAATTGTGTTTTCGATATGTAATATAACATGAAAAAACTTCTTTATATTAATAACGAACATGCAAAGAATAATTTCAATTTCTCATTCATAATAAAAAAATTCATATATTAATTTAATTCGATTAAAAGTGAATATTATACCATCTATACATAATTTTATTTGATTATGATGCACGTTATATTATATATACATGTATTTTTTAATTCCAATGCTGAGTATTCTTTTGCACTGTGTATTCACTAGTAACGATACTAGAAAAATGACTTTCAAATAAAGACGGTCAAAGCACCCAAAGCAACAAAGCCGAAATTCCTGTCCCATGAAGACCAGACTCTTACCATTACCAACCCATTCTTACAGCGATTCCCCGATTTTTCACCGTCAGTGGCGAAGTTGTAATTAAGAATAGGAAGTTGGGGCAATTTGTTGCTCTTCTCATTTCCGAATTGCAATTTGCAAAGCCTACATAAAAACTAAAAAGAAGGAACCATTCCTCACCTTCCTCTTTCCTCAGCAGCCAACCCAAACTTTCGGAGAGCGCGAGAGAGAAAGAGAGAGAAAAGAAACACAGCACAGGGACCCGTTTCGCCTTCATTTCTTTCCTTCTTTCTTTCTGTTTCTGTGTTTCATTGACCTAACTCTTTCCCTCTCAAATCTCAATGGCTTTCTCAGCAGACTCTTCTCGCCGCAACTCCCTCATCCCTTCCTTCCTCTACTCTTCCTCCTCCTCCGCCAAAACCCTATCCTTCCAGAAGATTCTCACCTCCCCCTCCTCCTCTCCCGCCGCAGCACCTTCCGGCGGCAACGGTGGCGCCTTCATGATTCCCTCTCCCAGCGAGCCCGGCAAGATCGAGATGTACTCTCCGGCCTTCTACGCCGCCTGTACCGCCGGCGGAATCCTCAGCTGTGGTCTCACTCACATGGCCGTCACTCCTCTTGACCTCGTCAAGTGTAATATGCAGGTTAACTATCTTAACCTCTTTTTCTTGATCTGGCTCTCTATGCATAGGTTTGAATGTGTTCTAAGCCGTTTCGCTTCGTGTTGGTTTAGATCTATGATTTTACGCTGTTTTATTCGTGTTTTACTTATTACCTAGATCTGCGGAGTTTGCTATTTGTGTTGAATCGAAGGATTTTCTTACTGTTATTATGTGATATTTGTAGTTTGATTTCGGTTTTATACTCTAAAATTTATAGGGAAATACATTCGTTTTATTTTTTAGTTGCAGCCGAGTTTTTACTCTGATTATGTGCTGAATATGATTCCCTGAGAGAGACTTATTTTCTGAAGTGACGAATCTCTGATGCGTAGTAACGATGTGTGTTTTATTCTGTTTCTATTGGAATTATTTGCCTGGTTGTGATCTTTGATTTAATTAATATTGAATTAAGAATAGACAGAACGGTTCGAGTTACACGTGGCAGTAGTAATATTCCAGTTATCATTTCAGCCATGCTATTTAGTAGAAATTATTGGAATTGAGAAATAATGAGAAGTCAACGGTAGTTATGTAATATAAGTTGTCATACTGTTAATTGATACAGTTGAATTAATATTGCATTGGTTGTTGATTTCAGATTGACCCTGCCAAGTACAAGAGTATCTCCTCTGGTTTTGGAGTTCTGCTGAAGGAGCAGGGAGTCAGAGGCTTCTTCAGGGGATGGGTGCCAACTTTGCTTGGTTATAGTGCTCAAGGTGCTTGCAAGTTTGGATTTTATGAATTCTTCAAAAAGTACTACTCTGATCTGGCTGGCCCAGAATATGCAACCAAGTACAAGACCTTGATCTACCTTGCTGGTTCTGCATCTGCTGAGGTTATTGCTGATATTGCACTTTGCCCATTTGAGGCCGTGAAGGTCCGTGTTCAAACTCAGCCCGGCTTTGCTAGGGGTCTGGCTGATGGGTTGCCGAAGTTTGTCAGATCTGAAGGAACCTTGGGGTATGTTTATAAATGCTGTTGAAACTCTTGCATATTTTTTGTATAGTGTTATGCTACTCTTGCTAAGAAATAAGATGTGTTTCTAATAAAATGTCTTGATTCAGATTGTACAAGGGATTGGTGCCTCTGTGGGGACGACAAATTCCATGTAGGTACTCCTAAACTGAAATGTCTTGCTGCATTGTTAACTGTTCAGTATTTCATACTTGGGTTACCAGCTGAGGCAATTAGTGTGCACTTATATATAGCGTTACATTTCTTGTCATTTCGTATTGTGCCACTGTAGCCTATACTGTTTTGCCTCAATTAACATTTTGAAAAGTAAATATTCTTCTTTCTTAATATATTTCTAGTTAAATCATGTTAATTGTTTTTGTAAATTTACTTACCAAGTATGACAAAAATTTTCATTGGTAGAATTTAGCTGTTCAAGTGTACTGCAATTACTTAGCAAGGGTATAACCAAACAAATTATCCTTGGAGCAACGGTTGAGTTGTCTCCGTGTGACCTCAAGGTTACGGGTTCAAGCCGGGGAAACAGCCAGCCACTGATATAATTATCAGGTTAGGCTGCGCACATTACACCCTTTGGGTGTGGCCCTTCCCTGGACCCTGCGTTAACGCAGGATGCTTGTGCACCGGGCTGTCCTGTTACATTTTGTCAAAATTTTTCCATGATATTTTTATGCTTATCTTTTACGAATTATTTTGGAATATTCCGGATCACTTGTTTGTTATTTTTCATGAATTTGGTTATATAGTTTATTTTGTGCCCAATGTGATAATAATTCATGAGTAGATTTTAAATCAATGTTCTTTTTGCAGACACAATGATGAAATTTGCTTCTTTTGAGACCATTGTGGAGATGATCTACAAGCATGCCATCCCCACACCAAAGAATGAGTGCAGCAAAAGTCTCCAACTCGGTGTGAGTTTTGCTGGTGGATATGTTGCGGGTGTGTTCTGTGCCATTGTGTCACATCCTGCCGATAACCTTGTCTCTTTCCTCAACAATGCCAAGGGAGCAACCGTTGGTGATGTAAGTCACCCTCAAGTGCAAGTTTGTTATTTTAACTGATTTTGACAACTTAATTTGATGTTATCTGTGGTGTTATACAGGCTGTGCAGAAGCTTGGTTTGTGGGGTCTCTTCACCCGAGGTCTCCCACTGCGTATTGTTATGATTGGAACACTTACAGGAGCTCAATGGGGAATATATGATGCCTTCAAGGTCTTCGTGGGACTGTAAGTTTATGTGATTGCTACTCTGAGATGTAGTTCTGTTTTTTGTCGTGGCCTTCTTTACAACGTACTAATTAAATCTTTGTTCCCTTTTTAGGCCAACCACTGGTGGTCCTGCTCCTTCTGCTGTTCCTACCCCCACCGGTGCTGAGCTTGCAAAGGCTTAGATTGCCAAGATGACACAATTAATAGTTTGTTTAGAGAGCCAGCGAATAGGGACCATAAATAAACAGAGGATTGCTGAAGTTGCTTGAGTGGAACTCAAGTATGGTTGGATGATATTCTTTTGAAGTTCAGACATTGTTTCCATTTTTCTTGAGTATTTTGAATTTTTGGGAGGATGGTTTTGCTCGCATCCTTCCTGTTGCCGAACACTTTGTAGGTAGTTGATATAATTTTGCATGTTAGGATATCACATGCTCCTTTCAAATCGGAATACATATCTGTTTTCTTGTCCATGCAAAAGCATGGAACTATATGCAATGCCAAGATCGAGATTATTTTACATATAGTTAACTTCAATTTTTGTGATCTGATAAATAATTGTTCTCAATTCGAATCATGATTTTTGTATTGATGTCATCTGCTGCATCCGGGTGTTACTTTGCCAGCTGTAGTATACTTCCATCTTGTGGTTGTCAACTTCTAGATGAAAACGCATATTGGTCAATCTATGCTGGATGATTTCTTAACATCAAGCTGTGAAGCCTAACTATTGGGTAGATTATTTTAATTCTGTTCATTGTATATTAAGTGTGTCAGTAGTAGTTCGCTATTACAAAATGTCTATCACTTGTCCCATTTGTTTTTCCCACTCTTTTCTTATTTGAAGTTAACTAAACTGCGAAATGTTAGTGTATATTGATGGTATAATGGTATATATCTATGCGTTGTCCAAATAATAAAGGTATATATATCTATGCTCAAAGCCATAAGGTTAAATTATTTGTCAAGAGCTAGTAAAACTGCTGTCATGGACGATAATTCTTTCCGTAATCAATTTAGAATAAGACGCTATTTTCGTTTGAAGTCCATATGCCTAGGGCTTGTGCTATAACGGAGACATGGATAACTGACCACGAAGTACCGGGAAGAGTTAAAAGGAAGAAATAGTGTTCAATTATTAATAGTTAATATATAACAAAAAGCACGTTTTTCCCCGCATGGTCAACGGGTCATAGCTCTACGGCACCAACTAGGAAAATCCAGGGCCGCCGCTTTCAATGGTGGCAGGTTCTAAGGGATAGGAAATTCGGTCCGTCCATTTTGACAAATGAGTGAGCAATGTTGTTGCTTTATGAAACTTGAACACGCATCTCATAATGGCAACAGAAGAAAAGACGGGTCAATGCTTAATATCTTCTTGCATAACGCCATAACCATAGGTCAGGCTTAGTAGGTCCTTGATGATGTCGAAGAAGGTCCACAACAACACTACTACACTACCACTACCAAGCCTCTATTAATCAAAATAATGAAAAAAAAGCATTTGGAGAAGGTACCTTTCCCCAATCCCATAAGCAACATTATATATAACTCAACAAAAATGTTTAGGGGACATCATTTGGGAACCATAGAGAGCCATAACTTGTTTTTTTATTTTATATTTTTTAATTATTGCTGAAATAAATGGATAGTTTTAGATGTAATAAACATGGAGTTAAACACCAAAGTAGTCATTGAGATTCACAAAATGTACCGATTTGGTCCCTGACTTCCCAATTGCACTATTTAAGTCATCGACTTTGGAAAAAATGCACCTAGTTAGTCCCTTCCCCCTTTTCCGTCGAAACTCCTTCCCGGCAGCAGTGATGTGGCAATTTTTTGCCATGCTGGACTGTCAAACAGTTACATGACGTGGCCATGGAAAGTTTGAAACCCAATGTGGTCCCCGAGCCCCTTTTTAACCCTAACTGCTGATGGAGTAGCGTACCACTTCTTCTTCTCTATTCTGTGCTGGGTAGAACGATGGTTGGATGTGCAAATGAGGGAGACGGGAGTTCTATTCGATCGACGACAAGGACGCCTAGTCGCAGCAGAGCCTCACGAGTGCCAGAGCACTGTGGGTGTGGAAAACGCCCTGTGCTCCGATGGTCTGGAACGGACACCCACCCAAACAAACCGTTCTTCGGATGTCCGAATTACAACATGAATTTGTGTGTAAGAGATGTTGTTTCTGTTTTTTAATGTCAACCCCTAAATCCCTAAATTTACTACTGCTCACAGTGTAGTGAAAAACGGTGATGTGGATTTTTCCGATGGGCAGACGTTGTAGAAGATGACAATGGCAATTTTGAAGAAGCTGTAGCATATAAGAATGAAGAAATGAGCGTGAGTCTTGCATTGAGAATTGGCAATTTGGAGGCTGAATTAAGGAGTCAGAAATATGTAATACAAATATTAGGATTGTTGGTTTTTTTTTTTTTTTTTTGTTAGTTGTTGTACTAGTTGTGGTTGTAAAAATGTAACAACTGTGTTATGTTTATGAATGAATTGGAACTCTTTGGATTATTGGTGTGGTCTATGTTGTGTATATAGTTTACAAAGAGGTTAACCAAATTGAATAAATAGAACATAACAAGTAAGTTGATAAAATCATATTTTGATTATAATTAACATATTGTCAAACACTGTCAATGGAGTAGCTCCTGATAAACACCATAATATAGCACCAACAAGGAATACAATAAGAGCTCCAATTATAAAGGTTTATAACTACCAAAAGTAAAAGTTAACCATATAGTCTGGTTATGTGCTACTCCTGAATGAAATTAACAAAAACAAAGAAACAAATGGTGCCCAAATTCCATATGTAATCAATCAGACTTCAGTAGCCAGAACATCCAATTACTTAGTGTTTTTCTTCCTTGGTGGTTTGAACCCTGGAGTTGGAACAAACTTCAAAAAGTTGGCCAATCTAAAAGATGTTGCTGCACTTGCTCCTTGCATTGGATCAACAGAAGCAGTTACTGGTAGTGGTGAGTTCCTCCTTTTAGTTGGTAACTTATCTGGCCTTTTTGTTGGTGGTGGTGGTGGTGGGGCCAGAGGAAAGTTAGGAAACTAGTGTGAAAAAGGAGAAACTAAAACAATGTCAAAAAACATTATATACCAAATATTTACCTCATCTTGTGTTCCACCATAATTTGGTTGGGATAAGTCAATCTCGGTAGCAATTGCTAGTGGTGGAAGGTTGTCTGTAACCTCCACTTGAGCATGATTCTAGACAGCTACACCAGGAGGAGCTTCAACTACTTGTGGTGCCACATTGGTGGTGTTGCTTGCTTTGGCTGCAGGTGTACTCCCAGTTGGAGTAGATTTGGACCTGGCCGCTGCCACAGCAGCTGCTGCAGCTGCAAGCGCAGCAGCAAGCTCATCAGCTCTTTTCTTTTTACATCCTCTCTTGGTGTGGCCCTTTACTCCACAGTAGTTGTATGTGAACGGCTTCAGCTGTTTCTTTAGTGTAACGGTTTGCTTAGGTTTCTTGTTTCCACTAGTACCCTCATCAAAATCCTTTCGTCTTTTGGTTGCCAGTTTTTCAGGTTTACGTTTAATGTTAGGAGCTTGGGACTGATTGTAGACTGACTTTTCCCATAGGGATTGGCCTGGGAGAGGATTGATGTGATGTTCATATGTCTTCTTGTATGAGTCCATGGTGACCAAGGGATGACAGAAATCCTCGGGTCTCTTGTTCACCCGTGCAAGAGCAGCACAAGCATGAACACAAGGAATGCCTATGACAAATAAACCAGGAAATATTCAACTCCACAGCAGCCAATATAATTAATGAAGTAAAGCCATTTACAATGAAGAAGAGAATACATTTGATGTAAAGGCTAATAATATCACCTGTTAACATCCAGAACTGGCAGGTGCAAAGTCTCTTGCCTAAGTCAACAACCATGTTAGTTGGGTGTCCATGGACCTCAAATTTTTCATATTCTTCATCTCCAGTTCATATAGGAACCCAATTCTTTGATTCTTTACGAACCTTTTCCAATCGGCTCTGAATAACAGGAGGTAGTTTCCCCACATAGTTGTTCAACTTTACTTTATTCTTTGCAATCGATCGCATAACAAACATCCTTACCTCTTCAAGCAATGTGATGATTGGCTTGCTCCTAGCCTCTTTGATGCGTGCATTGAAGACCTCACATGCATTGTTGCAGATATTATCCAGCTTTGGCTGATGGCTAAATTGAGACTTTGTCCATGAATGCCTTGGCCACTTGTTCAGGTATGTCCATGCCTCCTCACTGACCTTCTTTATTTTGTCCATGTTATCAATAAAGTCTTGAAATGTGGTTGACCTAGCAGCATCCCAGAGAAGTCTCCTCAGCTCAAGATCCTTCCACTGTTTGTTGAAATTTTGCCACAGGTGCCATACACAGAAACGATGATGGACCTGTGGCATGACCTCTTCTATAGCGGAAATCAATCCCTGCTTATGACAAACACATGTAGCAGAAACCAAATAGGATCAACCAGCATGAATTACTGGAGCATATTTAACCAAATTTCAAGCAATCTATGTTAAATAGAGAATCATATAGTTTATAAAGTCCAAATAGGATAATATCATATAGTCCAGAAATTTCAGCCAACTACTTATAGTTTATAGAGAATCATATAGTTTATAAATTTCAACCAACTACTTATAACAGAATGAACCAAGCTCAAACAATATCATATAGTCCAGAAAATGAACCAACTTTAACAAATGTGTAACTACTTGAATAACACAATAATGTTATAGGTAGGAGTTGGTTACCTTCTGCATGTCAGAAATGAAACACCATCCGTTAGCCTTATAGTCTCCTAAATCATCATGGAGTAGCTCAAGAAACCACTTCCAATTCTCCTTATTTTCAACATTAACTATAGCCCAAGCAATCACATATATGTGATGGTTTGTATCTTGGGCTATAGCTGATAATATCTGGCCTGCAATCTGTGTCTTCAGAAATGCACCATCGAGTCCAATTAATGGCCGGCAACCTGATCTGAACCCGTTCTTGCAATCACTTAAGCAAACATACATTTTCTCGAACATGACTTGTCCATCAGGCAATGGAATCACCCCAATCTTCACAGTGAATCCGGGATTTATTTTCAGAAGCGTTTCAGCATAATCCCTTGTTAAGGCATACTGTGCCTTCTCATCGCTCTAAACAACATTCCTTGCATCAGCCAAGGCTCTAGCTATTGAGTTTCTATGCAGAATCAGATCACATTTTGACCTAAAATACACTGCAGCTTCACATTGCTTGAAAGGATACTTTCTAACCTTTTTAACCAACTTACCAGCCAACCATGTTCTGTTTGTAGCCCTATTAGAATTTTCTCTTGGACATGTATAATCATCATAAAATGTCTTGATTTGCCAGCAACAGTCCTCATGATCTCTTGAAGCATACACAATCCATGAGCACTCTTCCACTTGGCAAACTGCCCTACACCTGGTATTGTCATTCTTTACAAACTTAATCCCCCTACCCACCTGTATGGTAAACTCTCGCACAGCATCCTTGAATTCTTGTTTGGTGTTGAACTTCATGCCCACTTGAAGTCTCAACTCACCAAACCTTTGACCCCCTTGGAAAATAGGAAATTCATCTGAATCTCCATCAGATTCTAGCTCATCCTCAGAATTAGGAGGAGTTTTCATCTCCTCCGAGTGCCACGAGTTGGCTCCATCAGATTCTGCACCAGGGTCCAGAGCTTCATACAAAATTCCTTCCCCTGGAGTTCCTACAAAACCTAGGTCCACCTCTACATCTGATAGATCCTCAACAATTGCATCATCAGCTTGCATAATATTATCTTTTCCTATCTTTTCCTTCCCTTTAGCCATGCCTGAATTCTTTTGAACCTTTTTTGCCTCTTTTCTATTTGGTTTCAAATTTCTTACAACCAATTCTTCATCAATACTAGAGCTGCCCTCTTGCACTGGGACATAAGATGTATCCTCTGAGCTGCCATCATCACTTGTTGATTCATTTATAGTTAAATCCACATGAAGAGGTTGCTTGCCTTTTGCTAGTACTCCATCCATTCCCCTGAGATCTTGTAATTCTTTTAGGTGGGTTAAATTTGGGTTTGGGTTTGGAAGTGAATTTGGACTTGGGCTTTGATTGACTTTTGTTGGGCTTCAGATGGTGCTTGGGCTTTGCAGTTGGCTTCTGATTATGTTTCACAATGGGAGCTGGGTTGGGTTTCTACTGAATTTTGGATTAGGTTTTCTACTGGATTTTGGGTTGAGGTTATAAGGTTCATCCATGGAGTTGAGCTCTTCATTGGTAGGATTTGTAGTGAGGGAGTCAGCAGCAGGATGGTTTGGGATGGGAGTTGCAGTAGAAGAAATTGGGTTTGCAGTTAATTGGTTTGGAATTGGGTAGGTAGTTGATTTGTCATCTAGGGTTTGATTTGAACTATCTACAGGTGTTTTCTTGTTAGTCTGTAAGTCACCATGGCAAACCTCTTATTCTTCATAATCAAGTAACATCACAGCCCATTTCCCTTCCATCAGTTCAGGTGTGAAAACTCCATGTTCAAAGTAAACATCAACTACTCCATCATTCCTCTCTGCATGGAAGCACATCTCCCTTAGTTCATCATCACTGGTCAGAGCTCTCAATCCCACCTCCAAGCTCCTGCTGGGAACCAGCCACCAGCACTCTACTACCTTGTCATACCCCAACTCTTTGAAATAGTTTCTCACAAAAAAATATCAAGGGTATCTTCATCTAAATCTCCTAAGCAACTTCGGTTGTCAGGTGAGTAAACCAATTTTCTATCATCATTCTTCTTAAACGTCCCACCATGGTGGAACATGATATCCAGCAATTTTTCCATCTACAGTGAAAAACAGGTAGAAGAATTTATCTAATGTATGCTATTGATAACATAATCAACAAATCACAGTAGAAAATAATCCAATATTGTTTAAAAACAGATACTTCATCACATTACCATTATAGAAACACCCTCATTCCCTGTGTAAAAATAGAGCATTCACAAAATCCAAACCCACACGATCCAGTGCAAGAAACCCTACCTAATAGTATAGCATTCAATGATTTTTGATCAACCAACACAAAATTTCCAACTCAAACTCACAACAATGGATACCTTAACACTATAAAAAATATATAAAAATATTTTGTTCACTGCATGCCTACCTCTGTGTCAGGAGGCTCCACAAGAAAACTTTGCTCCTTCCTTCCCCGATTTTGAACGACCGATGAGCAGCTTTTGACCCTCTCCAATTTTCGTTACCACAAAAAACCTCAGCAGGACAAGCGAACCCCAGGGTATGGAGTTTTCAGTTTGAACAGGATAAAGAAGATGAAGTGATGAGGTGAACTCTTTGAATATGGGGGTTTTGTCTTTTCTTAACTCCTTCCTTATTCAAGCGGCATCGTTTTCATTTTTTAGCGCCAAATCTTAATACAACGCCGTTTTCCATACTCCAGCATGGAAAAAAAATTGCCACATCACTGCCGCTGAGAAGGAATTTCGACGGAAAAGAGGGAAGAAACTAACTAGGTACATTTTTTCCAAAGTCGAGGACCTAAATAGTTCAATTGGAAAGTCAAGGACCAAATCGATGCATTTTGTGAATCTCAAAGATTACTTTGGTGTTTAACTCAATAAACATATAATTATAGATATTAGATACATAAAATTATCAATGTTAAATAAGATAATTTTATATTATTTTCTCCCTAAATTACTCGTTACTACATATACTTTAAACTTATCTCACGCTAAAAACTAGATAATCATTCACTACAACTTAGCTTGTTCGGTAGTTATGTGCGCGATAGAGATTCTAATTCGAAAATGTACAAGCAATTTTGGCTTAAATATGTTTTAGTTCTTAAAACTATTGTGGCTTATTTATGTTTTTTTGGATACCAAAAGTTTAAGTCCCATTCACTGTGTATCCTTTTATAAAGACTTGGGTTTAGATTTATCTTGTAACAACATATCAGGATGCAAGCTAGGGCTGAAAGTCTGGAAGTGAGTCAAGTCAGTTCATGAGTCAGTTCGAATTCGACTCGTTAATAGTTTGATAAGTTAAACTCGTGAGCTGGTGAGCCAAGTTTGAGCCTAGAATTGAGCTCATAATTTAAATGAGTCGAACTTGAGTTTGGATAAGTTTAGCTCATTAACTCGTGAGCTGACTCAATTATATATATATATATATATATATATATATATATATATTAATGATCTTAATTATTTAAAATTTTATATTTATTTTTTACATATAATTTTAATGTAGGACATAAATAAAAAATTATAATTTATTAATAGATAAATAATATATAAAATTGATCTTTTTAAATATTTTTTAAAATATATAAGTTATAATTTATTGATATAGAATTATAGGTTATGTTTTTATTATTCGAGCCAGCTCGTGAGCTTTCGGTGAGTCGAGTTTGAGCTTAAGAAATAGGCTCAATTGTTAATGAGTCGAGTCGTGAGCCAAGCTTAATTTTTGTGAGTCGAACTTGAGTTTGGTCTAACTCGGTTCAACTCGACTCACTTCCAACCCTAATGCAATCCCCTAGTAGAGTTAAAAATATAGGAAGAGTTTCAGGTATAGAATGGCATTCCAAAATGTCAAGTAGAGACCGGTAACAGGTGAAGCTGAAATTAGGTGTAAAAAGTCTAAGGGCTTGGATGTCATTCTCATAAAATATCTTTTTTCTAATGATTTTTTTAAAAAGATCTTTTGTAAAAGTAAAAGTGATTTTATGTTTGGATATTTCATGTAAAAAGATTTTTTTTTATTTATCAATTATGTTGGAATAAAGATAAAAGTACTTTTTTTATTCATTTATTATATAAAAAACTTCTTTTTTTTTAAGAAAAAATATCTTTTAAAAAAAGATGTAAATTGTAACTTCTCAAAAAAGATATTTTTTTATTTTTATAGTACTTTTATTTTTATTATTAAAAATTTGCTAAACTTACTAAAAATAAAAAAATATTTTTTATTAATTTTTTTTTTATTAATTTAATAGCGTCCAAACAAATTCTAAGAAAATAAGTTCTTTGTGTAACCGTGAGCAGTTGGTGTAAGTTTCAGCTATTTTTTTTTTGGACGTGAAGTTTCAGCTGGTTAGTTGAATTAAGGGATAAGTACTTTTTTCGTCCCCAAAGTCTGTGGTCAAAATCAAAATCGTCCCCAACCTTTTTGTTATTAAAATCATCCACAACGTTACAGAACGTTATAAAATCGTCATTTTCTACTTCATTTTTATTTTTTTTATCAAATTATACTCTTCATTATTAAAAAATTATAAAATAAAATAAATAAAAAAAAAAAGAAAAGGGGGTGGGGACTGGGAAGAGAAAGAAAGGGGGGGAGGCCGCGAGGAAAAAGGGGGAAGGGGGAGAGAAGGGGGGCCGCCGCCCTGTCCTGCTGCTTTGCTGTCCTGCCGCACCGCACCACCGCACGACCATCTTCTTCTTCTTCTTCTTCTTCTTCTCCATACCGCCGCACCACCACATCGCCGCCCTGCCGTCTTGTCGCACCGCACCGCACCACCCCACCACCGCTTCTTCTTCTTTTTCTTCTTCTTTTTTTGTAAACTGAATTTTTTGTGAAATTTTTAGATTTTTGGTGAAATTTGTTATAGAATATTGTTGTTGCTGAAATTTGAATTTGGAATATTGTTGTTACTTAATTTGTTGATTATTGTTCAAAGTGCATGTTGCTTGAATTTTCTGTTGATGATAATGATGATGATGACCATGAAGAGAGGGGCATGAGAAAGGCATGAGAAAGGGGGGTGGAGGGTTACGGTGAGGGGGTGAGGGGGTGAGGGGTGAGGGGGTGAGGGAGTGGGGTGAGGGGTGGGGGGTTACGGTGAGAGACTTGATGGTGGTGGTGGTGATGGTATTGGTGTTGATAGTGGTTGTGGTGGTATGGTGTTGTTGCTGTTGTTTGGTGTTTTTGGTGTTGGTGTTGGTTGGTGTTGGTGGTGGTGTTTGTGTTGGTGTTAGTGGTGATGGTGGTGATGGTGGTGGTGGTGGTGTTGATGGTGATTGTGGTGGTAATGTTGGTGGCAGTGGAGGTGGTGGGTGAGGAAGGTGAAGAGGAGAATGATGATGATGAGGGTATTTCAGTCCAAAAATTTGGGAAAGGATGATTTTAAAGCGTTTTTGAACGTTGAGGATGATATTAATAAAAAAAAAAGGTCGAGGACGATTTTAATTTTAACCTCAGACCTTGGGGAAGAAAAAAGTACTTGTCCTTTGAATTAAGCATTGGCTTTGGCAGCTTATTTGGCAGGCTTTTATTGAATAGTTAATGGACTGGGTTGTGCGTGAAGTGTGTTTTGTTAGTGATTCTTTTGTTTGTTTGAATTTTAAAACCAGGTAATGGTAGCCCAAAATAATTGTTTCATAGTAATGCAGTTAATGGTTAGAGGAAGATTCACACCAATGTGACTATAGTCATTGTATTATATTTTTAAACCAATGCAACTAGGTATCTATTATCAATTCATCATTCATCTTTTTAATTAATCATTAGTCGTTACAATTTAATAAAATAATTATAATAATTATTTTTAAATATTATGTCTCAAAACTTCTTTTTCATATATTTGAAATTCAAAATCATATCTCCTTAAAATTAAAATTAAAATATTTAAATTTAAATTTAAATTTAAACCTAACAAAATAAAAATAACAAACCAAAATTAAACTCTAAAAAAATTAAAATTGAAATAATACTATCAAAATCAATTTCTTTAGTTCTAAATCTAGTATATATAGCTTTTTTTCGTTTTAATTTTCTTTGTTGATGTGATTGTTAGGTAATTTTTATACGTAGATGAGTTTTTATGAGTTTTGAATGTGTTTAAAAATATTTTATGCACTATCTTATTATTTTAGATGTGTAAAAATAAAGATTTGATGATAGAAACTATAACTATGAGTTTGTATGAGTTTTTGTTGTGTTTAAAAAGTATTTTATATATTATGATGCTATTTTAGATGAGATATTAAGGTTTGATGTATTATAATTATATCGAATCTTAATTGTTAGGTAATGATAAATTTTGGATAAATTGAGACGAGTTTTAAATGTGTTCAAAAATATTTGATGTGCTATTATATTATTTTGAATGTGTTATAATAGTTAGTATAGTATTTTTAAATATTTTTTTATAACTATTGATTTGTTGGCTATAATTCGGCTCAGCCGCTCAGGTAAACCTATAAATCGGAATCTGTTTAAAACTAAATAAACATATTCTACATCAAGAGTATATAGAGTATTGAGGAGGACGAACTATATCTTAGAGTCGGCTACCCACACAAGAACAACTATCATTTACATAATTAAAAGAAAAAACTTTGTATGGTCTAAGTAATATATAGTGTGCTAAATTTCTCACATTATTTTTGTTGATTTATTACGGTAACTCCCAGCGATCAAGGATTAATCTATCACGGATCTGAGTTTCATTTAAGGAATTATCGTTGATCAATGAGTTACTGTATGTACAAAAAGAAATTCGAACCCTGATACTTACTTAAGCGAATTAAGGAACTAACCACTAGACAACCCAATTTGATTGAATTTCTCACATTATATTAAAAAAAATTAATACAAACAACAGTTTAAACGAATGTTAAATATGTCAAGAATTTATAATGTATGTTTTTAGCATAAATATTAAATAAAATTAAATTATTAACATATCTAATCTACCTTAAATAATCAAAAGTAAAAAAAATATTAAAACAATAAATGAATAATTGTTTATCTTGTTAAAAGAATAAAAAATTACAATTACAAACCATATAATAATGAAAAAACTAACACACAGTGAAAAACACTAGTAGTCACACATGCATATAAAGTAACGTAATTGAGTAAAGTGAAATGTAGAGAGCTAGTTACACATCTCAACGGTATTAAGTATTTGTATATATGAAAAATTTAAATTAATAAAAGTGTTAGTGGTTTCTAAAACATAGAAAAAATGATTAATTAAAAAATTAATATAATAGAATAACTAATTTTAAAGGTTGATTTAAAAATAAATAACATTTTTTACTTTAAATATACTATAATATTATATTTATATTGATAATGCTATTATTTCTATAAATATTTGGACTTTGTTCAGCCTTTAAATTTAATTAATTAATTTAATTATTTTTAAAAATTTAAACTCTTATTTTAATGGAAGGTAGCTCTTATTCAAATTTAGTTTTAGTTTATTCTTAAAATCTATTGATTTAAAATTGTTTTGTCGATTTTTTGTAAATCAAAAGTGGTTGATATTTAGTGGTCTGGGAGCGAAACCTTTTCTTCTTTGCAGGTATCAGTTTTTTAAAAGTGCATCAAAGTGTCTTCGATTAGACGAAAAATGAGATAAAAGATAAATTAAAATTTAAAAATGAATAAAAGAAACGAATGAATAAAGTTTTCGAAAAGAACTAGAATTGAAAAGTTGCGTTTAAAGTTTAAAGAAAGCAATAAAATGCCTTTGACTGGGTCAAAGGGCTTTGACAAAGAATTCAAAAGTGCTGAAATGTAAATTAGACAAGGAAAATTAAAGGAATGCTTGAAAGATGAAATTACTTGAAAAAGTAAAGTTTACAGAAATATAAATTGAAAAGATAAAACATGGAAGGAACCCTACAGAAAAGTAACTCGATCGCAGACTCAGAAATTCGCAGGGGATATGAGTGTGCTTGAGTATTTTCTGAATTGAAGTTCCAACCCTTATTTCCTAAAATTTTATAGTATTTATAATCTACTTTCGTAATTGACAATTAATTACAAAAACACAACTTTAAATGTGCACTCCTCGGTAACCGTTTCCACCCTTTGGGAATACCTTGTCTATCGGGGAATACCTTGTCTCGATAGCAATTAAAACTCGACTTAGGTAATAAACTGTCCGTTCATGCCCATTCTCATCATCTTGGGCCAACATACACCCAATTGTATTTATAGATACTGCAATGTACAACATCAAAGGCTCATGTGGACGAACATTCGGCATAACTGGAGCCTTAGATAAATAAGCCTTGAACGAATCGAATGCTAAATGATGCTCATTCGTCCATTCAAACTGTGAGTCATTCTTTAGTTTCACTAAAGGAGCAAATACTCGAGTACGATCAGAGAGATTCGAAATGAACCTCCTGAGGTAATTCACCTTTTCTAGGAAGGATTGCATTTCTTTTTTCGATTTAGGTGCAAATAATGCCAATATTGCATCTGTCTTATTTTTATTGATTACAATTCCCTTTTTATGAACAACAAAACCTAAGAAGTTTCCAACCGATACTCCAAAAGCACATTTTAAAGGATTCATTTTCAATCCCTTTTTCCTCATGGTGACAAATGCTTTTCTTAGGTGATCAATATGTTGATTTACCGAAATCGACTTAACCAAAACGTCATCAATGTATACTTCCATAAAGTTTCCAATATACTCATGGAATATAGCATTCATTGCTCGCTGATAAGTAGCACCAGCATTTTTCAAACCAAAAGGCATAACTACCCATTTATAAGTCCCTAACGCCCCAGGACAACGAAAAGCAGTTTTGGACACATCATCTTCCGCAATGAAGATTTGGTTATATCCTGAATAACCGTCCATAAAACTTAAAATTTTGTTTCCTGCTGCAGAATCGATCAACATATCTGCAATTGGCATAAAGTATTCATCCTTCGGAGTAGCATTATTTAAATCTTGAAAATCAATGCATACTCTTAACTTCCCATTCTTCTTCATCACAAGAACAATATTCGAAACCCATTCCACATATCGCGCGATTCGAATAAATTTTGCTTTAATCAAGCGTTCTATCTCTTCTTTAATCTTTTGATTAATTTCTGTAGCAAAACGACGAGGGGTTTGCTTCACAGGTCGAGCATTTGGTTTCAATGCTAATCAATGTTCTACCAAAGAACGACCGAGACCAGGCATCTCATGATAATCCCAAGCAAAACAATCTTTAAACTCATGTAAAAGATGGAACAGTTCAGTTCGAAATGGATCGACAAGATCTTTACAAATATATGTAATTCGAACATCATCAAGAGTCCATACTTTGATTTCTTATAAGGGATCTTGAGATTCAAACCCTTTGAAACGGTCATCATCTTTTACTGAATATCTCTCGAAACCCAAAGGTTCTAGATCATAGATGCAATCAAAAGAAAAATCAATAGATTCATTGGGAGTAGGATGAACTTGATCATTTATTAAACTGAAATTACTTCGATTTTCAATACAATGCGCCTTTGCCACTAAATCAGCAGTTCGGCCAGCAACAACATTTCCATTACATAAAGAAGGAACAAGTAAACTATGACTAAACTCGACTGAAGATATCGAGTTAATACAATTATCATTAAAAGAACTTCGAACCCTATGTGATTCTACTTCATCAGATGAATCATCTTTATTTCCTACAGAAAGATAATTATTTAAATAATTATGCAAAGTTACCAGGTAATCGGAAACTTCCTCAACCTGGTCCATAGAGCAACCCTCATAAAAATCTTCAAGGGAGACAATCCCAACCAGTTGGAGCAAAACCCAACTCTGGATAACGCAGCTTCACATATAACCCTTCCGAAGACAAATAGCAACCTTCACAGTTATAAGAGTTTAGTGTCCTATCAACATTCAATGACTTCAACTTAAGATTATACATCCTGAAATCAATATGCAGCTGTTCGACATAGAGGTTCGAATCTGCCTTAATGATTTCAGGCTTGCCACCCTTCGTCCAAAGAAGAACACTTTGGTGTACAGTAGAAGGTACGGCTTCCACACCATGGATCTAGTCTCGCCCCAGCAAAGCATTATAACTTGCCTTTGATGGAACCACCACAAACAATGTGTTTTGCTCAGATGAGCCAACTTTTACATTTAAAGTGACCAGCCCTTTTGCTGAAGACGAAGCCCCACTAAAGTCCATCACAACAATATTTGTGGGGACCAAATCATCAGGATGTTTTCCTACCTTCATTAACATCCTTTCAGGTAAAAGACTGATTGCTACCCCACTATCGATCAAGACTTTGTTTACCTTGATTCCACCAAAGATGGTGGTTATATGAAGCGGGCGAAGATGAGACATTTGTTTTTTAGTGGGCCGAAGAAAATACCCCAGCTCGTCTTCAATTCGGATGAAAGAAAAAGCTTCTTCATCCTCCATATCATAATCTTCATCTGGGTCACCTTTATATTCCCACAGATATTCAGTTGGAATGATCGAAATCGTTCCAATCATGTCATCATCACCTTCATCAAAATATTCTTCATCGACATCAACTTCTTTGTTTTTGTCGACCCTTGAGGATTGAACCACTAATTTTCCTTTTTCCATCTTTGCAGGAGATGGAATTCCCTTTGGACAAGTCTCTCCATCAGAAGGAAAGATAATTCAGGAATGCACAGAAGGGGTTGCCCCCTTGCTTACTTCCGCCTGAGGTTTTTTATTTTGATTGAAGTTTCTCCTACCTCCTCTGCCTCTTGGATACCCTCTGGCTCGACCACGATAGTAGGGATATCGATTTCGAGGAGGTCCCTGATGACCCCACTGAGGGTTGCGACGATATAGAGCATCTCGCTTCTGAAACTCTTGACAGTTCCGAATCCACTTGACACCTATAGCCTGAGATCGGCTCAAGGGTGTAGTCACACTTTGTTGAGGAGTTTTAGAACTCTGACCCTCTATGCATCGAATTGGCTGTCTCTGACGCGTCAACTCTTCTCTATGAGATAATTCTTTCTTCATTCTCTCCTTTTCGAAAATTTTCGTTGCTTCAGCATCAAAAACGACGTTGCACCGTGGACACAGAGATACGTCCCGGTCTTTATTCTTTTGCGGAACTAAAAAGTCCAATAAACCGTCTCTCGCTCGGGGATACACCGATCTAACATGAATCAAAATCATCAAGAGCCATGTGAAAATCATAGGACATGCCAACCATGTTTATTCCAAAAGACGGCTCAACAAAGTTGGCATCAACATCGAAGGGATCGACATCAACCTTCATTTCCTTCTTCCCATCGTCGAATTTCAACCGTGCCTCCATTATTGCTTCCTGAATTAAGTCCCTGAAACGAACACAACTGTTAGTCTAATGACTTGTTGCTTGGTGAATTTACAATAAGGTTTTCCTTTCAAATCTTTCACCAAAAGTAAAGTTCTACCCTCAGGCAGAATTAACTATTTATCTTTAAGCAATACATTGAAAATCTGATCAGATTTCGAAATATCAAAATTGTATTTCTTTCCACTTTTTAGTTTTGAATCATTCGAATTTTCATTACTAGGAAGCTTTTTAAGTAAGGAACAGACATATGGAGGTCCCTTCTTAAGTTCAGCCAAATCGACCTCTGTTTCAAAATCAAGTTCCTCTTCTGAGGACTCCATTGTCACATAAGCAACTTTTTCTTTTCGAGTAAAAGGTTTACTCTTTGATCATTGCTCACTCTTATATTTCTCCTTCTCCTTTCTCATGAGTTCGGTCTGACGAACCTTTTCAACCAAATGGGCTAAATTAGGGATATGCACATTAAGCAGCTTCCTGCGAATATAAAATCCTAGTCCCATAGTGGCTATTTTCACTACTTCGCTCTCAGGTAATGAAACATAACATCTACTTCTAGCATTCTTGAAACGTATCATATAATCATCAATGGTCTCACCATCTTCACGTTTCAAGGCCAATAGATTAGTAACTGCCACATTCATTTTCCCTCGATAAAACTGAGCATGAAAAGTAGTTTCTAACTGATTCTATGTCGTTATCGAATTTGGTCTAAGATTCGAAAACTAAGTAAATGTATTCTTCGTTAACGAAAAAGGAAAAAACTTCATTTTCAAATTTTCATCATTGGCTAAATTTCCAATCTCGACCAAATATCGAGCGACATGTTCAGTGGTTGATTCTCCAACTTCCCTAGCAAACTTTGTGATTATCTTTGGATTCTTCACCCCTCTTGGCACTTCAGCCATTTGAACAACTTGGGGGAAGACAGACACAAAGTGAGGTTGATTCATAAAACCGACGTTCAAACCAACTTGATTAAGTACTTCTTCCACAATCCTGGTGACCTGATAACGTTTACCGCCATGATTAGCACGTAATCTGGCTAGAAAGTCATCAGCATTTTGACCTCGAGAAACTACATGAGGATTTTCTTGATCAAAAACATTATTTTCATTTTGAAATATATTTTCGAATCCTTCATTATTTCCCCTGGTATTATGCCTCTCACCTTCCTTATAATCTACGATTCGAGCAATTCGTTCGACTTGTCTAGCAAGATGTTCGAATTTTGATTCGTGATCAGTCATCATAGGATTTAGAATTTTGGTCATCTGCTGAGTCAGCAAGTTGACCAAGTCATGATGATTTTCCTCTACTTGTTGTCGATATACTGCCATTGAATTAGCAGCATTTGAAGTAGAGCCCACATGATAATCACGAGAATACTCGAAATGATGTTGTGGATTTTGGGAATTATTTCCTCCATTTACACTCCCAAATCGAACGGAAGGAACAAAATTGCCCACTGGTGGAACATAACCAGGAGGAAGACCATAAGGAGGCCAACCAGTGGTTAATGGAGGTTGGGTCAGTGCTAGAGTACCACGTGGACAAATATTACGTCCAACATTCCCAGTTTGTGCGGTAGTAACCGCTATACTTTCACTTCCAATTACACCTTCCGAACGTGAAGTTACGTCCACTTGTTGCACAATTACTGGTATGCTATCATTGGTGGAGGAACCACCATTTACATTTGACACTTCATCAGCCATGTGAATGATTTTTTCACTCCTCAATTGCATGCACCAAATGATATAGAAACTCTTTTGACACACTTCAAATTTTAAAATTGTCCCACCGGGCGTGCCAATTTGTTTTGTCGATTTTTTGCAAATCGAAGGTGGTTCGATATCTAGTGGTCTGGGAGCGAAACCTACTCCTCTTTATAGGTACCAGTTTTCTAAAAGTGCATCAAAGTGTCTTCGATTAGACGGGAAATGAGATAAAAGATAAATTAAAATTTAAAAATGAATAAAAGAAATGAATGAATAAAGTTTTCGAAAAGAAAATGTACTGGAATTGAAAAGTTGCATTTAAAGTTTAAAGAAAGCAATAAAATGCCTTCGACTGGGTCAAAGGGCTTTGACAAAGAATTCAAAAGTGCTGAAATGTAAATTAGACAAGGAAAATTAAAGGAATGCTTGAAAGATGAAATTACTTGAAAAGTAAAGTTTACAGAAATATAAATTGAAAAGATAAAACATGGAAGGAACCTTACAAAAAAGTAACTCGATTGCAGACTCAGAAATTCGCAGGGGATGTGAGTGTGCTTGAGTGTTTTCTGAATTGAAGTTCCAACCCTTATTTCCTAAAATTTTCTAGTATTTATAATCTACTTTCGTAACTGACAATTAATTAGAAAAACACAACTTTGAATGCGCACTCCTCGGTAGGGGTGGCAAGCGGGGAAGCCCACCCCGCCCCGCCCCGCCAGAAGCCCGCCTCGCCCCACCTAACTGCGGGCTGGCGGGCTAGGCCCGCCAAAGCTCCCTTTTTTTACTATTAACTACTAAATAATATATACAATCATATTAATAAATTTATAATTTCTAAAGACATAAAAATTATATTTTTTATATTCATAAACATTAAAATCTTTTTAATTATAAATATCTAATAAACATAATTATAAACCAAGTTTTCATCCAAAACATTAGTATAAATATTCTCTCCAAAGCAAAATAAACATAATTTAAAACATAATTATAAATATTATCTCCAAAGTAATATAAACATAATCTAAACCACTCAATTTTTATCTTCATACTCTTGTAAGTTAGGTTAGGAGAAGTTAGGTTTTGACCAAAAAATTGTAAAAATACCCCATCACTAAAAAAACACTAAGTCCAGCGGGAAAGCCCACCCCGCCCCGCCAAAGCCCGCAGTTTAAGCGGTGCGGGTTAGGCGGGCTTTTGCTATTTGGCAGTCCAAATTTTTCAACCCGGTCCGCCTTTTTAGGCGGGTTACACGGGCCGACCCGGCAGGTTTAGGCCTGTTTGCCACCCCTACTCCTCGGTAACCGTTCCCGCCATTTGGCTGATAAACGCTTACTCATAAATTCTCCACGTGGTAAATGTCTTCAACTTCTTCACTCATATAACTGCTCGATCTTATTTTCGAAATAACTCATTTGATTACTTCTTTCGAATACTTGACCGATTTGACCTATTCGATTCGATAAAATATTTCGAAATCGAATCCGTATCAAGTACCTCCAGCCAATACATATACAAGCATCTTTTCAAGAACCGCTTAAGTCTTCAACTTTTTCACTACTTCGAACTACCTCATCTTAGTCAAAGATATTTTTCGATCAACAAAAATTATTTTAAATTTCTTATAATTTAAATAGGCTAAAATCCACCTTTAAACTTAGTGTAACTATTTGGTTTGGAATTTTCAATAGTCAATTCATTATCCATTATTTGTGCACAACTATGAAACACGAATACTTTTTTAAGTTGCTATATCCTCGTGTCGGATATCTTTTGAATACGATACTTATTCGATACTCGTCCAACACACACGTATTTTTTGTGTTCAATCGTATTTTAATAAAAAATAAAGAATACTATTTTAGATATATTTGAGCACACCTAAATATCATCATGTGTCAGTCGTATTCAACCTTATTCTTAAAATGAATTTAAAAATAATATATATATTAATATGAAAAATTATTTTAAATATTTTATATAATTAAAAATAACTAAAATATATAATTTATATTTTAATTTGAATAAAATATTAAAATATTATATCCATATCTTATAAAAAAAATTAAATAATATATCTGCATATTTTGTGTTGCATCGTATCCCATATTTATGGCTGCGTGTCCGTGTCTATGATTCATTGGTGCACAAACTTGGTGCACATTGTTATCTAGGAAGCACCGATACGACACGCGATACGGACACGACACGACACGGATACGCCGACACGTTCTTTTTATAAAAAATTGGATACGACACGTTTAGGATACGTTGTGAATTAAAATTTAAATAATATATTAAATTAATAAATTAAATATCATATTGTAAATATAAGAGGAAACATAGTTGCATAAAAAAGTCTAAAAATTATGCAATTATTAAAAAAATAAAAAAAAATTAATATACTCTTGCCATCTCGCTAACAGAAAATGTATCAATTTCTTCTCCTCCAAGTCCATCATCCGCAAATACCACAGCTTCTATGTTTGGTTCATCTAAAGATAAATACGAAACCTCACTCAGATCTGGACTGTTGTTATCAACTTTGACGTCCCACATGCTGGTATCTCCTTTTTTCACCAAAATTCTGCACCGCAAGAAGACACGCCACCGATACGCTCGTTTGAAGTATCCGTCGAGTGTCGGTGTCGGATTCGTGTCCGACACGAATACGCCGGCACCATAGGAGAATCCGTGCTTCATAGATTGTTATACACTACTTTTGTGTTGCCTTGCTTCTTGGTGCGCACTAAATAATGCTTCTTTGATAATTTTTACATTGTTATTTTATTATTTTATTTCAATATGTATTTAAATTATTGGACGCATTTCTTTTATAATTCTTTCTTATGATGTAAAAGTATTATAGACCATTGATATTTAGTTGGATCTGAATAATATCACCTTCTTTTTTCAATATGCAATTATATTTTAGTTCCATGTACTTATATTTAAATATTATTTTTTTTTCTCTTTCTCATGTAATTATTTTTGTTGTAGTTTTTTATTATTTTATATATGATCATAACACATCTAAAACCATAAAAAAATATTTTTGCCACATATTCAAAATTTTTTTAAATTTGTGTTTATACTTTTTTAACATAAATAATTTTTTAATGTATTTAAAATAATAAAATAATACACAATATTTTTAGTACACATCTAAATTTTGTTTAAATCCATATTTATATTTTTTTAACATAAATGATTTTTTAACAGATTTAATTTTATAAAATTACATACTAAATAATTTCTTATCATATACAAAACTCATCTAAAAATAATTATATTTATTACTCTTGTTAAATAATTATTGATTGATAAACAAGTCCACTTTTAATATTTAATTTTATAAGCTCTTTCGTAAAGAATTAATTTGAGCGTTGGAATATTTTTTATAAGTCTGACGTACGGATTGAAATTCTGAGAAACTTGAAGCTGCTACCAGAACCCTGGAATTGAAGGTTTTCTCGGTGGTGCCGAGCTAAATTTTGGAAAAGGGTTCCGGATAAGAACACTACTCATTATTCTTGATGACACTTCCACCTATTCAAGCACAGCCACAACAACGTCAAACAAACACAACGAAATCACTTTTCAAATTTTTTTACATCTTATGCGGGACAATTGAATTGCATCTATTTATTAGATGAAAATTAAAAAATATTATAAAAGAGGAGTACTCATCGACTTTATAAATATAGAATATATTAGTATATACATATGTAAATACATTTTAATATAGAATATTTTAAAAATAGTGAGTATAATCTTTTACTTTAAAATAAATATAAAATATATAAATACGTACAAAAATATTTTTTATTTATTAAATTTAATTATTATACAGTATTATTTTTTAATTACATAATATAAAAAATTAAATTATTTTATGTTACTTGAAAATAATTAAATTATTTTATATTATTTAAAGATAATTAGATCATTCATTAAAAAATATTTATTAATAGTTAATTTTATTAAAAATATATTATTATATGACATAATTTTTTAATCAAATATTTGTAAACATACATTTTATTTAAAATAGTATATATAATATTATTTTAACAAAATTAATTATTATATATTATTTAAAAAAACGTGTAATATTTATATGTATTATATATAATTTAAAAAAATTGAAAAAAATTAATTTTAAAAATTTTTAACGTATAATATTTTCATGTATTATATATCACAATAAACATAGAAATAATAAACGTGTAATATCACAATAAAAATTTAAAAAACAAAAAAAAATTAATATTTTTATGTATAATATATAATATTTTAAATAAATTTTATTTTTATAAATATTTTGAAAAAAATTATATTATATAATAATATATTTATATTTCTGTTACGTTAAAATTTACGTTAAACTATATCAATTTATATTACATTAAAAACTATTTCTTTTCTAATTTATATTAAAATTATATTATATAATAATTTAATTATTTATCAAGTAATATAAAATAACTTTTAATTATTTTATAAATTATATTATAGTTTAACATATCATTTTAATATTAGAAAAAAATTTGCATAATAATTAATCCTAATAAATATAAAAGAAGAGCATTGATGAACTCTAATAAATACAAAATATCCTAGTACATAGCTAAATGCTTTAAATGACAATATTTTAATACGCAATATTTTAAATGGCAACCGAATTTTTTATTTTTAAATAATTAGATATAAAATGTATAAATACAAAATATATGAGTATTTTTTATTCATTAAGATTAATTATTATAAAAAAATTTATAATATTAAAAAATTATATTAAAATAATATTTTAAACTGTAATATAAAAATATAAAATAATTAAAATTTATTTTATATTACTTGACAAATAATTAGATTATTATATTCAAAATTTATTATTTTATATTTTTATAATATAAAAATTATTTTATATTACTTGATAAATAATTAAATTATTATATAATAAAATTTTAATATAAATTGGAAAAGATAGAAATAGTTTTTTAACGTAATATAAATTGAAATAGTTTAACGTAATTTTTTAACGAAACAAAAATATAAATATATTATTATATAATATAATTCTTTCCCAAAATATTTATAAAAGTAAAATTCATTTAAAATATTTTATATTCTACATAAAAATATTAACTTTTTTATTTTTTCAAAATTTTATTGTGATATTATACGTTTATTATTTCCACGTTTATTGTGATATATAATACATGAAAATATTATGCGTTTAAAATTTTTAAAATTAATATTTTTAAATTTTTTTTAGAATATATATAATACATATAAATATTACACGTTTTTCAAATATTATATAATAATTAATTTTATTAAAATAATATTATATATACTATTTTGAATAAAATATAGGTTTACAAATATTTGATTAAAAAATTATGTCATATAATAATATATTTTTAATAAAATTAACTATTAATAAATAATTTTTATTGAATAATCTAATTATTTTTAAATAATATAAAATAATTTAATTATTTTCAAGTAATATAAAATAATTTAACTTTTTAAATTATGTAATTAAAAATAGTACTGTATAATAATTAATCTTAATAAAAAAATATTTTTTACATATTTATATGTTTTATATTTATTTTAAAGTAAAAGATTATACTTACCATATTTAAAATATTCTGTATTAAAATATATATATTGTTATAAAATAACTAAATAAATAAATAAGGAAGAGGTAATATAAAATAAAATGTAAATAGAAGACTCTAATATTAATATAAGTAACTTGATAAAATACTTTATATATTTATATGCAGTAACATAAAGATAGATAAAGAGAAATTATTAATAGTATATAAAGAGAGAAGATAATTTTATTGTTGTAAAGAGAAAGAGAAAGAGAAGTATTTGTAACTGTGTAAAATTCATTTGCCTCGTTCATGCTTTTATAGGCAAATAAATTCAACTATTCAAACTTTATTAATTGTACTTTTCCATGAGAATTTGCTCCTTACATAGGAAATTAGATCCACCCTTAAATGAGCATTTATCCTTATCTATCCATGCTGTAACACTCCCCCTTGGATGCTCATTTAGGATTATTGCCTCATTAAAACCTTACTAAAGGAAAACCCTGTGGGAAAAACCTTAGTGAAGGAAAAAGAGTACAATATCCTTTGTGATGGGACTGCCTCATTAAAAACCTTGTCAAGAAAAACCCAATGGGAAAAAAAAAACTTGACCAAGGAAAAAAGAGTACAGTCTCCCCCTCTTGCTGACATTATTTAATGTCTCGAAATCGGCGCATCCCAATCTCATGTACCAGTCTTTCAAAGGAGGATTTCGG
The DNA here is from genome assembly GCF_059453495.1 of Arachis ipaensis. Lineage (NCBI taxonomy): Eukaryota > Viridiplantae > Streptophyta > Magnoliopsida > Fabales > Fabaceae > Arachis > Arachis ipaensis. Next base: position 132,028,844 of record NC_142441.1, read on the forward strand.
GAGTGACTTTGTGAATAAATCTGCCAGATTGTCACTTGAACGGATCTGTTGGACATCAATTGTCCCTTGATTTTGAAGGTTATGAGTGAAGAAGAATTTGGGAGAAATATGCTTTGTTCTATCGCATTTGATGTATCCGCCTTTAAGTTGAGCAATACATGCTGCATTATCTTCAAACAGGATAGTTGGAGCTATCTTATGATCAATCAGTCCACATGATGACAGAATGTATTGGATCAGACTCCTCAGCCAAAAACACTCGCGACTAGCTTCATGAATTGCCAGTATTTCAGCATGATTAGAGGATGTTGCAGCAATTGTCTGTTTCGTGGACCTCCATGATATAGCTGTTCCACCATATGTAAACAGGTATCCTGTTTGAGATCTCCCTTTATGTGGATCAGATAAGTATCCGGCATCTGCATAGCCAACTAGTTGTGACTTGGATCCATAGGGATAAAACAATCCCATATCAACCGTCCCATGAAGATATCGAAAGATTTGTTTGATTCCACTCCAATGTCTTCTGGTTGGAGAGGAACTATATCTTGCTAGTAAATTCACAGCAAATGATATATCGGGTCGTGTATTATTAGCAAGATACATTAGTGCTCCAATGGCACTAAGATATGGTACTTCAGGACCAAGGATATCTTCATTCTCTTCTTTGGGACGGAATTGATCCTTTTCCACATCCAAAGATCTTACGATCATTGGTGTACTTAATGGATGTGACTTATCCATATAAAATCTCTTCAAGATCTTTTCTGTGTATGTTGTTTGATGAATAAAGATCCCACTTTTTATATGTTCGATCTGCAGGCCGAGACAAAATTTAGTTCTTCCAAGATCTTTCATCTCAAACTCTTCTTTTAAAGTTTTTATAATTGTTGGAATCTCTTCAGGAGTCCCAATGATATTTAAATCATCAACGTACACAGCAATTATAATGAACCCAGATGTAGTTTTCTTTATGAAAATACTTGGGCAGATATCATCATTCTTGAATCCGTTTTTGGCCAGATACTCAGTAAGACGATTATACCACATTCGTCCAGATTGCTTTAGACCATATAAAGATCTTTGCAATTTGACTGAGTATAACCCTTGCGAATATTCACTAGATGGTTTAGATATCTTTAGTCCTTCAGGGACTTTCATATAGATATCCCGATCTAATGAGCCGTATAAATAGGCTGTTACCACATCCATGCATATGCAGTTTATGATATGCAGATAAACTGACCAAATAACGCAATGTTATCGCATCCACTACAGGGGAATACGTTTCTTCATAATCTATACCGGGCCTTTGTGAAAAACCTTGTGCCACAAGTCGGGCTTTATAGCGCACAACTTCATTTTTCTCATTTCGTTTTTCACAAATACCCACTTATATCCAACAGGTTTTACATCTTCAGGTATACGGACTACAGGTCCAAAGACTTCACGTTTTGCAAGTGAGTCTAATTCAGCCTTCATGGCTGCTTCCCATTTTGGCCAATCATTTCTTTGTCGACATTCTTCAACTGATCTTGGCTCAAGATCCTTACTTTCATGCATGATATCTAATGCCACATTATATGCAAATATTTCATTGACAATTGTCTTATTTCGGTCCCATTTCTCTCCTGTAAAGACATAATTTATCGAGATCTCGTCATTTTCACAATTTTCAGGTACCTGAATGTTTTCTGGCGTTATATCAGAATTTTGGACAACTGCCGGTGTCTTTACTATGTCTTTTTCAACAGGAATCGTATTTACCTCTTTTCTCTTTCGACGATTTTTATCTTTGGAACCGACAGGCCTGCCACGCTTCTGGCGTGTATTTGCTTCCGTGGCTATTTGTCCTACTGGGACATCAATTCGAATTGGGGCATTTTCTGCCCTGCCACGCTTCTGGCGTGAATTTGCTTCAGTGGCTACTTGTCCTACTGGGACGTCAATTCGAATTGAGGCATTTTCCGCTGGTATGTAAGATTTGGTTATCCTCTTTGTATCGGAAAATGCATCAGGCAATTCATTTGCTATTCTTTGCAAATGTATAATTTTTTGAACTTCTAGTTCACATTGCCCTGATCGAGGATCTAAATGCATCAACGATGATGCATTCCAATTAAGTTCCTTTTCAGGAAGCTTATTCTCTCCCCCTAATGTTGGAAATTTTGATTCATCAAAATGACAATCCGCAAACCGGGCTTTAAACACATCACCAGTTTGTATCTCAAGATACCTCACTATAGAGGGAGAATCATATCCAACATATATCCCCAATTTTCTTTGGGGTCCCATTTTGATGCGATTAGGTGGTGCAATGGGAACATATATTGCACACCCAAATATTCTTAAATGGGAAACATTTGGCTGCTGGCCAAAAGCTAATTGCATAGGAGAGAATTGATGATAACTCGTTGGCTTCAAACGAATAAGTGCTGCGGCATGTAAAACTGCATGCCCCCAAACCGAGGTTGGGAGATTTGTTCTCATAAGCAAGGGTCTAGCAATTAATTGGAGGCGCTTAATAAGTGATTCTGCTAACCCATTTTGTGTGTGAACATAAACTACTGGATGTTCAACACTTATTCCATTAGCCATACAATAAGCATCAAAAGCTTGGGAAGTAAATTCACCAGCATTATCAAGACGAATTGCTTTGATTGGATTTTCTGGAAATTGTACTTTTAATCGAATAATTTGAGCCAATAATCTCGCAAACGCCAGGTTGCAAGAAGATAATAAGCACACATGTGACCATCTCGAAGATGCGTCTATTAGGACCATAAAATATCTAAAAGATCCACATGGTGGATGAATAGGTCCACATATATCACCTTGAATCCTTTCTAGGAATTCAGGAGACTCAAATCCAACCTTTACTGGTGATGGCCTTAAAATTAACTTTCCCTGAGAACACGCAGCACAACAAAATTCACTAGTTTTAAGAATCTTCTGGTTCTTTAGTGAATGTCCATGAGAGTTTTCAATAATTCTCCTCATCATGGTTGTTCCCGGATGACCCAATCTATCATGCCAAGTTATGAATTCATTTGGGCTAGTAAACTTCTGGTTTACAATAGCATGTGATTCAATTGCACTAATCTTGGTATAATACAACCCAGATGAAAGTGAGGGTAATTTTTCTAATATAACTTTCTTATTTGAATCATGAGTTGTGATACATAAATACTCATGATTTTTCTCATTCATTATTTCAATATGATATCCATTTCGGCGAATATCTTTGAAGCTCAACAAGTTCCTCAGAGACTTGGTAGATAATAGTGCATTATTTATTACAAATTTTGTTCCTTCAGGAAACAAAATTATAGCTCTTCCAGAGCTTTCTATCACATTACCCGAGCCAATAATAGTATTAACATACTCTTCTTTTGGCATAAGATTGGTAAAATATATATATATCACTTTTAAGAATAGTGTGCGAATTTGCACTATCCGCAAGGCAAATATCTTCGGAATATATCCTTGCCATTTCTCTTCAAAGACAAATAATAATAATAATAAAATAAGCAAAAGTACATGCACAGTAAAAAATATTCACATGAATACTTAACAAACACATTAAATTATTCCATCATTAATTAAATAGCCAATATTTTCTTCAAGATCCTTAAAGAAATCAGATACATCATAATGAGTGGTGGAGTTCTCAGCATCATTTGAAACAAAATTTGTTTCCTTTCCTTTGTCGTTCTTTTTCAAAGATGCCTGGTAAAGATCAACTAGGTGCCTTGGGGTACGACAGGTACGTGACCAATGGCCCTTTCCACCACAACGGGAGCATTTATCCTCAATTGATTTACTTTGCCCAATATTTCTTTCTTCATCCCACTTCTGGTGAGATCCTTTGAGAACATAATTCCTTTTCCTTCCATAATTTTTCTTACTACCAAAATCTTGCTATTTACCTCTTCTGGGGTTATGATTTGCCGCATTTGTTTCAAGAAATGGGGCGGCGCCAACTGGGCGCGCTTCATGATTTCTCAAAATTAACTCATTGTTGCGTTCAGCAACAAGAAGGCAAGAAATTAACTCAGAACATTTTTAATTTCTTTTTCTCGATACTGCTGCTGCAGGAGCACATTCGAGACATGGAAGGTCGAGAAAATTTTCTCTAACATATTGGGTTTGAGGAAGTATCACATGATTGTACCTTTCTTCAAGGTCTTTCCACATATCTGCAGGATCTTTTAATGTGGAATATTCATTTTTCAATCATACTTCAAGATGACGATGAAGGAAAAATATGACTTTGGCTTTATCCTTATGGGATGTATTATTTTCAGCTTTAATGGTATCTTCAAGATCCATTGAATCAAGATGGATTTTAGCATCTAGTATCCATGGTAAATAATTGTTTCCAAATATATCAAAAGCATTATATTCAAGATGAAAGAGTTTCGACATAATAAAAATTTGTTACCTGAAGTCTTCCTAAAACTTCGTTAGAGCTTTGTGCTGATAACGTGTTATAAAATAACTAAATAAATAAATAAGGAAGAGGTAATATAAAATAAAATGTAAATAGAAGACTCTAATATTAATATAAGTAACTTGATAAAATACTTTATATATTTATATGCAGTAACATAAAGATAGATAAAGAGAAATTATTAATAGTGTATAAAGAGAGAAGATAATTTTATTGTTGTAAAGAGAAAGAGAAAGAGAAGTATTTGTAACTGTGTAAAATTCATTTGCCTCGTTCATGCTTTTATAGGCAAATAAATTCAACTATTCAAACTTTATTAATTGTACTTTTCCATGAGAATTTGCTCCTTATATAGGAAATTAGATCCACCCTTAAATGAGCATTCATCCTTATCTATCCATGCTGTAACATATATATATATATATATTCTATATTTATAAAGTCTATTATTATTCTCCTTTCATAACATTCTTTGATTTTCATTTAATAAAATTTAATGACTCATAAAAAGTGGCACATCTAATATGCACAAAATAATTGGGCTGATTTTAGACATATCCTATCGACTTTAACTTTCTTTCTTTTTTTTTTTTTTTTTCTATCAATGAAACACCATTGCAAGAAACACGTTTTTTAAGTTACACAATTATTTCTTTCAAAATTAGTTGCTCAAATGATCCACTGTATTCAAAAATAATTTTTGGGAAAAAATTTTGACCGAGCCTAAAGAAACCAAACAACTTCTTCCACATTCATTATGCTTGGGCCAAAACCAAAACCTCTCTTAGCCTGCTACACAACTACGGCTAACACCAAAGCTCAGCTAAAACACAATAGCCGACTTGACCAAAAAAAAAAAAAAAACAATAGCCGGGTCTCCTACGCGTGTGCTTAAGAAGCTGCACGCCAACAAGCTTTAACTCACACGGTATTTCACTCTCTCTCCATCTCAAAGGTCTCGAGCTCAACTCCTATCAACGGCAATTGAAGAAGAAAAAATGGTAAGAATGTGAGGAGCGTGTGGATGTGTGTTGTACGTAAGATTGAGAGTTGTTCAATCCACTGACAAAAAATAAAAAGAAACTGCACCTTTCATGTAAAATAATAATCCTCCTTTATTGATACTCGTATAACCGGTCCGCAACCACGCAAGACCAAAATATTCTATAGTGCACTAATGCTTCCACCCAAAATATTCTATAGTGCACTAATGATAAATAGGTCCTTGATCTTTTGGTTTACGAATATTTAAATTTTTGAGAATTTGAAAATATATTTAAGTCTTTGATTTTCTCCAAATCTAGACACATCAATGTCTTTGTTCACCTGAATTTGTTATATCCAACAAAAAAATCAAATGTGACTTCCATTATACTGACCTGACCAAGTCTTTCAGTGGCATGTTTCGGTCCTTTTTCTCTTTCCCATTACTTAGAAAAAGTGAGCCACCACCGGTTCAGGTATAAGAAACTATCATTACCGCCTAGACAATTAGACATTCAATCCGTAATCGCAACGACCCAATTGCAAGAACGGAGCTCTACCAACTAAGCTATATCCCCCGAGCCAAGTAGAGCATGCATGAAGGAGTCAGTCTTCTATTCTTTTCCTTGGTGTCTTTTCCTTGGTGTAACTGGGCTATCTTGGACTTGAACCAGAGACTTCGCCTGTGAAGTAAATTTGTACTGCGCTCTCCAAGTGTGCTTGTTCCTCCTTTTTTACCATCACAAATCTTTGTGAAAAAATTCTGATGGCTTCCATTATACTTACTTGGCCAATATACGGATGCACACATGAGAGAATTTTTAAAATGGAATAAATTAGGCCTAGAGATCGATATATCCAGATTTTGAGAAGATCAGATATTTAAATGTATATTTAAATTTTTAAAAATTTAAATATCTATAGATTAAAAAGTCAAAAACCTATTTATTATTTTCTTTAAGATGTAACCTTTGAATGGTAAATACGCTTGGCATTTAAGTGACTTCCATACCTAAAATTTTTCCAAAAATATATATGTACTACATGTAGTGCACATTTAATATAGGTAGTTTGGAGGCTATATCTTCTCAAATTTATAATGCACTGCATTCAATGCTTGAAGCTTGCGTCTCATTTGAAGACGGTGAAAAGAAAAAGTTTAGATAAACAACAATATTATTGAACAATATGAACAATAAAATTAAAAAAGTAAATTAATTTTGGGAGCAGAATTAGAGTGTAATATGTTTTAGTTGAATTAAGCCAATTTTAAGACCTGTTATTCATGTTGCTTAAAAATATTTTTAAAATTTTTAACAAGCTTCAAAGACAAAAAATACACTTTATCTTAAAAATTTTAGAAATTTAAAATGTGTTAAATGTAAATCTTTTAAATTTTCGACACATTAAATAATTAAATACATTGAAAAAACCAAAACTTTCTACTTTCCACTCTGCTAATAATAATTTAAGTTTTCTTTTCTAACTGGATTAAATAAGCAATTATTTAGAAAGAAATGAAATTAGAAAATTAGATATCTGCTATTTCGAACTAGGGGTAGTAACTCCAAACAAGAACTAGATCGAGGTTTAGGTCAACTTTATGATAGTCTAATCCATCATCAACCCCCTTGAATTCTGCATTTTTGGGGTTAAAACGATTTCAATCCCGAAAATTTAATGTTTAACAACTTTTCCGAGTGGGATGGATAAGCAAATGTATAAATTTTTCCGAGTACCATAATCGCAAACCAGAAAACATTAAAATTAAAACAAGTTGCTAATGATCAATCCCGGTACTGTCCTTACAATTTACTAGACACTCTTTAGACTTCTTATTGCTCCATTTATATATAAATAATAATAATAACAAAGAATGGAATAGGATAGTAGTGTACAAAATCTTCACTTCCTGTCTGGCATTGGCATTATTTCTGTCCAACGGAATCCTTAGGGGGACTCTACAAATGGACTGGTTGGTTTCTGAAAGCACTCAAACAAGATTGATTGTGAAGGACACGTAGGGGTGGGCATCCTCACCCGCTAGGGCCGCCATCCCTACATCATCCTCAGACTTCCAGTATGAACTGCAATCAAAATATTCAAGGTTGAAGATGAGAAATTATGGCATTAACAAGAGAAAGTAATAGATTAAGAGACAGAATTCAGTATCATCTTCAGCTACTGACACCTCAAGATAATAAAACATAAGACTTCCATGAACATTGCATGCTTATATCTATAAAGAGAAGCTAATTGCACCTTACCCCTAAACCCCTAAACTACCCCCAAATGTGCATTTTATCCAAAATGCATTAATTATACCCCTTGAACTTTGGTTATGTGCAAATTATCCACCTGAATTTTGATAAATGTGTTTTTTTTTCTTTTTGTTAACAATTGATGGGAAAATTAGTCAAGGGTTAATCTGCAGATTTATGAGTGTTTACGGGGGTTTAGGAATAGGATTAAGGAAGACTGATTTTAAACCAAATACAATAATATAGAAATTATAAGCCACTTGCCTGTTTGTGCTATCACTCAAACCTTCAAGGATAGAACGTACTTTCTTTTCAGCTTTTACAGATGGAGCTAAAACACATGCCTGGAGTCGAACATAATATTTCTCAATGATAAACAAAAACTGAAAAATTGGAGCACTGAGCTTTGGTTTTTGAAGAACATAGTTACCAAGAAAGATGGTGGTAGACCATATCTCAGAATGCTCTCAGCAAATAAACGTACAGCACAGAAATGCATCCACGAGCTGAAAACCTTCCGAAAATAAAAAGTAAAAGTAGTTGGTGACAAACCACAGCATGTTTAGAATAATACAGCAAGCAAAATTTATATCAGAAAGCGACTCCATTATAAATGTATGGTCAATCACTAAACATTTTAAATAGAGAAACCATAGACTGATGAACCCCTCCATAATGTTGTTGAGGGGCTAGAATAAAGATAGACAGACATCAAGATATTAAGCATGAAGATAGTCATTTAACCGACCATACTTGCCTACCACCTGTAAATTCATTGATGTAGTACTCAAAGCTGTTCCTGAAAATTAGCGTCAGTGAAAAGTAAAAGAAATTACCTCTCCATAGCTGGTATAGCACCACTGCAACAAAGAACCTCTCAAACTTTCCTGATCCCGCATCAATTTATCTAACTCCTGCTTTCGCCCCTCGTGTGTTTCTGGACTGTATTCAAAATCACGAATCTGAACAAGACAGCAGAAAATTACATTAAACACCTCGAAAAACAATGAATTGAACTAGAACAATGCATATTAGGTGCCTCATGCATTCCTCTATCCACATCTTAATAGAGTTTCCAGGATCAAATCTTAAATGAGAAAATGAATTTCACCAGACTAACAGATTGTATGCAGTTTTTTTTCCCCTTTTTTCTTTTAATGTTTAAACAGGAAAAAAATAAATACTTACTTGAAACCCTTTTTCACGTGCACTAGTTCTGAAGTTGTCCGCAACACGATTGAAGAGTGTTACAGTGTAAAGAGCATATTCATTATCCTCATACAACTTCTTGGAAGATCTGGGGACCTACAATTAATCTAATCAGAATAAGGAATAAAGCCAGGAAAAACAAACATGTTCTCAAATATTAAACAGCTTGAATGTTACTGGACTGTATACATGATATACAGAGATTCAGTTATGACCAGTTTATGTAACCTCAAAGAAGGTAGCAACTGAGATTCATATTTAGCAGCACATATGGTTTATCTTACCACATAGTTTGTCAGTGTTTCGTAGCTTGCGAGCCAATCCTTTTGTGAATACTTGGAAACAATGGCAAGGAGAGTAGTTAAATGTTCTGAAGTTATAATATCCTCAGGTTTTACCAAGTTGGAAAGGTCACGGACAGCTAGGCTGGAATGGCAAAGTAGGTCAGCTAGGGAACAGTATAAATAATTTGAAAATCAATGTTGCAAAACAACATCCAGACCTTCCAGTTTGCTTTCGGTTGATAGCATTAAGCTGACTGCGGATATTGTTGTACTCAGAAACACGAACCTGAAATGAATGATAGTTTTAAGGTCCAAGCTGAATATTGAAAATCCAGTCTACTAAATGCAAAATAAGTAGAGATGTTTCTTTGCTATACTCCTCAAAAAAGGGGAGATAATCACAATTAAAAGCTCAAGAAAAACAATTTCAAGTTCCAAGACCTTTCTCAAATGCCTTGGTCAAATATTCCTTTTGCATACATAAAACATTTCATTTGCAGAAACAAAGAGAGGGCCTTTTGAGCTGTTAGTGAAGAAAGGAGACACAAAATCGAGAGAGCAGCAGGGAAGAACCCTGAGAAAAAAAGAATTAAGATATTCATGGTTTCATAAAACAACAAATACTACAACTCAGATAAGCAATTATGCTTTCCCAATGGAAACTGTTAACTGTCAACCGACATGTATCTTATCAAGTATTGAGAAATTTCAAGAGCATAAAGATCTTAGAAATAGACTTATATACACTATAGGAGAACTCATGGAACCCAATAATTCCATGTTTCATCTTTTAATTAGCATCATAAAGGAAATGGTGAATTGGTGATATCAAATCATTAATCAAGCAAATGTCATGACATACAAGAAAAATAACATGTTTCAATGCTAGAATGGATTACATCTTCAACATTGCAACAGCAGAAAAATGACCTGGTTTAGGGCACTTATCATTCAACTACCTTACTATAGTCAACCTCACACAAGCACTAAAAGTTGTAAGATTTGACCTTGTTTAGTACAAATATGTTTTGATTTTATTTCAAGGAGTAAGAGAACACTTTGACAGTGGAATAGCATAAACTTTTTCTGGATCAGATGTTAACTTGTGAGTTTAAATCAATTTGAATGAGCCTTACGAAGCTAGATCTACAGGATCAAATTGTAGCATACTTTTACTGTATTTATCTCAACAGGACATTACAACAACTAAATGAAAAATGAAAAAATAGAGTCCATTGATTCAATATTATGTACCCTTCTCATCAATATAAAAGTTAAGCACACAGCACCTTCTTTCCCCAAAACAAGACCAAGGCTGCACAAAACTGATTATCAACTTAACATAACTTCTTTCTTACATCAGTTACAAGCTTGGAAAAAACATTATGGTAGCAATCATGGAAAATAACTAACAAAAAAAAAATCATAAGAAAACAAGGACTAAGCATTCTGCCACAGCAGTTAGGCTAGTAAGGTAAGCAGGACAGTTCCTTAAGTTACTATCTCACTATAAGGGAATGTTCAGTGTTATGGATACCATGAATGGTAAAAGATAATTCATCATATGCTACTGCTACCTATATCTTAAACCCAATCACTACAGAAGAGCAAGAAAATAGGAAAACCTTGAGATCATCCTCTATCTTTGCTACTTGACCATGAATTCCATCAACGATCTCTTTCAATGGCGACATAGTGGGGTACTTTGCTTCATCCCAAACAAATCTGAATTCATCAAAACACTAACTTTCAACACAGATGCAAATCAAACAAGATCACACAGAGGTCACAAATTTCCAACTACGGAATTCAAATGAAACCTGGTTAAATAGGAATCAACAGGGACACCATCGACAGTGAGACCGCTGCTCTCGACGCCGGAGATCCTCTCAAGTTCCTCAATCTGGCGCCGGATCTTGTGCGACACTCCTTCCATGAAAGTGTTGGACTGCATCAAACATTTCGTTGTCTCTTCATTTTCGCATTTTTTCAACAGCGAAACAAGACAAAACAGAAACTCGGAGAATCGTGAATTTGCGGATCCACGATCAACAGAACAAACTAATCGAATCGGAAGAATGGGGAATTGAGTAGATTCACCTTAGCGAGATCATCGCTGAGAGAGAGGAGAGAGTCTAGGGTTCCGACGCGGAGATTAGGGATGTTGAACTGCGAAGTATCGAGAAGAAAGTGAGGGTTAAATCGGAAAAAAGAAGAAAATGAAAGAAGTAAGAAGATTAATTATATATACCCTGTAGAGAGGGGTGTCGAAAGAGTGCTTGGAGATTTGATCCTGGAGCTGGTTCCAGAGAGTGGAAGCGGAGTTGTGAACGGGAAGAGACACCACCCAGTACCTGCTCGCCATTATTGATCGCTGTGTGACTCTGTGCTGTGCTCTGATGGGTTCTTCTTTAACTCTCAGGTTCCTTCGTTGTTTTTACGATGCTCAACACAATTCAGTAATTCATAACTTGAGAGAAGACCTTTTTGCCTGTGGCAACGTTAAAATGTGGCTATGGTTCGCTACTATTACTATATGTCTATATCTATTATCAATTCAGTTATCAATTATCAATCATTACCCCTAGGCAGAAAAATGATTTACATCATTTAAAGTTTGAATTTCACTTTATAAAGTTTGGTTTTTTATCATTTATTTTATAGATGAAATAAAAAAATATAAAAAAAAAATTATTTAAAAATAAGAGATTAAATTTTATTCTCTAAAATAAAATTCAAACTTTAGAAAATCCAAATCTCAAAAAAATAATATTAATAGAGAACAATATGAACAATAAATCAAAAAATAAAAATAAAATTAAAATTAAAAATTAGATCATTAATTAATTATTTAATTTTAAATTTTAAAATTTAAAAAATTAAAATTAACATTTAAATCTATTCACTTATTATTTAATTATTAATGAAGGTGAAAGTGGCTGATTGAAAAAGAAAAAAATATTAAAATAAAATACTTTGATAAATTAAAATTTAAAATGATTATTTTGTTGGAATAAATAAGTATATTATTTAATTTAAGTAATTTGTAAAATATTTTTTAATTTTTATATATATTGAATTAAATCTGTAGTCTATTATTCACATTTTTTAAATTTTTTTATTATTTTTTTAGTAAAATTTTTTTATTTTTTATTATTTATCTTACGTTCAATTTGTTTTATGTCAGACTAAGACATAAACACAATAAAATTGTTTTTTATTTAATTTCTAAAAGAAAAAATAAAAAAAACAAGCTTACACACATACATTCACAATATACATGTATTTTATATCTTAACAAAATAACGAGACACGGATTTACATAGTGTTTTTTGGACTATTTTATTCTCATCAATTTTTTAAAATTTCATATATCTACTTTTTTTTTACAAACCCTAACCCGTTACAATCTCTTCTCTGTTTCTGCAATTTTTTTAGCTACTTTATTTGTGTGTAGGCTGTTTTTGTGAAGTTTTTTGTTGTTTTATGACAATCTTTCTCATTCCTCTATGCTAGAAAACTCAGCTTAAAATTTAAAATAATTTTAATCCTCTCATCTATTTATACGATGTGTTAGAATTTAGCTACGCACAAACAATAATTTTGTTAAAGAGTCCAGCGATATTGATTTATTATGCTTCGTATGAATTGAGTTCAAAGTTGAAAATTGCTTCAACAAAAACAGCTTGTTTATTTCAAATTCTCATGTGCTCCTTATTTTTGGTTTATATGCCATTCTTCCGTTACTAATACAAGTAGAAGTTGTTTAAGGGTTTCACTTTGATTATCCGTTAAAAGCTCATGGCAACAATGTCAGAATTTGAATAAGTTGAATGATAATTATTTGTACAAGTTGACATATTAATGTACAACTCTGAAATTTGCTTTACTGAGATGGAAGTCAGCATTAATTCCTCTTACAAAGTTATCAATCATCTGCCATGAAGAATTATTCCCCCTTTCTTTACTTAATAATATTACATATTAAAATTAAAATTTTAATTATTTTTCAAGTGACATTTTTATTAATATGTTTCAATTAGATTTTAATAATTCTTTTTGTTGTTTTGTCCATGGCATCTGAACTAGTTAGTTAGTTAATTTTAGAATCTCTTAATATGCTTTCACTTTTAATGTATCAAAAACTATTGGATTGATTATGTGACTATATGATTATGTATTGAATGTTCTTATTCTTATAAACAGTGACCCAAAAAAATTGATTGGTGGGAGCAAAAATATATAAAGATAAAATCTAGATAAAAATATATTTATAATTTGAAATGAAAACTATATATATATATATATATATATATATATATATATATTAAAAAATTAAAAATATACATCAATACATACATATATACATACATAAATTAATTAACTCGTAAACAATATATTAATTTAAATTATGATGAAAAGATAATTTATAATTATTCTCTCTTTATTTTTAACAAAACTAAATGTTATTTTTATATATATATTCTTAAATAATTATTTAATTATTTATTATTTTTTATTTAATTATGATGTTTATTTTTTATAATATTTACAGTACAAATAAAATTTTTAATTAAAATAATTATTATAAAAAAGATCATTTTAATAAAAAAATATTAATATATAAATAGTATGTTTTTAGTGTTAACTAATATTTAAAAAATATTACTAATAACTAAAGTTATATTTAATTTTAAAATTAAGTTTCAACATGATTAGTAACTAATTTTTCAGTGTAGTGAAGTTAATTATAATTATTTGTTGATTAATTTATTTATTTTTTATTTTTAAAAAAACATAATCTAATAAAAAGATAAATATATACATCTATATATATTTATTAATTACTTTATAAAATATTTGTCGGAGGAGGGGGGAAGTGCCCCTCTCTCTACCACCTCGTTCCGTCCCTGCTTACAAACTATTAGAGATTTTCATTTATATTTTTCCTTTGAATGTTGTCGTACTGAATTATTATTTCTTTTATTTGTATGCATTCATTTTTTATTGTTTCTTAGAAAATAATAATAAAACTTTCTATGTGTGGAATATTATTGAATAATGAGAATGCAATTTGACAGATTGATGTTGCTTTTAAAATTTTATTCTTTACCTAATAATAGTATGAACTAAAAGTAGTTTGTATTATTGATTAATATTAATGGAAATATTATATCATCAATATTTCTATAATTAAGTATAAATATAGTACTCAATGAGTCTTGTATATTTATTACAAGGATAGGAAATTATGTATTTTAATTTATTAGGATAGTAAATTATACCTTTTAAGATAGGAAAGATTTAATATAATTTCATATCAAAAGATGTATATATACATGTTCATAACTAATGGAAAAGCAGGTTGAAATAACTTATTTTTTACATGGTATCAGAGACAAACACAAAAAGAACTTGGGCTACATAACCATGGTAGCAGAACCAGGAAAGAACTCTGTAAATATAACAAAGGCTTCAGAAAAAGGAATTAAAAAAATTTACTCGCCATATAACCTCAATGTGAGTGACAACCCAGGAAATATAATCACGCAAGTGCAGCTGCCTGTAGAAAATTATGAGGAATGGGCCAGAGCGGTGAAAATATCACTTCGGGATCGGAGAAATGGAGATTCATCGATGGAACTCTCACAGAACCAGAACAAGGTGCATCTGATCTTGAGGATTGGTGGACAGTCCAATCCATGATTGTGTCATGAATCTTGAACACGATCGAACCAAGGTTACGGTCAACCGTTGCGTATGTTGAGAACGTGCGGACACTGTGGGAAGATATCAAAGAGCAATTTTCCGCTGTGAACGGACCACGAATACAACAACTGAGGTTAAATTTGACGAGATACAAGCAGGAAGGGATGGCCATGACGGCGTATTATGGGAAATTGAAAGTACTGTGGGATGAATTAGCACAGTGCGAGCAAATTCCCAAATGCCCGTGTGGTGGATGTAAGTGCGGGATTGGATCTCAACTTGAAGAGCGAAGGGAAGAAGAGAGGGACCACCAATTTTTGATGGGCCTAGATAATGCGAGTTACGGAATAGTGCGGTCAAATATCTGGCAACAGATCTTTTGCCATCGCTGAATCGTGTGTACGCAATGCTAGTCCAAGAGGAGAGAGTGAAACGATGGCTAAGGCACCAAAGAGAGAGGGTTGGTTGTGGGACTCGCGATGCAGGCAGGGAATAGGACGAAAGAACGAGGAGATCCTAGCCAAAAATCAACAATATGCTCTAACTATAGCAAAAGTGGGCATGTTGTTAAATGATGCTTTCAAATTGTAGGGTATCCAGAATGGTGGGGTGATCGGCCAAGGAATGAAAGAAGAGACGGTGACAAAAGCTACGGACAACAAGGCACGCATACTCGAGGAATTCCATCACGTGCACATGTGGCACACATTGATGAAAGTGGTAGCCATGCTATTAATACAGAAGACATGACATGTGAGATGTCAGGATTGACCAATGAGCACTAGAAAGTATTGGTAGATATGATTAACAAGCAAAAATCAAATGACTCTGAAAAAATGGATAGTAAGAGAATTTTTTATTTATGGATCATTGATAGTGGAGCTTTCAACCACATGACGGGAAACCTGAAAAATTTGTGTGAAAAGAAAACTATACGCGGGTGTCCAGTAGGTTTACCAGATGGAGAGCAAGTGATAGCGTGCAAGCAAGGAACAGTGATACTTGAAGGAGGACTTGAATTGAAAAATGTTCTCTATGTACCTCAATTAAAATATAACTTACTCTCAGTTTCTCAATTAACAGATGAAGAACACTGTCTAGTACAATTCACTGATAAATTTTGTGTTATATAGGACCGCACTTCGAGGATGCTGATTGGAGTGGGTGAGCAGAAGGATGAGCTTTATTGGTATCGTGAGGCACACAAGATTCAAGCTTGTCATGCCAGAACAGAGAATCAACTAGTACTTTGGCATAAGAGACTAGGGCATCCATCATTTAAAATTGTGCAAATGCCCCGTAATGTAAGTGAGAAATATACAGGCAATGAGATTTGTGAAATTTGTGAAAAATCCAAACAAACAAGAGATAAGTTTCCTTTAAGTGATTATCAAGCTTTCAATATTTTTTATTTAATTTATCATGACTTGTGGGGGCCCTATAGAACTCCCTCCTCGTGTGGTGCTTCATATTTCTTAACTATTGTGGATGATTGTTCACGAGCAGTTTGGATATATTTGTTGAAAGAAAAGGCTAAGGTATCAATCACATTGAAAAAATTTTTCACTTTGGTTGAACACCAATATAACAAGTATGTTAAAATGGTTCGATCTGATAATGGAACGGAATTCATGTGTTTAAAACAATACTTCCTACAATAAGGTATTGTTCACCAATCGTCATATACTCATATGTCAATACATCACAACAAAATGGACGAGTGGAGTGTAAACATCAACATATTCTCAATGTTGCTAGATCATTACGTTTTTAAGGCAATCATCCTATTCAGTTTTGGGGAGAATGTGTCTTAACTGCTGGCTATTTAATTAATCGTACGCCATCCTCAATACTGAAGGGCAGGACTCCGTATGAGGTTTTTCATGGAACAATTCTAAGTTATGAGCACTTGCGGATTTTTAGCTCTTTGTATTATGCTCAAAATCAGAATAGGCAACGGGACAAATTTGCCAGCCATAACTGAAAATGTGTGTTTATCGGGTATCCTTTTGGGGAAAAAGGATGGAAACTATTTGACTTGGAAAAAGAAATTTTCTTTGTTTCTCGTTACGTCCATTTTGTTGAAGATATGTTCCCTTTTAAAGTGGATCAAGCTTTGGAACAAAGGATTTGAAGATTGTTAAAGAAGACACACACAATGGGCCAAGTTCAATATCCACACTTGGGCCCAATACTCCACACTTAAATAACTGTGCTGGGGATTCCCTCATTGAAGCATCTATTGACAAACAAGGGGGACATGAGCTTAATGAAGAGATTAAAGAGTACATTGTTGACAATACATCGGAACCAAGTGCAGCAGAAACAACGCCGACTTCTGATCTGCCATTGGTCACGATGGACGTTCCACTTAGTCGGGGTCACCGCATGAAGACACCCTCAGTCAGGTTAATCGATTTTATCTCTATTGTCACGATACCAATCAGCCCTACCGACCAACCTCCCTCTCCATCAAAATGCTCAGGTGTGTCCTATCTTATACAAAATTTTGTGAATTATAATTCATTTTTCAAACAACTCCATAGTTTTCTTGCCTCTCTCTAATCAGAATAGGAGCCTCTATTTTTCTCTCAAGCAGTTAGAGATGAGCGTTGGCGTGAAACAATGCCCAAGAAATTCGTTCACTTCAACTCAATGACACTTGGAAGCTCACAACCCTTACCCCAGGAAAGAAAGCACATGGGTGTAAGTGGGTTTATAAAATTAAATACAATTCTGGTGGAACAATAGAAAAGTTCAAAGCAAGACTGGCAATTTTGGGAAATAATCAAGTGAAAGGCTTGGATTACAATGAAATATTTTTTCCAGTTGTAAAGATGGTAACAATTCACATAATACTCGCAGTGGCAGCAGCCCAGGATTGGGAACTCCACCAGATAGATGTCCACAATGCATTTCTTTATGGAGAACTTGATGAGGATGTTTACATGAAGCTTCTCCTTGGTTTTCAAGTGCCTCAACAAGGACTGGTCTGTAAACTTCAGAAATTTCTTTACGGACTGCGGCAGGCTCCATGCTGCTGGTTTGTAAAATTTTCATCTGCCCTCCTTCGATATGGTTTTAAGAAATCTCCAAAGAACCATTCATTGTTTAGCCTTCGTCACAATAGCATGCAATTGTTAGTTTTGGTATATCTTGATGACCTTATAATTACAGGAAATAATGGTGCTGCAATTCAACGTTTCAAAGAGTATTTACACACATATTTTCACATGAAAGATTTAGGCCGATTGAAATACTTCTTGGGAGTTGAGGTTGCCAAATCTCCGACTGAAATCTTTCTTTCCCAAAGAAAATATGCTTTGGACATAATCACAGAAACATGACTTCTAGGTGCTAAGCCTATAGCAACATCATGCGAAGAGAATCATCGATTGGGGTCAGCCACAGGTTCTCTTTATCCAATCCTAGCATATATCGTCAGCTTGTTGGAACTTAGAAGACTGATTTATTTGTGTTTTACTCGGCCTAATCTAGCCTACAGTGTTCACATGTTATCCCAGTTCATGCAAACTGGCAAGCCGCTTTACATGTTGTACGCTATTTAAAGGGATACCCTTGCCAAGGAATTCTTCTTCCACAAGAGAACAATTTACAGCTCTGTGGATGGTGTGACTCCGATTGGGCTAGTTGTCCACTCACTCGCAAGTTGGGTGGTTCATCCAACTTGGTCACTCACCAATATCTTGGAAAACTCAGAAACAACAGACAGTGTCTTACTGAAGCTGAATATCGTTCAATGGCTCAGACAACAAAAGAATTGAAGTGGATTAAAGATATACTCTTCTCTCTATACGTGCCTCATCATGTCCCCATTCGTCTCTATTGCGACAGTCAAGCAGCTCTTCACATTGCTAAAAATCCAGTTTTTCATGAACGCCACGAAACACATTGAAGTAAACTGTCATCTTGTTCGGGATGAGATCGTGCACCAACGCCTCCTTCCATCTTATGTTCCCGGCTTCTCGCTCACACTTAGTTGGCCGACCTTTTTACTAAAACTCTTGGTGTCAAAAAATTTGAGGCAATATTGGTCAAGTTGGGCATTGAAGATTTGCATGCTCCAACTTGAGGGGGTATTAATGAAAATATTATATCAACAATATTTCTATAATTAAGTATAGATACAATACTCAAGGAGTACTCCTGTGTATATTTATTACTAGGATAGAAAATTTGATATAATTTTATATTAAAAGATGTATATATACGTGTTCATAACTAATGAAAAAGCAGGTTGAAACAACTTATTTTCTGTAAATGATCTAATTAAAAAGGACGTAAAAAATTTAAAAAGATGAAAAGAACGGTGAAAATGTTAACACAAGATGTAAGCTAAATAAAAATTGAACTAAAAAGAAAACTCGAATTTTGTGGAAAAATTGGATAAATCAAAAGAAATATAGAAAAAGTCTTAACCCTGACCTTAAGACTATATTTTGTTATGAAAATAAAATAACACAACACAAGACATTGAAAATAAAACATATAAATTAGAAACATAAAAATTATTATTCTTATATTTTATTTAGTGATAATAATTTAAATATAAAAAAGAATAAATTATTAAACTTCAATTTACTCTTTTTTTTTCATACAAAAAATAAAAAAATATATAATAAAAAAAATATTATTATAAAAATTAATAAAAAAATAAATTATATATTTTATTAATATCTTTATATCCTATTTAAAAAAATTAAAAATACACTAATTTAATACAAATATAATTTCATATTTCTATATTCTATAATAATATTACGTGCTTGTATATAAACGCAACTTATATACTTTTACTAGTTTGCTGGCCTTGGATGATCCATATGACTAACCTCACCGAATATAGTAATAATTATTCATGGTATTTAGGCGAATACTCGCATCAAGTTGTTTTAAAACACTTTTTTAAGGATGTCTAGGTGTCAAACTGTGTTTGGATGTATTTAATAAATCAGTTTAATAGCTTGAAGATTAAAAACCAAAAAAATTGATTTTTTATAATAACAGTAATAAACTCAATTGTCTAGACCATAATTATTAGATCTGATTCGATCTAGTCATTTATATAATCGGACCGGGTCATGTTTTTGTTTTCTTTTTTTTTTTACTTCTAAAAACGATATCGTTCAGCAATCCTAGTCTCTTCCCTCAACCTCACTCTTTCATTGAAACTCGAGCTCTATCATATCTCTCACTGTGGCTCATCACTGCTCTCGCGCCCAAGCTCTCTCCCTCTCTCAGCTCCGGTCTCTCTCACTGTCTTCGGTGTAGCACTTAAGCTCGTCGTCACTCTCTCAGCTTTAGTATCTCTCATCGTCTCCGGTCTAGCACTTAGTCGCGTTCGCACGCCTTTCCTACCCTCGTTGTAGCCGGCGGCAAAAGCAGCAGGTCCCATGATCAGTCGTCTTTGTCGCTCCCAGTCACGTCATCGTCTCACACTTAGTCTCGCGCTTTGGTTGCACTCCGTCGTTGCTGGCAGTAGAAGCAGCCGGTCCCCGGGCTGGTCGTCGTTATGGTCTTCTTGCTTTGACTCTGTTGTCAGCTTCCTCTTTGCCGTCATCTTCCTCTCCACCATCATCTTCCTTCGCACAACTAGAAGCTGGTCCTCGACTTGGTGAATTCCAACAAATTTTTCTATTCTTCCTTTTCTGTTTTGTTGTTGTCTTTGATTTTGTTGCTAAGAATATTGTTGAACTAGTCTTTTTTGTTGTTGAAAATCATTACTTACATAAATTTGTTATTGATTATCGTCGTCAAACTTTGAATTTCTTGCTGATTTACTCAAATAATTACTTAGCTAAATCTTTTTTATGCTGAAAATCATTATTGAGTTGAATTTGTTAGTGATTGAACTTGGAATTTGTGATTGTCTTAATTAACTATAAATCTTTCTTTAGGAATCCAAAGAAGAATTAATTAAGTGGGGTTAGCATTAGAATTGTCTATTATCTTTAACTTCTGAATTTGTATAACATATAAAACTGTTTTGATAGCTCTAATTTTGCATCGAAATTCTAATAGATTGTAATTGTTTTTTATTATTTATTGTCTTTTGTTTATTTCATCTCATTAAGATATAATGGATATTAATTCGAAACTACTTAATTCACAAGACAATGTTAAAGATTGTATAATAATTGGTGTGGAAGAGAATGTGAGTTGCATTTGTGATTGCAATAACAACAATAGTTTACTATAGATTGTAGCCTTTTATTTTAGGATAATTTACACTAATAAATTGAATAAAGTTTAAAATTACACAGATGTCCTAAATAGCTAAATCAATTTTCGTACACACATGTCCTAGAATATTTCTATATAAATCGAATAAACTAGATTCAATTTAGCTATAATAGTAGTAAATCGAATCAACTATATTCAATTTACTATATATATATATATATCTCAACTGCAGTGGTGGCGGAGAGGTTGGTATCGTGGATAGGGTGCCGACTTCTTTACAGTGTGGGGCACTGGCTGGTATGGGTGATGCATTGCTGGATGATGATGACGACGATGATGTGGAGCCGGACCACATTGCTGATGACAGTGGCGATGACATTGCAGCGAGTAATCCAGCTGGGGTTGGCAGTGGTTCTAGCTCTGGGACACAGCAATACCCTCCGCATTTTTCATCTTTGGACTTGGATGCCATGAGACAGGAGGGGTTCCTGGGGAACCCACTGGATTTGGTGCTAGAGATACCTAGGGTACTGGAGGTCTTACAGGGTTTTAGGTTGGTCAGCAGTTTCAGGATAAAGAGGAGGCTATGTTAAGCGTGAAGACGTATAGCATCCGACGCGGGGTACGGTACAAAGTGGTGGAGTCCGATTATCGCAGGTACATTGGGAAGTGTACCGAATTTGGGAACGGGTGCACATGGTTGATTAGGCTAAGTCTCCGGCAGCGCAAGGGTATTTGGGAGGTAAAACGGTACAACAGACCTCATACCTGTCTCGCGACCACAGGAGTCTTGATTATCATGTGATCTTGGCCTACATCATGCCAATGGTTAGAACCGATGCATCCGTCTGCATTAAGGTACTGCTGAATGCAATGGAGGCACACTTTAGGTTCAGGCCGACTTAGAGGAGGGTTTGGTTGGCGAAGCAGAAGGCCGTCGCCCATATTTACGGTGATTTGGATGAGTCATACAATGAGCTTCCGCGGTGGGCCTTAGGAGTTCAGCTAACTATGCCTAGCAGTGTTGCAGTGCTGAGGACGAGTCCTGTTTGTGTGGGGGGGGGGGGGGGGCAGGTAGACGGCTCTCAAGCCTATTTTCACTGCCAACAAAACCACTAACAAAACCGTTAACAAAACCACTAACAAAACCACTTACAAAATCACTTATAAAACCGCTAATATCATTCACTAACAAAACCAATAACATCATTCACCCCCTAAACCACTAACAAAACCCTAACAAAATCACTAACATCATTCACTATCAAAACCACTAATAAAACCCCTAAAATCATTCACTAACAATGCCACTAACATCATTCACTATCAAAACCACTAACAAAAAATATATAAAAAAAAATAAGTTATTCGCTCCCATTTTAAAAGAACAAGTTCGCACTAACCTCTTTGTTGATGACACCAGCTATATGGGCTACTCCATCCAAACGATAAAGTATGTCCGGATTATCCCCCATCGGCTAAATATTCTGCTCAAGCCTTTGTTGGAGTCATTTTGGGTCATTTTCTCTAGGATTTGGTGGGGTTTGGATTTGGAATAGTGGTTCGAATGAGGTTAGTTCGAACTCCTTATATAGGCAAAAGAGGGAGTAATTCGAAACAGCTTGTTTCAAATTACTATGAGCACTAAAACTTGAGTAGTTCGAACCTAGCCAATTCAAATTAGTGTGTGTAATTCGAATGAGGGTGATTCGAATTAGTTCTTGAGTCCGCGTGTGTGTAATTTGAATTACACTAATTCGAACTATATAGAAAAGTGCTCTTGGTAGAACCTTGTAACGTTTTTTTATTTTGGTGGAATCATGTAAATATACCCGATGCTTGGTTTATATGGGTCATTTGCCCTAGTTTTGAGTTATAATTAACGAAATAGGTTAAGAGAAAAAGATTTGTGCTTTAAATGCCAAAGAATTTCCTTTCATTAAGTTTTATAGATTGTGACAACGTGTTAGGTCATAGGTGATTGTTATGTTAGTCAAATCCATATCAATTTCATCTGGCCTGGTTAATGTTTGAAATTAGTGTAAGTATGATTGGTTTGATTTTATGTTTTTAACCAAATACAGGGATGTGGTTTTGCTTCCCTCTAGGTTTAAATTCAGCATGTGTGCTCCTAATATAATTTGTAAGAACTTGCTTGGGGAGTGCTTACATGGAGGTCTTTCCTTGCATCTAAGTAGAATAGAGAAATTTCCTATTAACATATCTTTGATATTTTGGTCGTTGATAGCAATCTATTAATCAAATTATTCTCTATGTTAGTAAACTAAGTACTAATTCAGTTGCCAGCATACAATTTTAGGAAATGATTTGAGTTACGAGAAGACAATGTTAGGGACTACCTTAACTATTCTTTTGGAAAAAAGAACATAACTAAAATGAGATAAGTGATACTAATACCAATTTATGTGTCAGTGACAATTTTAATTGATTTATCTTGAATTTCATGGTTCAACGTAAGCATAGATTCCATTCTGCATCAGGAGTTGTAGTTATATGTAGCATAGTGATGTCAATATATAGGGCCTCGGTCCTATTTTATAGGGCTAAAAGAATAAAAGATCCTACAACTAACAAGGTCAAATTTTCAAAAATTCTACAAAACCAAAAGTTCTTACGGGCCAAAAATCCTAGAGCCAACCCGCAGGCTACCTAATCTTTTTTTTTTTAAACATTGCCAATTTGCCATGCAAGCAAACAAGGCTTTGATGTGAAAAATTATGCATTCACTTTCACTTTCCACTTTGGAAGCTTTGATCCGATCCAAAGAAATTACACTATCTTCCATAAATAAGTTAGTGACGGTCAAACGGGCACTAGTTAGCTTCTTGACTTTGTGGTTTGTGCACTATTAACAATTCTGCAGAAAAGCTTATCTCAACTTTGATACTAAATCACAATCAATCTATCTATTTTGTATTTATGAGTGGACCCTATTTTTCTAATCACACTTTGTTATTTATGGATAATACATTGAAATGAATAATGAACAGGAACCTGCACCATATACATATATGGTTAATTAATTAATTAATACCATTCTTCAACTATCATCTACCACCTCAAACTCTCACCTCTCCAGTTTATCTCTCAAGTTGAATGTCTAAAATTATAATTAATCAGATGAACTCCATTGTTTTATACTTTTTATAAGTATAATATAAGAGTTTAATTTCAACATACGTAAAGAACTTTACATTACAAGCTCGCTTTAAATGCTTTCACTTAAAATATGGTCTTTGATGGAGTTCATGGTGTAAGGGATATAAGTAAGTATAGTTAGTTGTGGAGTTAGTTAGGCTGTTACGTAGGGAATATAAAGTTAGTTATTCTGTTAAAGCCTACCAACTATATGTATATACACTCATGTAATGTGGCAGTGTTGATTGGCCAATTCATTCTCTTCCCTCATCAAAATAAATGTAGAGCCTAACCAAAGATCCCTGTATTTTCATGCTACATCAGTTTGGTATTGCACGAAAACCAATAATAGAATGATCAATGATGTACATACAATTTATATAGTGTTGTAATATAGATAAGGAATGAAGCACAAGAATCTAGAATGAAATATCATGGAACTCATGTACATCTGTGTGTATATGATGTAGTATAATGGAAATTGAGTGTGGAAACTGTGTTTATGGTTGAGTATGGAAATATGAGTGTGATGAAGGAAGAATGGAAAATAGTTAATCAAATTAGGAGAAGTAGAAAAGGGAGACAATCAATTTTCCTACTCAGTCATATTTATACTATTCCCTGCTTATAAGTAACTCCACTTTAGTAACGGAGCTTAGGTTGAGTCCATTTATAATTGTTATATATGGCTTGAAATATAAGAATGGAACAGTTCCGTTTTAAACTCTCTTTCCATTCCTTTTTGAGACATCAATTAGAATTCCAGATGAAGAGACAAGAGAGAGTGATTTGGGAATAAAATGCTTGCCCTTCCTACCTCTATTATTACCATTTTCAACACTAAAAAATCGAACACCACTCCTAAACAATCAAAATATATTGTTCACAACTATTAAAGAATTAAACAAGAAGATCCAAAACTAGAAGAGTTGAAAAAGAAACAGAAAATGGAAATATGAAATGATATGTAAAAACTAAAAAACAAGTAACATGTACTTTGTTGGAATCAGGATAACATGACTCCAGCAAATTAAGAAGAGCCAAAATAACTAAGGCAGTTATCCAAATGAACACCAGATGCAGCAATGCGAGGAACAAACTTTTCTTGATTGAGCATAGCTTAAGCAATAGCCCATACTGAACTGAAATAGCGTACATTTCTAAGCTATCAACTGTTGGACTGTGATTTCAGACAAAGGCAAAATCAGTGATGATTGTTTGAAATTAGAAAGTTCATGAGCCACTTGCTGCATTGATAGTCTTGACTTTGAATTAGAGTGCAAGCATGCCAATGCCAATGTTACCACCTGAACTATAACTTGAATGTCTTTTTGACATGATGGTAAATGGATGCGTGAGTCCAAGAGATCTTTTACTATTATGTTTTTGCTAGAAGATTCGAACAAAGACGAGATTAGATCTCCCATGTGTCTTCCCATTAATGTTTCCAATGCCACCACTCCAAAACTGTATACATCACATTTTTCTGTCAAAGTCAACATGTAGGCCAATTCTGTGCAATAGACCATGAAAATTGTCAACAAATCTAATTTCTCAGATTGAATTTTGCTTTAATTAAAGTATCAAAACATTTTACAATTTTTTTGTAAAGCAATAACTTCACCTGGTGCAAGATATTCGTATGTTCCAACTTGCAAGGTTTGGTTTGAAGAATCAGGATCAATAAGTCTAGCTGTGCCAAAGTCTGAGACAACAACATGCAACTGAGTTCAACAAAATGTTGTTGCTTGTTACATCTTTGTGAACTATTGCTGGGGAACAATCATGATGCATGTAAGACAAAGCATTAGTTGTTCCACTAACGATATTCACTCTTTGGCTCCAACTTAGCTCCTCAGCTTCATCATCAATTCTCAAGGCATAAAATAAGTTTCCTCTTTCCATGTATTCATAAATTAGAAACATACACCGATTATGAAGACAAAATCCATGAAACTTGACAATGTTTCTATGGATGATTTGTGTTAACATCTTGACCTCATTGCGGAAACTCTTGTCAAAAGAAGGATTTTGAGACTCCAATTGATGAAGTTTCTTCAATGCAACAACTTTGCCACTTGGAAGTTGTGCTCTATACACACTGCCATATGCACCAGTTCCTATGCAGTATCTGATATCAAAGTCCTGTGTTGCATCAATGATATCTTCAAAAACAATTTTTCCATCGTCTAATAATAACAATTTCTTACCTTATTTATCGTCTAATCAGTAGTTGTTTTCACTATTGCTATCTCTCCAGAGATTAGAGTGAAAACAGAGGAATTTGTGGAAGTTATTATATTTGCCTATTCAAGCATTATAATTAAACAACTTTTCACAAAAATGAACAATGTGATCAAGAAAAAAAAAACAATATTTACTATACACGAAAGTCATATTGAGATGTTAAAACTGAAAAAAAAAATTACTTAACTAGTAAAATGATCAATTTTAATCGAGTATCTTTATGCTTGGGTACAGTATTTGACATACAACAAGGGCCAAGAGAAACGTCAAAGCTGAAAAATTCACTTTAACCAATATAAATTAACCTTCAATATGCTTGGTTGTCACGTGTTTCACAAAAAACAAATATGGAAGTAAAAAAATCGGCACCAAGAAAAAAGGTAAAAAATGGGTTAGACGAGAATCCAATTACTATTATAAGAGACTAATAGCACTTCATTTGGCTGCATGCAAAGATTAAATTCAATATAAAAAAACCTACAGTTATTCTTAAAACAAACAGCATTTTTTTCATGTTTAAACAACATAAGATGCAATAATAAAAGGAGGAACAAGATTTACATTATTATTAAGCTTAGCTTAAACAACTCAAGCACAATTGAAATAAAATATATCTTTTAAGCTATCAACTGATAAACTGAAATTTTTCAGAAAAGGATAAAGACAATGATAATTGTTCAAAATTAGAAAGTTCATATGCCACTTGCTGCATTGATGATCTTGACATTGGATCAGAGCGCAAGCATGCCAATGCCAATGTTAGTACTTGAACTATTGTTTGAGTGTCTCTTTGACATAATGATAAGCGAATGCGTGAATCCAATAGATCTTTTATCATTATGTTTTTGTTAGACGAGTTGAACAATGAAAATATTAGATCTCCTGGATGTCTTCCCGTTAATGTTTCCAATGCCACTACTCCAAAGCTGTAAACATCACACTTTTTTGTCACAGTCATTGTATAGGCCAATTTTGCAGCACAGACTAAGAATGGTGTCAATGAACTCAATTTCTATCTCATATTCAAGAACTAAATCTATTTAATAAAATATCAAAAGATTTTACAAGAAAACATCACCTGGTGCAAGTATCCATATGTTCCAACTTATAATGTTTGATTTGAAGATCAAGATCAAGAAGTCTAGCAGTTCCGAAGTCCGAGACAACAATATGCAACTCTGAGTTCAACAAAATATTATTGTTTGTTACATCTTTATGAAACTATCAGTGAGAAACAGTCATGATGCATGGAAGCCAAAACATTAGCTGTTCCACTAACGATATTCACCCTTTTGTTCCAACTTAGATCCTTAGCTTCATCATCATCTGTCATGACCTGAACCAAGCTATGACTGACATTTAAGGGACAAGTCTCTCAGCAAGCCAAACGACCAAAATTTTAGAAAAACGGACAGAATCTCCTCTATTCCTATAATCTTACCAACATGAATATTATCTTTTTTTATCAATAGTAAACATCCATTTCCAAGGACAACAACAACAACATATTCCAATCATATCTACAACCCAACATGTCAAAAGTCGCATCATATATATTAAGTTGATAACTAAAGTATATAGTTAAATCTATACATTTTACATAACCAAGTCATACTTACTATCTAAACAGTTCGAGATTTAAAATAACATAACCCACACGAAGACCCTGCCTGTGACATATGGAGCATTGACAAACTCTAGGTTTTTGCATGAAGGTTCCATTACATATCACATGGCCCTTGGAAAGAAGAAGGGCTCAACGAAATGAATAAGATCTACTGTGGGGCATGTGGAATGGAACCTGAAATGACACTTGTATCTGAAAAATATGGGAATATAATAGGATGGGTTTTGTAACTCAATGAGCAAACATTATATCTATAACCCACACGAAACAATACAAATTTTACCTTAAAAGTTATATTTATTTTCAGAGATGAGAAATTTATATTAATTAATTATGCAAACAAATAGATAAATAGTTAAGTGAATGAACTGAAATGAGAGTTCTCATTCCAAAAGTCAAATCAAATCAAATATTACACACTTAGGGCGGCTCCATCTCTAAGGGTAGTCCTTCCCTCTAGTGTGCCCGTACGATATAACAGATCCAACATGTGGTCTACACGTTGGGCTAGCAACGCCCCAACTAGCTGAGGTCTGAGTTAGATGCATCTCAATTAATGTTATAACCGCTATTAACTACGGTTTTTTAGTCAGAGTCTCCCAAACCAATACAAACTAAATCACTTATAACAATTTCTAATACTTATAACATATTACTAAATTTCATAATAAATCAAATATATATAAGAATGCATACTAAAATTTAATAAAATCAAGTAAAAAAACATGTATGCTTACAAAATATATAAATATCGTCTCGTATGTATTTTTATAAAATTTTAAGTTTTTCACAAATCAATATTTATTTCAAAAATTCAAAAGTCACAATAATCAAATATTTTCAAACTCTAAAAATAATGCTTCAATTTAAATATTGATAATAATAATACACTTAAAAATAATTATAGACATAATATCCACTCACAACTTGGTTCTAAAGAATCGAAAGCAACTCTGAACGCGCCACCGAACTACCAATTGATGTCCAATAACTTTACAACTCTAAAAATATGACAATAATAATATTTGTTAACAATGTTGTCAATTAACAAAATTTTACTCAATTTGACAGAAGTCCCAAATTTTCTAACCCTAATAACCCTAATTCGGATTTATGATACCCAATAATATAGGGATGACAAAAATTGGAGATATAGCTAATTATTAAGTCAAAGAGTTACCTTGAAACCTCAGTAATAACTAAAACTCAAAAGTTGAATGCTTCCTTCACTCATTAAGTTGAAATTCCAAGATTTGGAGTTTTGAGAAAATGAGATTTTGAATAAATAGAGATAATGTAGAAAAGAAAAAGGAAGCAAAATGATGAAGGTGAGTTTGATGATATTGGGTGATTGGTTGCAAAAAGAAGAGATAAGGAAGAGATGAGAAAATGTAATTGGAAAGGAAAAGGAAGAGAGGATTTTAAAAGTTTTTTTGGAAAGAAATGAAAAAAAAAAAATAAAAGACAGAAGGGGGGACAAGGAATATTTAAGTGGGGGCATATGCCCCCCACGTGCTCGGCCTTTCTTCTTTTTTTTTCCCTCTCTCTTTTGGTTACTACATCATCCATGTTTAAGGCATAAAATAAACTTCCTTGTTCGATGCATTTGTATACCAAAAATATGCATCGATTGTGGAGACAAAATCCATGAAGCTTGATAATGTTTCTATGACAAATTTGTGATAACATCTTAACTTCGTTGTGGAAGCTCTTGTCAAAAGATGGATTTTGTGACTCTCTTAGGTGAACTTTCTTCAATGCAACGATTTTGCCACTTGGAAGTTGGGCTTTGTACACACTGCCATAAGCGCCAGTTCCTATGCAGTATCTGATATCAAAATCCTGTGTTGCTTCGATGATGTCTTCAAATGCAATTTTTCCATCATAGTTCTATACTTCTATGTGAAAAAAAAGTCTCCATTCTGTTTTTAACTTTGTTCAAATTTAACTTTGTTGGTGCATCGAATATAACATAATATGCCCACAAAAATGATAAGTAAGAAGCAACAAGTGATGGGAAGAGCAATTACAATTAGGTTGCTTAGTTTTTTTATTTTTTGAACTTGAACGGAAGAGTTAACAGACTTTGGAGTATTACCAATTAATCATTTTGCATGAAAACCTTGGCAACCTTCTAGATGCTCAAAAAAGTTAAATAACAAATTTATATGAGGTATAATTGTAAGTTTTATAAGTAAGGTACCTCTGAGATTATTGTAGCTAAAATCCAAATTTGATAAAGAAAATTCTCTCCAAGGAATATAAGGATTATCATTAATGGACAAAAAGGGTACATTACTACTGAAAAAATTGTAGCTCATGTCAAGTTCATCGTATAACCGATTTTTGAAGGAATATTTTCACTTAACACATTATTACTCAAGTCTACTTTTCCAAAACTCATGAAACAATTTAGTATCGGAGATGGGATCAATGCTTCTAACTTGTTATTTGATAGGTTTACGTGACAAAAAGAATCAAAATTTCTTATCTCTGATGGTATGTTTCCACCCAATTGATTGTTAGAAAGATGAACAGAGACTAAGTTCGTGAGCTGAAACAGCTTAGGTGGTATAACACCAGATATCATATTATGAGAAAGAT
Source organism: Arachis ipaensis (assembly GCF_059453495.1). Classification (NCBI taxonomy): domain Eukaryota; kingdom Viridiplantae; phylum Streptophyta; class Magnoliopsida; order Fabales; family Fabaceae; genus Arachis; species Arachis ipaensis. Next base: position 132,059,585 of record NC_142441.1, read on the forward strand.
ACAAAGTGTGTAGGTTGATCAAATTCTAAAACTCTGAAGAAATGGAACCATTTATTTGATTGAATTATATGTATAATGAAAGGTTTAATATTTGTAATTGTTTCAAATTTTCTATTTCTATTGATATATGTCCTTCAATTTGATTTGAATTTAAGTAGAGATATGTCAAATTCTTTGATTGTCCCAAAGTAAAAGGAATTGAACCATTGAGTAAATTATGTGAAAAAATTAATGATATAAGATTACTCAAATTCCGTATTTGTAGTGGTATGAGACCTTAAATTTAATTTGAATCTAACTTAAGATATATCAAATTTTTCAATAGACCAAAAGTAGAAGGAATAATGCTACTAAGAGAATTGAAAGAAACATGAAAGAACTCAAGCTGGGTGAGATTTGAAAGTGTTGGATGCAGCTTACCATAAAGACTATTATTCGACAAAACAACATAAGAAAACTTTGTGAGAGTACCAATTTCTTTGAGAATACTTCCCGTAAGCCCCATTCCATCAAGACTCAGAGAAACCAAATTGGGGAAGGCCGTGAAGTTCAAGGTCTGAAGCCGCAATAATTTGGATTCATAATTCAATTCCCATCCGTAAATCCCTAAAACACTTCCAGCATCATTGCAATTGATGCCCCTCCAATCGCAATGGTTTGAGTCATTGGCGTGATGACTTCCCCACCAACCACTCTGACTGTCTTTCCGAATTATTGAAGGAAGACGAAGGCGGCTCCATGATAATGAGGTTGGGTGCATTTGGTGGAAATATCCTATAAGAGCCTACGGTAGAAAACAAAAGCACCACTGCTATAATAAGTAAAGCACAGTTACTACATTTTGCCACCATTTTATATATTGTTTTGTTCTCAAATTGAAAGAAGAGGCTTTTGTACATACAATGAGTTAGTGTGTATGTTTATATACCAATACCATGTATGCACAAACACGGCTTCATTGTGAAAAACAGTAGTCTTAGAAGATCAACCTATTTTGTGATTTGTAGTTATTAATTAGTTATCATTAATATTTTTAATAGTATAAAATTATATTTAATAGTATAAAATTACACACTCTTTTTTTAATGGTTAAATATTAGTTAGATTTTAATAAAAGTGCTGGCGGTAAGGCTTTCTCTTTAGAAAATTATGCATTCACTTTCACTTTCAACTTTGGAAGCTTCCGGTCCAAAGAGATTGCACTGTTCTTGTGGAATCATAATGAACGTGTCAAATGGTCACTAAATAGCTATACTTGTGTAATAATGCACGTATATGCTACTGGTTCCTCTTAAAAACATGTTATAAAAATAGGGTCCACTCAACAATTTAGAATAAATACATTGACTGAAATTTTGTATCAAACTTGAGATCAGAGTTGTTATTAATTACAATATAGAAATGTCACAAAAAAATTCTCATTCTCTTAATAAGCAAGTGACATACACCTCTTTATCACTTATCCTCTTTATTATCTATTATTTTGCTGCATGTTTGAAGTCATTAATATTTTTTTTAAATCAATTTCAGTTTTTCCCAAATCAAATCCCTAACATCTCTCAATCACATTATTATCCATTAAAATGCAATAATTCTCTGCAAAAATTATAAAAATTAAATTAAAAATTTTTAACAATTTCTACTATACAACTTATATTTTACATATAGACTATTAAAAAATAAAACATAAAATATAAACAAAAATTAAAAAATAAATTTTTAAAAATAATTATTAACTCGTTATATTAAAATCAATAAATAAGCATACATATGAATATTAAATAAAAATATTAAAATAATTAAAATCATGACCTATTAGTGCACATATGAGATAATTTGAAAAATACAATAAGATAGTTTAAAATTTGATAATATTAATTATAAAAATTTATTAATTATAGACATCATATAGGTATGAAATTATGAATATTATGAGTACAAATTATGGATGTTATTAACATGAAATAATGGATGTTATGTGTATGAATCTATAGATGTTATGAGTAAATTTATCAATTGAATAAATTAATTTAAGAATTTGATATTTTTTTAAATTCAATTATGATAAAATTTAAAAACATATGTGTTAACTTTATAGTTACTTATGCAATAACTAAAAAATGATATGTATATGGATGTAATATCTAATGAACATGAATTTAATTTTAGATGTTAGTTGTATGTAATTATGGATGTTATGTATATGAACGTATGAATGTTATGCGTATGAATTTAGTTAGTACAATATAATGATAAATGCACATAAAAGCACAAAAAAAAAAAATTAAATCAGTTTATTATCATACCTCATCAAAACTAGTGTATTTTTCATATTTTTGAAAATTGGTTGACTGACAACAACCTCGTCGGGTGAGTCCATCTGTTGTGCAAATTCTTCATCAGCACCTTTTACCATAGGTACCGTATTAAGGTCGAATTCAAATGCCATACTATTTGTAATGATAAACGCGATTTCTTGTAAAATTCATTGGCTTATACACTATTGTGCTTGCAATTGTATTAGAGTCGTGATTTTTGAATGATCATAATTGAATTAATGGAAGGTATACATTACAAAGAATCAAGTGCAATTAAAATGCCTTAATGGAAATAAAGAATTAATGATTTTTTCGTATCTCCATTGATTGATATTAAATGCCTTAAGGAAAACAAAGAATCAAGTGCAATTAACTCTATTAATATATATTATCATTACCGTCCATTCTTATTATTATTATTATTAATATTTAATGTATTATTAAATATAAAAATTAAATTATAAAAAAGAATATTAAGTATTAATTACAAGAATAATAATAAGAAATATGATATTATAATTATTATGATTAATAAGTGGAGTTGATGAAAATATGATAAGTGGAATGATAAGAGAGTGGAATAAAAAATAAAATTGTTATTAAGTGATGTAAATAAAGTAAATTATGAAAATTTTTGGCTAATTATGACTAAAAATTTTTTGTTACCAAACTTTTTCTATTAATTAATTAGTTACACGACTTAAGTTAATTCTAATATTCTTCGACTATCATCTGCCACCTCAAACTCCTTACCATGCATTAGTTTAGCTCTCAAGTTGAAAATCTAAAATGGTAACTAATTTGTTGAGCTATGAAGCTTATGATTTATACTTTTTATAAATATGGTTTAAAACATAAAAAATAAAATAATTACTCACATAAAGACATCAGCATACAAAAATAATAAAAATATTGATGGGTATTATGTTAAAGAGTTTGGTCAATTATATTAAATTATCTAATAGTTTTTAATTATTATTTTTATATAAAAATATTTTCATATGAATAATCACTCAATAATAATAATAGGGTCCTATGACCTATCCCGTGTCTTGCAAAGTCTTCTATACTCATCTTGCAAGTCTTCGGGCAACTTAACCGTAACAATTACTTGGTTGCATGTATGAACATGATATGACCACATATGCATAAGAGTCCCGCTAGGGAGACAATGAAATATGTATACAATGGCTATAATGGGCTGTTTATTAGGCCCAATTAAAATTAAAACAGAAAATTAACCCATCAATAACCCTAATTTCCTTTGGCTATTTAATTTTCCACACCACCCAATTTCTGATATTTTCACTTTTTCCCCAAAATCCCAATCCTTTTGGTTGTCGCCGTTTACCTTCCCCACCAAAACCCTCCCAATCGCTGCACAGACCTGCGACCACCCAAACCCGTGTGCGCCGCAAGCTTCAACCGCGGAGGTGACCCGTGAACGCAAGTGACCTCATCGTTGCCCTCAAGCACGGCGCCCAGTTGCTGCTGAACATCCCGCCGTCACTGCAACCGAGCCCTTGTGCGTTACGCCTCCGACCAGAACTGCAGCCAAGGGAGTCCTCACCGCCGAACCGAGCAGCTGCACAACTCTCCCTGCACTGGCGCCGTCATCCCCGTAGCAGCGGAGCATCCGACCCTGGGAAAACAGCCGCCTGCTCATCAACGGTTCACCGGAAACACAACGAATATCATGACCAGAATAATCCTAACCATCCAAGGTAAGTGGGTCGAGTTGTTCATTATTCGAATGGTAATCGCTGTTGCATGTTGTACTATAGATAGATTTTGTTGATGATATGAATGATTAACCATGGTGAGAAAGCAGTAGGTACGATTTTAGTATCACAGAGCCTGTGGAGTATGTAGTTAGTTTAAGTTGTTGCAATTCATGATGATTTAACTTTAGCGGGGGAAAGGTCGAAAAAGTTTGGTGATCTTGTTTATATAGCAGTTAAATTTAAAATTTTTTTTCTCTTTCCGCATGGACCATGTGCATGCAATGTGACGTAAACTGGCTGACCATTGTTGAATTTTGGTTGATATTTGTTGGATGGTTACTTCAGTAGGATATTGGATGGTTAGTCTTGCAATTTTTCTATAGTTTGGACAATTTCCGAATCATACTATTTTGCTCGTCACTGTAGCCAAAGAATTACCTGAACTTTTGTTATTGGTTTGTAATAAAAGTAAAATAATTTTCTTATCAGGCCTAGACCGTTAGATTTTTAACCCCGGATGACAAAATTGCATTTAAGAGACTTTAATAAGGTGATATCTGTTATATGGATATAAGGAAAGGGTTGATGGCCTTGCGGTGCATCTTTGTGTTATGTTGTTTTGTGCAAACCAAATATGATTATGCTTTTATTTATTGTCTTTAACTCATGCTCCCAGCTACATGAGCTGGATAACTACAAAATATTATCTATTTTTTGTGTGTGTGCCTCAGGAAGCATTAAAACAACCTCACTATCCTAGCTTCAAGGTTTCTACAAGACAGGCATCCTTAATTGCTAGGAGGTGAATTGATTTGGTTTAGTGTTCCTTAGATATTAATTTTCACAATATTTATATTGGTTTATACGACTTTACATCACGATGTCCACTTTCTATTTTTCTGTACATATTAAGTTGTTTGAAGTCTTTTTAGAATTAGCGTGAATCATGTATCTTTCATCTTTGATCCAACCTATTGGTAAACAGTTTAGGGCATCAACTGAAACGCGTGCTAGGAAGAGGAATGAAACCTTAAATGTGTCTTTTGTGCATTTTATACTGTGTAAACACTCTTCTTTATTATGTGATTGAATTGTTGGTCCTTATCATAGGTGCGGGGGATATTTAATTGGATGGGTACATCAGTATGTAAAGTGGCCATCGGTATTGATAGATGATGTTAACGCAGAAAAATTGGGAGAATTTGATTTCAATGACCGTGAATGATATGTTGATGTTATTATGTTGAAGGCCACTTTGAAAACACTTAATGTAAATGCTATTTTGATGTTAATATGTTATGTTCCAGCTTATTTTTTCTTTTGATTTTTGCATGATTTTTGCTTGTTAAGTAAACATTTCCTTTCTATATGCTCAATTCGGAGGACATCTGAACTCGGTACCTAAGTTGTGAATCATTTATTCGCATGCCCTTTTGTGAAGGGTAAAATTTATTTCTGTAGCTGCCAAGTTGATGGATTGTGTGAAAGTAGTTTACATTGATTATTGGTGTGGTTGTAATTGACGGCTGTGCTCCTCCTCTTGGTTTGTTAGTAATATTCGTAAGCAATTTGGATGGTCGCTTTAATAGGGTATTGGATGGTTGGTGTATCTGATAGAAATTGACCATAGTTATTTGGATAATTACTTAAGTTTGTGGTTGGACAGTTGGATTTCGTATTTGCTGCCATGTCTTCATGAATTAATTTTTTTATCTTAATTATAGATGGTTACAAAAGAGAAATTTTGAGGTTTGATATTTATATATCTTCCATAACATAGCAGATATAAGAAAAAGGCTATAATCTTTGAGGCCCATATTTTCTTATCTGCCTCGATACATCAGTGTTATATTCTCGTGCCATATAGCTCCAATAATTAAGGTTACATCAATTGGAATGTAATATTATGCTATTATTTACGTTATTTGGTTGCAAGTCACCTACCTCTTTTGTAAGAGTTAACGAGTTAGATTTCAGGGGAACTATTGTGTGAGTAAATTATCACGGTGCTCAAACAAACCAATCTCTATACCGGTCGAACACAAACTCAGATGAGTAAAAAGGTATCACATTGATTACATGAATAAATGAACATATTTGGTTATCTTTTTGGCCGTTATTTTGATCCTTTCTTGTTTTGCTCAACAGAAACTAGTCGCGACGCGATGCTCACTTGCTACATTAACTTGTTTACCCACTTGGAACGACATAATGAGCAGGCTAAGTTGGCCAAGATTGACGCCATTGGATTTGATTTCCTGCGTCGGGTACCACAATGGCATGTGAAGCAGAGCATCATGCTCCAACTAGCTAGGGCCTATGACGTGGAGACAAACACTCTCAAGGTCGACGCAGGGGACATTCGCATTATCGCCGAACTTATCGGCAATGTATTCGGCATACCTTCGCGAGGTTAGTGGAAGTTATGTAAGATGTAAAAATTCCCCTATGTGGTTATGCTTTTTCCATTGTTGACACGTACTGATTGTGGTAAACTGTTTCGTTTCGCGTAGGGGATCCAATCCCGGAAGAGAGTTTCAGAAGAAAACTACTACCCAACTGCGGGACTTTGTCTTTGCCTGTCCAATGGAGACCGAGCAATAGAGGATAACCTTTAGAAGATACTTTATCATGGTTGTTTTGAAGATGTTTCTTAACCCCACAAGCCAGCAGACTATTTCTCCGTGGCACCTCCCTCCGATATTGGAGGTCTCGAACCCAAGAAGATTTCATTGGCCGTATCAGATATTAAAGTGGCTACGAGACGCAATAAGAAAATTCCAAGACGAGAACCGGAAAACATGCGGCGGGTGCATGTTCGTGTTGCTTGTATTGCAAATAAATTAAGTAAATTTAAAAACCATGTACGGCTTTAGGTGTAAGTCCTAATATTTAAGTTACTTGTGTATAGGTTTTGTACTTTCAGCGCTTAAAGCATGGTCCATTGCGTGCATGTCAAGTACCCGAGCCTTGGATTGTTGAATGGACCACTAATGAACTTGATAAGAAGGCCGACCATGTTATTTCACAAGTTCAATCTCTACGAATCTCTTTTTTATAATCTAGTTGAACACAAATGCAATTGGAGGTTCACGTTTTTTTTCATCTCTTTGTTGTCCCATGTTGAACACACAGGGTTGCATAGTCAACAATGCAAAGAAAGAGATAAAAAAAAAGAAGAAACAGTCTTCTAGTAAAGCAATTAACGAGAAAGAAAGGTGTAAAAAGCCCCTCAAGGACCCTGACCAATCTCCATCTACCCAAGGCAAGACTACATCTCAGCCAAGCTATAAGGAGGCGAATAAAGTGATCTACTTTCTTTATGATAGATCGTGCGCTCATTTAATTGGATCTTTACTTATGTGATAGGATGGTTGATCCTTATCATAGAATTTGCGGTTACAAAATTGGAAAGTTACTTCAGTACCTGGCTGCATGATTGCTTTTGATATATGATGTGTATAAATGAAAACTTGGGAGACCTGACTTCAATGACCGTGAATGCTATTTACATGTTTTTATATTGAAGGCTTGTTTGAATACATTTGTCGTGTCTTAATTTTCTTAAGTTTTTATTTGGGTTGAGTTTGTTAGGTAAACAGATTCATTTAAGATGCTCAAATTAGGTTTTGATCTGAACTGGATAGATAACTTATGATTTATTTATTTGGATGGCTTTTTATGCATGAAAGAATTGCTTTTTGGGGCTGCCAAGTTGTTGGATTGTGTGAAAATAGTTTTCATTGATGATTGGTGTGGTTGTAATTGAGGGTGTACTGCTCCACGTAGTACGTTTATATTTTTCGTAAGCTATTTGGATGTTCACTTTAGTAGGGCTTTGGATGGTTAGTTTTTATGATAGATAGTGAGTTTTTTCTGTTGGGTTTGTATAATTGAAAGGTAATTTTAGTATGTGATCGAATGGTCGGTTTTCATAGATGATGTTTAAACAGGAAAATTGAGAGAGTTGTTTGGAGTGGTCGGTTTTGTTTTTTTATTTGGATTGTGTTTGTTATGTAAACAAATGCATTTAAGATGTTCAAAGGGGTTATGTTCTGAACTGGATTGCTAATTTGTGATTCATTTTTGTTAGTATTTTCATGCATCCGTCTTTATCTTTGTACATTCCTTCATTGTCTGCTGTGCAACATGCTGTGATGTGCATGTAGTTGTTAATTCTTTTGTAATTCCAACAGTGTGGCAAGGTCGAGATCGGAAGAAAACAGCAGCGCAAGGACTTTGACTAGTCGCCACCTACTAGGAGCCAGGCAAAACCTCATCATAGGGATATCGAAACGCAGAAGATGTGCTTGGTTAATTACCATTAGTTGTGTTATTATTATGTGTGTTTATTTCTTCATGCAAATGATGATATCTATGATGAAGAGTTTCAGTATTTTTGAATATACACCACAGGAATCCAGGCCTGGTACGAGGAGAAAATTGCCTATCCGCAGAAGCCGATCTAGAAGCGACACCAAAAAAGCAATTACAAGAGAAATTGTCCAGGAAGCAAGGCTGCACCGTTGGTAGTCCCGAACTCTCTGATGATGAGGACAACGTGCCGCTTGCTAGAAGGATACGATTATTTGAACAGCAGCGTCCGCCACATGATGTAAAACAAGCAGAGCCCGCATTCAAGAGCAAGAACAAAGGTCCTCAAGAAGAAAACACTGACCACAAGGATGCATCTCCACACACGCCGCCAGCAGCACATGTCCAACTCAGTGACTATGATTTTGACCGGTAATTGGTTTCTGGCTTACCTTGTTGTATGTTTCTCTTTTTTATTTTTCATATCCAGCCTTGTGATTTGCCGTCTAGCTAGTCATAACCTGTCGTTTTAGCTAACTTCATGTCGCATTCATTTGCAACGAATTCGACATCTCGATCGTGAATTTGAGCAAGTACTCAATAATGTTAAACAGGGGCGCGAAACAAAGACCATAATCATGCAGCCCCTACAAACGGTGTTGCCAAACAAATTAAGCTACCATACACCGAGTCCAGGGAGACCTAGCTTTTCACTCGGTTTAACTCAGCTTAAAAAAGACTCCAACCCTTCCCGATACATTCAATTCATCCAAGCCTAAGAAATATAAAGTTGGGGGAGACTAAGGAGAAACAAATCAGAACATGGATAGTTAACTCGTCCTTGAACTCCGATCAAGATTTAGCTTCCTATGAAGGGCGGGACTACATGGTATTACAAAGGAAGGACTTCTGGACCTTGAAGCCCCGTAGTTGGGTCAACAGCTGCATAATTATATGAACTTAATCATGCTTTTTAATTCCCGAACTTAATCATGATTAAAAAGCATGATTAAGTTCATATATATACTTACACAGCTGTTGACCCAACTCCGGAGCTTCAAGGTCCAAAAGTCCTTCCTTTGTAATACCACGTAGTCCTGCCCTTCATAGGAAGTAAAATCTTGTTCGGAGTTCAAGGACGAGTTAACTATCCATGTTATGATTTGTTTCTCCTTAGTCTCTCCCAACTTTATATTTCTTAGACTTTGATGAATTGAATGTATCGGGGAAGGAGTTAGAGTCTTTTTCAAGCTGAGTTAAACCGAGTGAAAAGCTAAGTCTCATGGACTCGGTGTATGATAGCTTAATTTGTTTGGCAACACCGTTTGTAGGTACTGAATGATTATGGCCTTTGTTTCGCGCCCCTGTTCAACATTATTGAGTACTTGCTCAAATTCAGGACACTGAACAATCGAGATGTCGAATTCACTGCAAATGAATGCGATATGAAATTAGCTAAAACGACATGTTATGACTAGCTAGACGACTAATCACAAGGCTGGGTATGAAAAATAAAGAAAAGAAACATATAGCAGGGTAAGCCAGAAACCAATTACCGCTCAAAATCATAGTCACTGAGCTAGACATGTGCTGCTGGCGGCGTGTGTGGAGATGCATCCTTGTGGTCAGTGTTTTCTTCTTGAGGACCTTTGTGCTTGCCCTTGAATGCGGGCTCTGCTTGTTTTACATCATGTGGCGGATGCTGCTGTTCGAATAATTGTATCCTTCTAGCAAGCGGCACGTTGTCCTCATCATCAGAGTCCGGGACTACCAACGGTGCAGCATTGCTTCTTGGAACAATTTCTCTTGTAATTACTTTTTTGGTGCCGCTTCTAGATCGGCTTCTGCGGACAGGCAATTTTCTCCTCATACCAGGCCGGGATTACTGTGGTGTATATTCAAAAATACTGAAACTCTTCGTCATAGATATCGTCATTTGCATGAAGAAATAAACACCATGATAATAACACAAGTAATCGTAATTAACCAAGCACACCTGCGTTTCGATATCCCTATGCTGAGGTTTTGCCTGGCTCCTAGTAGGTGGCGACTGGTCGGAGTCCTTGCGCTGCTGTTTTCTTCCGATTTCGACCTTGCCACTGTTGGAATTACAAAAGAATTAACAACTACATGCACATCAGAGCATGTTGCACAGCAGACAATGAAGGAATGTACAAAGATAAAGACGGATGCATGAAAATACTAACAAAAATGAATCACAAATTAGCAATCCAGTTCAGAACATAACCCCTTTAAACATCTTAAATGCATCTGTTTACATAACAAACACAATCCAAATAAAAAAACAAAACCGACCATTCCAAACAACTCCTAATTTTCCTGTTTAAACATCATCTATGAAAACCGATCATTCGATTACATACTAAAGTTACCTTCCAATTATACAAACTCAACAGAAAAAACTCACTATCTATCATAAAAACCAACCATCCAAAGCCCTAATAAAGTGAACATCCAAAACCTTACTAAAGTGAACATCCAAATGGCTTACGAAAAATATAAACGTACTACGTGGAGCAGCACAACCCTCAATTACAATCACACCAATCATCAATGAAAACTATTTTCACACAATCCAACAACTTGGCAGCCCCATAAAACAATTCTTTCATACATAAAAAGCCATCCAAATAAATAAATCATAAGTTATCTATTCAGTTCAGATCAAAACCTAATTTGAGCATCTTAAATGCATCTGTTTACCTAACAAACTCAACCCAAATAAAAACTTAAGAAAATTAAAACACGACAAATGTATTCAAACAAGCCTTCAACATAAAAACATGTAAATAGCATTCACAGTCATTGAAGTCAGGTCTCCCAAGTTTTCATTTATACACATCATATATCAAAAGCAACCATGCAGCCAGGTACTGAAGTAACTTTCCAATTTTGTAACCGCAAATTCTATGATAAGGATCAACCATCCTATCACATAAGTAAGGATCAAATTAAATGAATGCACGATCTATCATAAAGAAAGTATATCACCTTATCCGCCTCCTTATAGCTTGACTGAGATATAGTCTTGCCTTGGGTAGACGGAGATTGGTCAAAGTCCTTGCGGGGCCTTTTACACCTTCCTTTCTCGTTAACTGGTTTACTAGAAGACTGTTTCTTCTTTTTTTTTCTCTTTATTTGCGTTGTTGACTATTCAACCCTGTGTGTTCAACATGGGACAACAAAGAGATGAAAAAAAACGTGAACCTCCAATTGCATTTGTGTTCAACTAGATTATAAAAAAGAGATTCGTAGAGATTGAACCTGTGAAATAACATGGCTGGCCTTCTTATCAAGTTCATTAGTGGTCCATTCAACAATCTAAGGTTCGGATACTTGACATGCATGCAATGGACCATGCTTTAAGCGCTGAAAGTACAAAACATATATACAAGTAACTTAAATATTAGGACTTACACCTAAAGCCGTACATGGTTTTTAAATTTACGTAATTTATTTGCAATACCAGCAACACGAACATGCACCCGCCGCATGTTTCTCGGTTCTCGTCTTGGAATTTCCTTATCGCATCTCGCAGCCATTTTAATATCTGATACGGCCAATGAAATCTTCTTGGGTTCGAGACATCCAATATCGGAGGGAGGTGCCATGGAGAAATAGTCTACTGGCTTGTGGGGTTAAGAAACATCTTCAAAACAACCATGCTAAAGTATCTTCTAAAGGTCATCCTCTGTTGCTCGGTCTCCATTGGACAGGCAAAGACAGTCTCGTAGTTGGGTAGTAGTTTTCTTCTGAAACTCTCTCTTAATTGCCAAATGCGATGCATTTTTTTCTGCAGTTCCGAGATTGGGTCCCCTACGCGAAACGAAACAGTTTACCACAATTAGTACGTGTCAACAACGGAAAAAGCATAACCACGCAGGAGAATTTTCACATCTTACATAACTTCCACTAACCTCGCGAAGGTATGCCGAATACATTGCCGATAAGTTCGGCGGTAATGCGAATGTCCCCTGCGTCGACTCTGAGAGTGTTTGTCTTCACGTCATAGGCCTTAGCTAGTTGGAGCATGATGCTCTGCTTCACATGCCATTGTGGTACCCGGTGCAGAAAATCAAATCCAATGGCCTCAATCTCGGCCAACTTAGCCTGCTCATTATGTCGTTCCAAGTGGGTAAACAAGTTGTTAATGTAGCAAGGTGAGCATCGTGTCTCGACTAGTTTCTGTTGAGCAAAATAAGAAAGGATCAGAATAACGACAAAAAAGATAACCAAATATGTTCATTTATTCATGTAATCAATGTGATACCTTTTTACCCATCTGTGTTTTTGTTCGATTGGTTTGTTTGAGAACCATGATAATTTACTCACGCAATAATTCCCTTGAAATCTAACTCGTTAACTCTTACAAAAGAGGCAGGTGACCTGCAACCAAATAACGTAAATAATAGCATAATATTACATTCCAATTAATGTAACATTAATTATTGGACCTATATGGCACGAGAATATAACACTGATGTATCGAGGCAGATAAGAAAATATGGGCCTCAAAGATTATAGCCTTTTTCTTATATTTGCTATGTTATGGAAGATATATAAAGATCAAACCTCAAAATTTTCCTTTTGTAACCATCTATAATTAAGATAAAAAACTAATTCATGAAGACATGGCAGCAAATACGAAATCCAACTGTCCGACCACAAACTTAAGTAATTATCCAAATAACTATGGGCAATTTATATCAGATGCACCAACCATCCAATACCCTATTAAAACGACCATCCAAATTGCTTACGAATATTACTAACAAAACAAGAGGAGGAGCACAGCCGTCAATTACAACCACATCAATAATCAATGTAAACTACTTTCACACAATCCATCAACTTGGCAGCTACAGAAATCAATTTTACCCTTCACAAAAGGGCATGCGAATAAATGATTCACAACTTAGGTACCGAGTTCAAATGTCCTCCGAATTGAGCATATAGAAAGGAAATATTTACTTAACAAGCAAAAATCATGCAAAAATCAAAAGAAAAAATAAGCTGGAACATAACATATTAACATCAAAATAGCATTTACATTAAGTGTTTTCAAAGTGGCCTTCAACATAATAACATCAACATATCATTCACGGTCATTGAAATCAAATTCTCCCAATTTTCCTGCGTTAACATCATCTATCAATACCGATGGCCACTATACATACTGATGTACCCATCCAATTAAATATCCCCAGCACCTATGATAAGGACCAACAATTCAATCACATAATAAAAAAGTGTTTACACAGTATAAAATGCACAAAAGACACATTTAAGGTTTCATTCCTCTTCCTAGCACGAGTTTCAGTTGATGCCCTAAACTGTTTACCAATAGATTGGATCAAAGATGAAAAATACATGATTCACGCTGAATCTAAAAAGGCTTCAAACAACTTAATTTGTACAAAAAAATAGAAAGTGGACATCATGATGTAAAGTCATATAAACCAATATAAATGTTGTGAAATTTAATATCTAAGGAAAACTAAACCAAATTGATTCACCTCCTAGCAATTAAGGATGCCTGTCTTGTAGAAACCTTGAAGCTGGGATAGTGAAGTTGTTTTAATGCTTCCTGAGGCACACACAAAAAAAAATAGATAATATTTTGTAGTTATCCAGCTCATGTAGCTGGGAGCATGAGTTAAAGACAATAAATAAAAACATAATCATATTTGGTTTGCACAAAACAGCATAACACAAAGATGCACCGCAAGGCCATCAATCCTTTCCTTATATCCATATAACAGATATTAACTTGTTAGAGACTCCTAAATGCAATTTTGTCGTCCGGGGTTAAAAATCTAACGGTCTAGGCCTAATAAGAAAATTATTTTACTTTTATTACAAACCAATAACAAATAGTTCAGGTAATTCTTTGGCTACAGTGACAAGAGCAAAATAGTCAGATTTGGAAATTGTCCAAACTATAGAAAAATTGCAAGACTAACAATCCAATATCCTACTGAAGTAACCATCCAACAAATATCAACCAAATTTTAACAATGGTCAGCCAGTTTACGTCACATTGCATGCACATGGTCCACGCGGAAAGAGAAAAAAAATTTTAATTTAACTGCTATATAAACAAGATCACCAAACTTTTTCGACATTTCCCGCGCTAAAGTTAAATCATCATGAATTGCAACAACCTAAACTAACTACATACTCCACAGGCTCTGTGATACTAAAATCGCACCTACTGCTTTCTCACCATGGTTAATCACTCATATCATCAACAAAATCTATCTACAGTACAACATGCAACAGCGATTACCATTCGAATAATGAACAACTCGACCCACTTACCTTGGATGGTTAGGATTATTCCGGTCATGATGTTCGTTGTTTCCGGTGAACCGTTGATGAGCAGGCAGCTGTTTTCCCAGGGTTGGATGCTCCGCTGCTACGCGGACGACGGCGCCAGCGCGGGGAGAGTTGTGCAGCTGCTCGGTTCGGCAGTGAGGACTCCCTTGGCTGCAGTTCTGGTCGGAGGCGTAGCGCGGAAGGGCTCGGTTGCAACTTGCAAGGGCTCGGTTGCAGTGACGGTGGGATGTTCAGCAACAACCAGGCGTCGTACTTGAGGGCAACAATGAGGACGCTTGCGTTCACAGGTCGCCTTCCGCGGTTGAAGCTTGCGGCGCACACGGGTCTGGGTGATCGCAGGTCTGTGCAGCGATTGGGAGGGTTTTGGTGGGGGAGGCAAACGGCGACAACCAAAAGGATTGGGATTTTGAGGAAAAAGAGAAAATATCAGAAATTGGGTGGTGTGGGAAATTAAACAGCCAAAGGAGATTAAGGTTATTGATGGGTTAGTTTTCTATTTTAATTTTAATTGGCCCTAATAAACAGCCCATTGTAGCCATTATATACATATTTCATTGTCTCCCTAGCGGGACTCATGCATAAATAGTGGAGAGGTTACTTTCTATGATGTAGCATTTATGTTTGTGGAAATTCAAGATAGAAAGAAATGAACATGTAAAGTGGGCCCGTTAGAATTGAAGCACTTTGATTATTATAAATTAATGCCATTAATTTAAAAACTACTTAATACTCACTCTTCTAGTTAAATAAGTGTAAAAAATTTCAATTTCACTTTATATATACAACAATCTAAAGACAGAATCTTAATTGAAGCTCAAATCCATGTGGAATTAGTTCTTGATGTATGCTTGGAGATACTTCAAAAAACCAAAAAGAAAAAAGGAAAAAAATAAGAAAAGGTTGCCATTTGCCAAAGAGGAATAACTTATTTTAACTATCTTAAACTCTTAATACCATTTCCTACAAAATCTGACTCTTACTTTGTCCATTCCTCACATTACGCATCAAATTTATTTCCAGTTCATGGATAAAGTTAGTCATAAAGCTAATAAAGTTGAGTTACCAAAAAGGGCTTCATATTGATTTGATTAACAAAATTGAAAAGAAAATATGAAGAACGTGTGAGATGGGGATATAGAATCTCTACATGAGAAAATGTTTAGCTTGACTCTGATTTTTATTCTATCTTTTCCTGCAATTTCTTGTTAAGTCACTTTAACAACATTATGCATCAGTTGAAATTTGAAAAAAAAAAGTTATATAAAACTATGTAATAATACGTTAATTGGAAGTTAAAATGTGATTCTACCAAAATATTTATAATTACTTATTAGAACTGGATCTTGAGCAAATTCATCCATCTATAACTGATAATTATGTTGTGTTCTCCTTAATGAATTTGCAACCTCTCTCCTTCATCCTGTAGTATACTCCAATTTTAGGACAATATGCTAAAATTTTAACTCATCCCTGTAGGGAAAAAAGAAAAAAGCCACAAATGGATAAAATGAAACAAACAAGGACACATAATGTCCACTTATTAGATTAAGACTTGGTTTGGAAAAGCTCTTTAAAAAGGAAATTGTCCTTTTCAAAAGTACGGGCATCTAATTTTGTGTTTGATAAATAAAAAAGATGATAAACCTGTACTTGCAGCTTTTAAAAATTAGGAGTATTTTTGAAACTATTTAAAGGATCGCTTTTCAAAATTAGCTTGTAAAAAGTAAAAACAGGAAGTCATGTATTTAAAAGTGCGTATTTTTGCATTTTACTAACAGAAAAGAAATCACTTTTCCGATTGAAAAAAAAAAAAAATTTGCATGCAATAGCAAATGCAAATATAAATACAAATCATAAGTGAAGTCAAAAGAAAAATTCAGTCTAAGCTTATAAGATCAGCAGTGTTTTATGGTAGTAAATTTTGGGAAATGAAGTCCAAAGGAGCAAAAGATATGAGCAGAACCAATTGGTGATCCGTGAATTAAGAAGAAAAGAAATGATAACATCAGAAATGAATGAACTCGAAAATAATTGCAACTAGTTAAGTGACAACGATAGAAACTGGCCTGTGATAAATTGCTCAATTGAGAAAAAAATATTGAGGCTCTTGTGAGAAAATTGGATCAAGCAGAACACACTACAATTGAAAGGGAAAGAACAAAGGAAGAACCCTGGCAAGCCTATAAAAAACCTTGCTTTAAATGCTTTCTCTTAAAATTTGGTCTTTGACAGAGGTCACTAGCCTCAGTTGATTCATATGTCTAATCCCACCTAGCGAAGTAATGATTATTTACTGGATTTATTATAGGATTTTGAATAGACAAGGTATAGCAAGACATTCATGTTTAAAATAGCAAAAAGATATCCCATAAATAATAACAATTAATTACCTTCTAATCAGCAGTTATCGTTACTATTGCTGCCTCTCCAGAGAGAAAATAGAGGAATTTGTGAAAGCAAGGAGCCAAGAAACCCGATAAGGGATTGGTCTGTTACCTCATCTACTGTAGTATCGGAATCGCGCCAGAACTTGATTATATGTAGACTTTCTTCCTCTGTCGATCTTTGAATGATAATCTTAGAAGCATACCCTTTTTTCTTCATTTGCAGGCATATTTCAGACGGATTGTTTGCCGTCAAGGTGACCATGTACAACCATCCCTTTTCGGACAAAAGATGGTCTGCAACAGGCAGAACCCGATCAATTACTCTCCTTCCATTTTCCCCTCCAGCCCAAGAAGAGATAATACCTTCAGCGCCGACTTCATCTTCGGGAGTAGGTACGTAAGGAGGGTTTACAACCATGACATCAACCAAACCAGCTAGTCGGTTCTCTAGCCCAGATGCAATATCTGTTAATATCAACTCTGCGTCAACCCCGTGTGCGTCCAATGTCTCACGGGTCACCTTAACTGCATTTGGGTTTATGTCAGTTGCGATATAGTTGACGCCACCTCTTTCACGTCCAAGAATAAGAGCAAGGGAAGTAATGACATATCCGCTGCCACAGCCAATCTCCATACACATTGTAGGACAATGTTCCAACAAGTTAGAGCGATTGGCAAGAAGAGCGTCAACCAGCGCAAAAGAATCATCACATGGTTCATAAACCTCGTTATGTGAACTCACAAGCCGAATTTGGGCAGTTCTATTCTCCTTGTATGAAGCCTATTTATAGCAGAAAATTGTTGTTAGTGTAAACATCAATGGTTCAATGTAATTCAAAGGTGAAGGGAGATGTGGGGAAGTAGTCGCAATAAAACACTTCTGCTGCCTTACCATTTCAGCAGTGTCCACTTCAGCAATGATATACAAATATCTTGAATCGAATCCAGCTCTCAATTGCTCTCCTCAATGTCAGGCAAAATTACAATGTCAGCTTCTTCTGGACTCCTAAGCCCTGAACCCGAAATTGCGGAACTATTAGAAACAAGTAGCATAAAGAAGTAGGAGAAACAAGCAAATAAGTGTCAAGTGTCAACAATATAATTTCTGCAAATGTCTTAAACCAATATTATTTAGGTATTGTTGATTCTGTATACTAATAATACAAAACATAATAGCTATATATATATAAGAGCAAGTGTTTTATATATCACATAAGCACTTAAATTTCTTTAACTTGATCTTGTCTTCCCACAGAATATAGGAGCAACTAGGAAAAAGTCATTAGTAGAGTCCAACACTTCAAACTTTGACAGTGTGCCATAATGCACCTTATGTTAAATTCATCTAGCGTTGAGGTCCAGATACATGATTTTATGAGATGTTGGCAGAGGTACACCAAGTAAGTAGGCTAGTTTAGAAGGAAAGATTATCTCCAGAAGCTGGAACTGCGGATGTAACTTCAAGAAGCTCCAGTTGCTTTGTCAAAGAAATCAGGCTTTCATAAATCATTTCAGACTGTGGATGTAATGCATCCTTTACCACAAACTCATGAACAATGCCATTGATCTCAATGGAGCTGCAACCAGGAAGCTTATCTACCCCTCTTTCCTTCATTAGTTTCCTTGCACTCCTTGCCTCCTTCCACATTTTCGCTTCACTGTACATGCTAGCAAGGAGAACATAATTCCCACTATCTTGAGGATCCATCTCAAGGAGCTTCATAGCTGCCCTCTCCCCAATCTGAACATTGCCATGAACACGACAAGCAAAGAATAAAGCACCCCACACCACAGCATCCGCTTCTATAGGCATATTTCGGATAAGCTCTTCAGCATCCTCCAGATGACCAGCCCTTCCTAGAAGATCCACCATGCAAGAGTAGTGTTTAAGCTTAGGGAATATATTGAATTTGGAGCTCATTTGAGAAAAATATTTGCGGCCTTCTTCAACTAAACCTCCATGGCAACAAGCTGATAAGACACCAAGAAAGGTGATCTCATCAGGCATCAATCCAATACGAATCATTTCTAAGAAATAGTATATAGCATCACGAGAATTCCCATTAAATGCTAAACCGCAAATAATAGTTGTCCAGGTCAAACAATTTCTTTGAGGAAGCTCTTGAAAAACCTGGAGAGCCCTGTCAATATTTCCACACTTGGCATACATGTCAACTAGAGCAGTTCCCAAGGTGACGTCTACAGAAAGATTTTTTCTTTCAATATAATGGTGAATTCATATTCCAACATCAAGTGTTCCTAGTTGTGAACATGCACACAAGCAGTTGATCATGGTCACTTTATCAGGCTCTATATTATTAATTTGCATTTCATGGAATAAAGTCAATGCCTCCTTACTATGCTTGGTTTGAACACAGCCACTGATGATTGCATTCCAAGGAACAACACTCTTCTCTGGAACTTTATATAAAATTTTCCTAGCAATATTAAGATAACCGAATCTGGCATATCCAAGAACCATTGTAGCCCATGAAACAGTGGTCTTCTGTGCCATGTTATCAAATAAAACTTGTGCAGCCAATAGGTCTCCACACTTCACATACATGTCCATAAGTGTATTAATAAGTGGAACTGTCAACTCAAGCTTATGTTCTTTGATGTAACGATGAAATTCTCTACCAAGATTCAAATCATGTAACTGAGAACAAGAAGAAACCAATCCAATCATTGTAATCTCATTTGGTTTCACCTTCTCAACCTCCATTTCCCGATAGAGTTTTATAGCCTCAATCTCCAGTACTCTTCTAACACATCCCGTAATCATCGCATTCCAAGTTACTAGGTCCCTCACACATCCTCTATTGAACACATCATATGCTGCCTCTAAGTTCCCATAGGACAGTAGCATAGAGATTAATGCATTGTGCACAAATAAGTTAAATTCGAACCCAAACTTTAATACATGTCCAAGTATAGTATGACCTACACAATTTAGAGAAGGAGAAGAACATGCTTTAAGCAATAACGGATAAGTATGATTATCTGGCTTCAACCCATCATACTGCAACATTTTCTTGTACAAAACAAGAGCTCCATCTAAGTCTCCACTTTCTATATATCCCCTAATTGTCGTATTCCAAGAAAAGGCATTTGGTTCGTTTGTATGATACAAAATTTTTGTGCAATATCCAAGTGTTTGAGATTCTGAGAGAGCGCAGAAAGCAACAAGGCGACTTGCAGCAAAGCTATTGTCTATTAAGCCTGTTAAGGTCATTTGAGCTTGAATTTGCTTTAACTGAACCAAGGATTTACATCTTTCTAAGAGAGAAAGAACTGGGTTTCTTTGAACAAAACTGTGGGTTGTGTTCCAATTGATGTGTTTGGCATAGGGCAACAATGAGCGAGTATGTAAACAAGAACAAAAGCCTAAAAGTTCGGCTGGGATCAAAGAAGACAATGATCTGAGTTTGCTGACATAAAGAAAGATCATGGCTGAAATTTCCCCTGCTTCTTAAGAATGTAGCCAAAAACTATTGTCACTTACATGAACATGGTAGATGACAAACTTCAGTACACAACACTTTTGACATAAATCATAGGAACAATCAACAACAAATATGAATCACAAGGAAAGCTAAAATTAAGATGTCAAAAACATATGCAGGCATTATCAACAACAACAACAACATCAACAATGGTTTAAGATCGAAGGGAAACCAAAACAAAACATAACAACATAGTCCAATAAAAAAGCTAAAGTGAATAATCCAATGAATTACTATACATGTACTATGCATTAGAACCCCTTTTGATAAGAAAAACAGAAAAAGAACACAACTTTCTTATAACTGAGACATGGGTTATCGGCAGAACAAAAAAAAAAACATTACATTGATATAATGAAATGTGTTCGCTGACTGAATAGAAAGAAAAGGGGTCTTACAGGGAAGGAGAGAAGGAATCAGGGTTGTGCGGCATCACAAAGAGAAAGGAAGAAAGTGGTTGAAGAAGCTTCAGAAAACAAGAGCTTTAGGTTTGAGTTAGGCATTGAAGGAATCAGATTTTGATAGAAGCAGTCGCCACCATAGTTGTTAGAACCGAAGCGGTGATAGAACCGGGCAAACTACTGGGTCACTGAGTCATTGGTTCAACCGGTGGAATACTGGTTGAACTGGTTGACTCGGTCTCACGTAAATAAAAATTATAAAATAATCAAAAACTTAAAATTAAAATTTGAAATACATACTGTCACTAATATTTTAATAACAATTGTCTCAATTTCTAAAATAACTAATTTGAGATTTGTTTTTATCGCTTCCCATAAAAGACAATTGTGACTAGAATTTTCAAAAGTATATAATCATAAACCCTTCATGCACAGAATATGAACAAATTCCGCCAAATCATTATTTGTCAAAGTCGTATGTTGCAGATAAAAGAAATAAAAGAATGCAATAAAGTTTCAAATGTTTGAACTTTTAAACATAAAGCTTAGAATTGAGAAGTGCCAAATACTCATGGTTTAAACCCCTGCAAACAAAACCAAGCCATCAAAGATTATGCAACAAAATAAACATGAGCATAACAATATACATTTCCAGAACTATCCACTATCCAAAACAATATAAACAAAGCAGTAACTCAAATTCACAGAACCTATCCACTATCCAACAACACAGAACAATATAAAAAACAACACCAACAATATAAAAACAGCATCTCAATTCACCATACTAATATAAAAACAGCAACAAATCAACCCTAAACACCAATTATCAGCAAAAAAAAAAAAAAATCAAACAGCCACTAAACCTACATATATTACACTACATATATTCCAATGTATCAACAAAACTTGAATAATCTGCCAAGAATCAACAAATTATAATCAACAACAATCAAGAATCAACTGATCAGTTAATCAATTAATCCGTTAAACAGATTATAATCCAGTAACCGAAAAACTAAAAAAAATTAAAAAGCTTACCTGATGATGTGATGTGAAGGCAGAACGCAGGCAGCGAAGAGGGAGACCAAGCACGGCGAAGCAGAGACTGGATAGGGGAGGCAGCAGCAGCAACAAGACGAGAGACGGCGTGCGGAGACTGACGACGACGAGAGACGCACACGAGACAACGAGCAGAGAAGAGGGAGACCAAGCACGACGGCGACGCAGACGGAGAGGCAGAGGCAAAGACGCAGTGAAGGTGATGCACAGGAGCCGGAGAGCCGAGGCAAAGGAGCCGGCGAGGTGGCAGCAGCCGTGCGGCGGCGGTCAGCGGATGGTTTTTTTGAGTGTGAGAGGAAGAGCACTAAGTGAGATTGAGATTTGAGAGAGAGAGAGAGAGAGAGAGAGAAAGAGGTGGAAAAGGGGGGGGGGGGGGGATGGGGGCTTCGAGAAGGGTTACTGGGTTTGGGTGTTGGGTAGGGTTTCTTTCCTTTTTTTTTTTTGAAAAAACGGTCCGGGTTTCAAATCCGCCGGTTCTCTGGTTTTTTGTCAAAACCGGACGGTCTAACTAAGCCATACCGGTTCTTTTTTTATACGATCAGATTACTCAACCAGACCAACCTTGTGACTGCCACTGGTTCGCCGATTTTTGATCCGACCGGATGAGTCGGTCCGGTTCTAACAACACTAGTTGCCCCTTCTGAGTTTCGGAATAACCAATGCTCTTCTCTTTTGTTTGTATTTCATTCTGACTTATGCGAATCACTTCAGGGGAATAATCTCAGTAATTTTATGGTAATATATTTTTTTTAGCAAAATATAGAATTTTTATAACGAAATTCTGCAGACCCTTGCATGGATTTAGTTATAGAACCATTGATACGTGAACGAATAAAAAGTATTTATTTATGTATTATACTAAAAGAAGGAAAAATATTTTTGTATCTCAAAACCAAGGTTCTGAAAATCGAACCGGTCATCGAACCGTTTTAGTTACTAGTTTACTGGTTTATAGGTTCAACCGGTTTGACTGTAGTTGAACCGAAAAAACCGTTTTATAATAAAATAATAAATAAAATATAAATAAACACACTAAAACATAATTATAGTCTAATATAAATTTTAAAATATCATCCAAATTAAAAGTACTACATAAACCAAAATGTTATAATCTCATTCAAATACATACTCAAAAATCAAATAACAAAAACAACCAACCAAACATAAAATGACAACATCTAAGTTTATCATCAATCATCAAAATCCGCTATAACTTGCTGCAGTTTTGCTACATTAATCCCTCACTTATGTAAACCCTTGTGGCTTGCGAGACTTGTTTGTGGATATGCCTAACAGAACAACCAGAGGAGATGAGAGGCCTTGTTATGAATGCCAATAATGAAATGAATTGAGTAGGTTTAACATGACAGGTTTAACATGGCAAGAGTAAGTTTATCATGGCAAATTTTCATCTTCCACTCAATGAACAATTTATTAAATCAACAACAGCAAAACACAATATAAAAGTCAAAAGGTCAAGAACAACACCAAAACAATAATTTATCAAATTAACAAGTTAATAAGATCAATCAAAACTGAAAATTAAAATAGCAAGAACAATATTCAATTATTTATTTAATCACTATATCACTATATCAGTTCACACTTCACAGTTCACAAAAAAACTATATCACTATATCACCATTTCAGTTCACGGTTGAATTACTTGAATCAGAGTTCGCATAGCTTCACTACATACATGTTCTCACTACAATTACTCTTGTTAAAAGTTAAAACCCCTTCTTTGTCATAGATTTTATTAGGGCTGTTTAGTTCGATTAAGCATATACTGTAAGTTTCTCTAGATCTATGTAACAAGCATGTAGGTTATATAAGTATCCTCGGATATTATTTCTCTAAGTATATGTAACAAGCATGTAGGTTATATAAGGGGATAAGTATCCCCGTTTATTATTTCTTTTTCAAATCTGTCGATTGTAATTCCATGTCTGATTATAAATTTCAATTTCAGTTTCAATTCTATGTCTTTATATTTATGTAACTGTTCTATTGAAATCCAATTTGGTTGATCGAGTTCTCATCAGATTAGGGGAAAGATTAATTGAATTTTAGTAACCATGATATTAAAGAGAAGCAATTTGACCACATATCAGATATCACTATAAAAGAGACAATGGTTGCAGAAGGAGAGACAGACAAAGACAGCGAGAGAAGCAAGTATGTATACCTCAAAATTCAACAAAGTAGCAAGACCTCTTCTGCAATTAAGCTCATCGTAATCACTGAGCTAAACTTTCTCAAAACATAACAATTATCAAAATTTATCACAATCTAAACTCATCTAACAAATAGCTCAAAACTCCAGGCCATCAACACATACCAACACAGGCAACAAAGATCAAACAAATCATCAAATTGCTGTGTGTAATAGTAACAATGCATGTTGCAATTGCTCAGATACATTCTTTTAACTTTGACAAAAACTTCATTCAACTCAAGAGAGGGATAATAAATCTTGAATCTTCCTCAGCAAATCCAAATCAGCCATAACAGTAATACTAAATTGTACCTTCTGATTTGGCAACTAATAAAAAAACCAGAACAAAAAGTTCAAAGTAAAAAAAATAAAATTAACAACCCAACCAAAGAACAAATCAGAATCAACAATAGGGAGGATGACGGAAGAATAAAAATAAATCAGAATCAAACCAACAATCAGAATAAAAAAAGTTCAGAATAAAAACAGATCAGAATCAAAATCAAACAGAGGCTCAATTACAGATTCAAATGCAAGGAAGGATGACGGCGCTGGAAACGGAGAGCTGGCGACGGTGGAACAAAGCTTCGCGACGGAGGCAGGAGACGAACCCGGCGACTATGCTTCCACTGCTGAGAGTCTGAAACGTTAGCTGAGTGAGGGACTGAGTGAGCTTCGAAGCTCCAACCAGCGACGGCGTCAGGAGTAGTCCGGCGGCTGAACGAAAAGGAGGGACTGAGCTCGCCGACGTTGAGAGGAACGGTTAGCTCGAGGGTGATGGGAAGGACGAGGGAGGGTCTGTTGCTGCGCCGTTGGAGAGAGTGTTGGAGTGAGTTAGGGTTGGTAACGGGTAAGGTTGGGGTTACTGAGTGCTAAACGACGCGTTTTGAGAGTTTTTGGGCAAAGTGAAAAAAACCGGCCGGGTCCCGGTTCGGTTCGACTGACCGGTTACCGGCCGGTTTAGCGGTTCAACAACGGTTTTCATTTTTTTCGGTTTTAGCATATAACCGAATCGTATTTCTCATCGGTTCGCGGTTCAACCGGTTCGACCGGCCGGTTCGAACCGGTTTTCAGAACATTGCTCAAAACTATAACATCATATTCATAGGTACAATATTAATTTTTAAAGATAATTTTTTTTATTTTGATACACATATTGTGGACGATTAGAATTGTAATGTAGTACTATTTTAGTATTTTTTTTTTATAATATTACAGAACTACCAAGAACTAATTTATTATGAATTTAAATTCTGGTTGACTAACAAATTGGTACATATATAAATTCGAACTCTGAATACTCTGAGTAAGCTGATAATTTGATCGACTAAAATTTATTGATTTATAATATATTTATATAGTTCTATTGATCAAACTAACCCATAAAAGCCAACGAACTATAGCAAAGATGAGATTAGCTCTCTTGGGTGTCTCTCATTAAAGTTTCCAATGCCACCACTCCAAAACTATAGACGTCACACTTTTCTGTCACAGTCATTGTATGAGCCAACTCTGCATAACAAATAAAGAATAATCTCAATGAAATTAATTTCATATATTCAAGAATTGATAATTCTATTTACTAAAAGCATTCAAAGATTTTTTAAAAAAACTTTACCTGGTGCAAAGTATCCATATGTTCCAACTTGTAATATCTGATTTGAAGAACAGGATTAAGAAGTCTAGCAGTTCCAAAGTCTGAGACAACAACATCCAACTTTGAGTTCAACAAAATGTTGTTGCTTGTAACATCTTTGTGAACTATTGGCGGGAAACAATCATGATGCATGTAAGACAATCCATTAGCTATTCCACCAATGATATCTACCCTCTTGCTCCAACTTAACTCCTTAGCTTCTTCATCATCCATGTTCAAGGCATAAAATAAGCTTTCTCTTTCCATGTATTCATATACCAAAAATATGCACTGATGGTGGAGACAAAATCCATGGAGCTTGACAATGATTCTGTGACGGATTTGTGACAACATCTTTACCTCGTTTCGGAAGCTCTTGTCAAAAGATGGATTTTGTGACTCCCTTTAATGAAGTTTCTTCTAGGGCTGCACACGGATCGGATTGGATCGGATATGGCCAAAATTTCGATCCGATCCGCATATTTGCGGATCGGATATCGGATATATTCGCAAAACACAAAAATATTTTTAAAAGTTTATTTTTATTAAAAAAATATCAATGAAATTCATTTTTTCTATTCTTTTAAATATGTTTACTCTTAAAATAATATTAAACATACTTTTCTTAAATAATAAATTAAAATAATACAACATATATGATAATTATTAGTTGAAATAAAACATAAAAAAATATTTATTTATTTATTTTTTTATTTTTGCGGATACGCGGATATGCGGATACCAACACAAAATCCGCAATCCGATCCGATTAGTGTAAGGATCCGATCCGATCCGATCCGAAAGCCTTGCGAATCGGATCCATATCCGCAATTTTCGGATCGGATTCGGATAAATACCGCACATATGCGGATCGAATCCGATCCATGAACACCCCTAGTTTCTTCAATGCAAAAATTTTGCCATTTGAAAGTTGCACTCTGCACACATAGTCATAAGCACCAGTTGCTATGCAGTATTTGATGTCAAAATCCTGTGTTGCTTCGATGATGTCTTCAAATGCAATTTTACCATCATAGTTCCATATGAAAAACAAGTTGCTATTCTTTTCTGAACTTGGTTAAACTTTAACCCTCTTGGTGCGCCGAATAAAACAAAATATACCCACCTAGATGCCTTGATTTTTTAGTGTTTTGATCTTGAACGGAAAAGTTTACAGACATTGGAGTATTACCAATCATTGATTTTGCATAAAAATCCTTGCAGCCTTGTGAACACTCAAAAAAGTTGAATGACAAATTTATATGAGGTATGCTTGCAAGTGCTATAGGTAAATTCCCTGGGAGATCATTGTAGCTAAGATCCAAACTTGATAAAAAAAGATTTTGTCCCAAGAATATAAGGACTATCCTTAATGGACAAAAAGGGTACACTACCACTAAGAAGATTGTGGCTCATATCAAATTTCTTAACATAACCAATTTTTGAGGGAATGTTTCCACTTAACAGATGTCAACTTCACCAAAACTGATACAGTTTAGCACGGGAGATGGGATCAATCTCTCTAACTTGTTATTGGATAGGTCTACATCACAAAGAGAATCAAGAATTCCTATCATCATCATCAAAGCTAGCCACATGTAATAGTCAGCAGTGACACCATCAAATTATATGTTTGTTATGAGTATGAATGGATTAAAAATATTTTGTATTATTGATTATTCTAATTATAAAAGACATAAAAGCATATCAAAAATTAAAAAAAAAAAACAAAAAAGGATGGGAAGAATAACCAAGATGTTAACATTGGATGTAAGCTAAATAAAAATTGAACTAAAAAGAAAATTAAAGAACTTTGTGAGAAAAATGGATAGAACAAAGGAAATACATGGTAAGCCTTAACCATGTCCTTAACCTCACGCATATAGTAATTAATTAATGTTTATATGTTCATTGTATTTAGCAAAGCATTAAAGTTCTAAATAGAAAAAAATATTGCTTTAATAATAACAATTTCTTACCTTATTCATCTTCTAATTAGCAGTTATTTCACTATTGCTATCTCCCCGAAGATTATGCTATCAATTGATGAATTGTAATCCCAGCGAGAAGCAACGACAGTGACTGTTTAAAAGTAGAAAGCTCGTGCGCCACTTGCTGCATTGATGGTCTTGACTTTAGATTAGAACGCAAGCATGTTAATGCAAGTGTTACAACATGAGCTATAGCTTGAGTTTCTTTTTGACTTAATGATAAAGGGATGCGTGGATCCAAGAGATCTTTTACCATTATATTTTTGTTAGAATAAACCAAGGCATCACAAATATTGACTCCCATTCGAGCAGTGTGCTCATGAAAGATTTTAGGGATCAATCCCTTAGTTAATGGGTCTGCTAGCATATATTCTGTTCCTATATGTTCTATGGAAATCTGTTTTTCTTGAATTTTCTCCTTGACAACTAAGAACTTGATGTCTATATGCTTCGATTTTGTCAAGCTCATATTGTTGTTGGAATATAAAACTACTGACTTGTTGTCACAGAATATCTTTAATGGCTTTTCAATGTCATCTACTATATGAAGCTCATTGACAAAGTTTCGCAACCATATGCCATGTTTGGATGCCTCAAAGTAAGCAACATATTCTGCCTCCATTGTTGAGGAAGCTATAAGAGTCTGTTTGTTAGACTTCCATGCAATAGCTCCTCCAGCCAAAATGAAGATACAGCCTGAAGTAGAGCGTCTACTGTCTTGGCATCCCACAAAATTGGAATCAGAATACCCAATGATCTCCAAATTTTCTGATCTCCGATAAGTAAGCATGTAATCCTTTGTTCTCTTCAGATAACGCATTACGCGTTTAACAGCTATCCAATGATCCATGCCCGGATTGCTCAAGTATCTACCCAATACTCCCACTATAAATGATATATCGGGACGTGTGCAGACTTGAGCATACATTAAGCTCCCTAGTGCTGATGCATAAGGTTTATCATGCATTGCTGTCCTCTCAAGATCATTTTTAGGGCATTGCTTAAGACTGAACTTGTCTCCTTTAGCTATGGGTGTGTCCATCGGTCTACAACCTTTCATGCCATATCTACTTAAAATCTTTTCGATATAGTTCTTTTGTGATAATCCAAGAATACCTTGAGAACGATCTCTTAGTATCTCAATTCCTAATACAAAAGAGGCATCACCAAGATCTTTCATTTCGAATTTGTTCGATAGAAATTTCTTAGTTTCATGCAACAAGCCTATATCGTTACTGGCAAGTAGAATGTCATCAACATATAAGACGAAAAAGATGTATTTACTCCCATTGAACTTGCGGTATACACACTCATCTATGATATTCACCTCAAAACCGTATGAGGTAATGACTTGATGAAACTTGTGATACCATTGACGGGAAGCTTGTTTGAGACCATAGATGGATTTCTTTAACTTACAAACCATAGATTTTGAATCATATGATACAATTTTTTCTGGTTGTACCATATACATCATTTTATCAATGTCACCATTGAGAAACGCTGTCTTTACATCCATCTGATGTAGCTCCAAGTCAAAATGAGCTACTAGTGCCATTATGGTTCTAAAAGAGTCTTTCGATGATACTGGAGAGAAAGTCTCTTTATAGTCTATGCCCTCTTTTTGAGTAAAGCCTTTAGCGACTAGACGAGCATTATATCTCTCGATATTACCCTTAGAATCCCTTTTGGTTTTAAATATCCATTTACAACCAATTGGTTTCACACCTTCAGGTAATTCTACGAGATCCCAAATATCATTGTCTTTCATAGACTTCATCTCTTCTTTCATGGCATCGATTCACTTTTCAGAGTTAGAACTTTGCATAGCTTGAAGAAAATTGATTGGGTCATTTTCTGTCAAACCAATGCCATCCTCATGTTCTTGGAGATAGACTACATATTCATCCGAAATTGCACTTCTCCTTTCTCTTATGGATCTCCTTAATGGCACTTCTTGAGGTTGTTAAGCTTGCTGCATGGGTTGGGGTTGAGGAGGATTCTCATTATTTTCCGGTACTGTAGTAGTATCTTGAGCAACAACAATATTCTCATTGTTCTCTTGTACTGTAACTGGATCTACAGTAAGATTTTCATTGTGCTCTTGTACTATAACTGTATCTTGAACAATAATAGGCACAAGGTCCTGATCATTGTCAGTTATAGAATCCTCATCAAAAGCAACATTCCTAATATTTCCTTCCCCCCCAAACTCAACATCCTCAAGAAATCTCGCATTTCTCGTTTCAAAAATAGACCTTGATGCAGGATTGTAAAACTTGTACCCCCGTGAACGCTCAGCGTAACTAACAAAGTAGCAACTAATTGTCCTTGAGTCCAATTTTCTTTCATGCGGCCTATAAGGTCGCGCCTCAGCTGGATATCCCCAAATATGCAAATGCTTTATACTGGACCTTTTCCCAGTCCAAATTTCATATGGGGTTTTGTTAACTGCTTTGCTTGGCACCCTATTAAGGATGTACACTGCGGTCTTTAAAGCTTCTCCCTAGAGTGATTCAGGCAAGGAAGAATGACTAATCATACTTCTCACCATGTCCTTAAGAGTTCGGTTCCTTCACTCTGCAACACCATTCATGCTAGGTTTGCCTGGCATGGTGTATTGCAGAACAATACCACACTCCTCTAGGAAAAGAGCAAAAGGCCTGGGACGTTGCTCACCTGAACTATCATATCTTCCGTAGTATTCTCCACCACGATCAAATTTGACAGCTTTAATTTTCTTTCCAAGTTGAAGTTCAACTTCAGCTTTGAAAGACTTGAAAACATCCAAGGCTTGGGACTTTTCATGAATTAAATATAGATACCCATAACGAGAGTAATCATCTATGAACGTAATAAAGTACCATTGTCCATTCCAAGAGACAGTAGGGAATGGGCCACATATATCGGTATGTATCAGTTCTAAGACATCTTTAGCTCTATCGGCACCTAATTTCCTTTCGTTTGTCCTTTTCCCCTTTATGCACTCAATGCAGACTTCAAAGTCTGCCAAATTTAGGGGTCCAAGAATTCCATCCGACACGAGCCTCTGAATTCTCTGTTTAGAGATGCGACCTAGGCGTTTGTGCCATAATGATGCCGAATTCTCATTTAGTTTTCGTTTTATACCTGTTTGCAGTATTTTATTATTATAGGAATTTAATTCAAGCCTATATAGATTATCCACCAAATGACCAGAGTAAATATTATTTGAATTATAGAAGAGACTGACTTTATTGTCTCCGAACGAACAAAAATAACCTGATTTGTCCAAACGAGAAACAGAAATCAAATTCCGTCTAAATGACGGTACATAAAATGTCTCTAATAAATCCAAGTAAAATTCACTCGTGGAACATAATCTAAAGGTTCCTATAGCTTCGACTGCAACTATATTGCCGTCTGCCACATAGATGTATCTTTCAGCATCACTTGGCGGTCGGCTCCACAGGCAACCCTGCATAGTAACACTTACATGAGTAGTAGCAGCAGAATCTACCCACCAAGTATCAACAGGTGCATAACTTAAACTAGCCTCAGAACAAACAAAAGTAAGAATTATACCCTTCTTTACACGCCAGGTGGCATATTTGGTACAATCTTTCTTCATGGTCCCACCTTCTTACAGAAGAAACAGGTTGAAACTTGATCCTGTTTCTTAGCCTTTTTCTGCTGAGAAGGCACATCCGCAGTAGTATCACGCTTCCTTTTATAATGAGAAGATAAAGCCATGTGAGCACTTTCAGTCTTATCTTGCTGTAGCCTCTCTTCTTCTTGCACACAGTGAGATATAAGCTCATTTAAGGACCAAGTGTCCTTCAGAGTGTTATAACTCACTTTGAATTGCCCAAAGTGTGCAGGAAGGGATATCAAAATGAAATGCACGAGTAAGTCTTCAGACAACTCTAAGTTTAGTGCTTTCAATTTTGAAGCAAGATGAGACATTTCCATAATGTACTCCCTTATGTTCCCTCTACCTTTATACCTCATGGAGACAAGTTTGCTCAAAAGACTACTTGCCTCCGCCTTTTCATTCTTAGTAAAGAATTTTTCAGCATCCTTTAGGAACTGTTTGGCATCTTTACCCTCAGTAATTGAGCCCCGAAACGTCTCAAGAATTGAGCGTTTCATGATCATAATGCTCATTTGATTGGATCTCTCCCACTTCTCTATTTTAACCTCATTGAGATTTTCCGGAGTGGAAGTGAGTTTCTCCTCTCGAAGAGCTATATCTAGATCCATACAACCGAGGACAATATCGATGGTATCCTTCCAAACTTTAAAGTTTGAACCATTCAGCATATGAATACTACTAATTTGTGTAGAAACAATGGTAGCTAAAGCCATAGTTTCTGGATTAGAACAAATAAACATGTAGTAAATATTAGTTAAATAATGGGAAAAAAAATCCATATTGAGATATCTAGAACAACATTAATTTTCAATCTTTGGATAGAAAAATTAACTGTAAGTGAAACTCTCATTGCAATAATCAAATATTGTCAAAATTTCTATCACACATTAAGCCTTTCTTTGGACCGACTAAATGCACACATGGAAACTTAAACTTCGCAACCTATTTATTACCGTATATATTTTCTATTAATTGGCCAAACAATAACCTTCCTTTGGGCCGATTATTTATCGCATAATTAATAGAAAATAAACGAATGTTTATTATTTGGCCAAACAATAAACTTTCTTTGGGCCGATTATTGTCCGCATAAATAATAAGCATTACTTTATTCATAATTAGTTACCCAAACATGTATTTACTATCAATATGTATATGTAATTCAGCCAAATATAGACCTTCCTTTGGGCTGACCAATATTCGCATGAATTACAAATCACCATATTCCTAATGTTTTGAATAAATCAATTTTCACAAAAGAGGCTACTTTGATAGCATAATGTTCAATCAATTTATTCTAAAACCAAATCTTCAGAAAATAGGTGGGTATAATAATCCAAATTATTACTAGTTTCCTTATGTAATAATTAAATAAAAAAAATTTCTTAAACCGCACAAAAAATTAAATCTTAATAAAAAAAATTTAAAACGCCGATTAGTTTCGTATATATTATCGGCAACTTATTACCACTATTTTCTCCAAAAAGAACGAATCCATGAAACAGATAGCGAAGAGGTGCATGATCATTATCCACACACATATGTTGCTTTACTCATAAATCAAAGGCGCAGTACATTCACATGTACAAAATACATTAACAAATAAATCAATACATATAAAGAAGGCACTGCAATTCATAAGGTCAATGTATACACATTAAAATAAATAATGAATTCACCGGATCCACAAAATTGAATTCGATCCAAACAAAGCAAACATGTTTTGATCCGGTGAAATTAAAAAACTTAATATTTTCAATGGCTCAATTATAGATGGCTCTGATACCACTTGTTGGAATAAATTAATTTCAATAATCCAGATCATCCATATTGAATCACCAAAAGTATATCATAATGCGGAAGCGTAACTTTACTCATAAGAGTCAGAAATTGATGGAAGGATTTGGATCTTGTGGTTCTTTCGATCTTCCTCAACCGAAGCCTTCTGTATCCCTGGCGGCTGAATTGTGACTCTTTTGATGGAAAAAGAGCAACAAAGGCGGCTTTGGTGTATTGGGGACCGAAACCCTGAAGGCCTATTTATATTTGAGCATGGCACCCATTAAACCCTTAAGCCCAAATAAAATAGTATCTAAAGTCCAAAAGATAATATATCTAAAATTCAAAAGATAATTATCTAAGGAACAAAAGATAATATCTGGTTTTATTCTCATTTAATTCCAAATCAAAAGTAATAATGACTTATTCAATTTAGCATTTAAAACAATAAATGAGATCACCATTATATAAGTCATTTAATTTGAAATAGTATAATTTGTGATTATAATTAATATATCTATTGCCCACAAATAAATTAGGAAATTAAATAATTTCCTAACAATGTCATCTAGCAAATATGAGATTAGCTCTCTTGGGTGCCTCCCATTAAAGTTTCCAATGCCACCACTCCAAAATTATAGACATCACACTTTTCTGTCACAGTCATTGTATGAGCCAACTCTGCATAACGAATAAAGAATAATCTCAATAAAATTAATTTCATATATTCAAGAATTGATAAATCTATTTCCTAAAAGCATTCAAAGATTTTTTAAGAAAACTTTACCTGGTGCAAAGTACCCATATGTTCCAACTTGTAATGTCTAATTTGAAGAATCAGGATCAAGAAGTCTAGCAGTTCCAAAGTTTGAGACAAAACATGCAACTCTGAGTTCAACAAAATGTTGTTTCTTGATACATCTTTGTGAACTATTGGCGGAAAACAATCATGATGCATGTAAAACAATCCATTAGCTGTTCCGCTAATGATATCCACCCTCTTGCTCCAACTTAACTCCTAAGCTCTTCATCATCCATGTTCAAGGCATAAAATAAGCTTCCTCTTCCCATGTATTCGTATGCCAAAAACATGCACAGATGGTAGAGACAAAATCCATAGAGCTTGACAATGTTTCTGTAACGGATTTGTGACAACATCTTTACCTCGTTTCGGAAGCTCTTGTAAAAAGATGGATTTTGTGACTCCCTTTAGTGAAGTTTCTTCAATCCAAAAATTTTGCCACTTGAAAGTTGCGCTCTGTACACATTGTCATAAGTAACAGTTGGTATGCAGTATCTGATGTCAAAATTCTGTGTTGCTTCGATGATGTCTTCAAATGAAATTTTACCATCATAGTTCCATATGAAAAACAAGCCTCTATTCTGTTCTGAACTTGTTTAAACTTTAACCTTCTTGGTGCGCCGAATAAAAAAAAATATACCCACAAAAATGACAAGGAGGAAGAAACAACTGATAGAAAGAGCAATTACACCTACGTGCCTTGATTTTTTCGTGTTTTGATCTTGAACGGAAGAGTTTACAGACATTGGAGTATTACAAATCATCGATTTTGCATAAAAATCCTTGCAGTCTTATGGACACTTAAAAAAGTTGAATGACAAATTTATATGAGGTATGCTTGCAAGTTCTATAGGTAAATTCCCTGTGAGATTATTGTAGCTAAGATCCAAACTTGATAGAAAAAGATTTTGTCCCAAGAATATAAGGACCATCCTTAACGGACAAAAAGGGTACACTACCACCAAGAAGATTGTGGCTCGTATCAAATTTCTTAACATAACCAATTTTTGAGGGATTGTTTCCACTTAACAGATGTCAACTTCACCAAAACGGATATAAATTAGCATGGGAGATGGGATCAATCCCTCTAACTTGTTATTGGATAGGTTTACATCACAAAGAGTATTAAGAATTCCAATCATCATCATCAAAGCTAGCCACATGTAATAGTCAACAGTGACACCATCAAATTATATGTTTGTTATGAGTATGAATGGCTTAAAAATGTTTTGTAATATTGATTATTCTAATTATAAAAGACATAAAAACATATCAAAAATTAAAAATAAAAACAAAAAAAGGATGGAAAGAAAAACCAAGATGTTAACATTGGATGTATGCTAAACAAAAATTGAACTAAAAAGAAAATTAAAGAACTTTGTGAGAAAAATGGATAGATCAAAGGAAATACATGGTAAGCCTTAACCATGTCCTTAACCTCACGCATATAGTAATGAATTAATGATTATACGTTCATTGTATTTAGCAAAGCATTAAAGTTCTAAATAGAAAAAAATATTACTTCAATAAAAGCAATTTCTTACCTTATCCATCTTCTAATTAGCAGTTATTTCACTATTGCTATCTCCCCGAAGACTATGCTATCAACTGATGAATTGTAATCTCAGCGAAAAGTAACGATAGTGACTGTTTAGAAGTAGAAAGCTCATGTGCTACTTGCTGCATTGATGGTCTTGACTTTGGATTAGAATGTAAGCATGTTAATGCCAGTGTTACTACATGAGCTATAGCTTGAGTTTCTTTTTGACTTAATGATAAACGGATGCGTGGATCCAAGAGATCTTTTGTCTTTATGTTTTTGTTAGAAGTGTCATCTAGCAAAGATGAGATTAGCTCTCTTGGGTGCCTCCCATTAAAGTTTTCAATGCCACCACTCCAAAACTATAGATGTCACACTTTTCTGTCACAGCCATTGTATGAGCCAACTCTGCACAACGAATAAAGAATAATCTCAATGAAATTAATTTCATATATTCAAGAATTGATAAATCTATTTACTAAAAGCATTC
Organism: Arachis ipaensis; assembly: GCF_059453495.1. Classification (NCBI taxonomy): domain Eukaryota; kingdom Viridiplantae; phylum Streptophyta; class Magnoliopsida; order Fabales; family Fabaceae; genus Arachis; species Arachis ipaensis. Next base: position 132,095,747 of record NC_142441.1, read on the forward strand.
AAAGATTTTTTTAAGAAAACTTTACCTGGTGCAAAGTACCCATATGTTCCAACTTGTAACGTCTGATTTGAAGAATCAGGATCAAGAAGTCTAGCAATTCCAAAGTTTGAGACAACAACATGCAACTCTGAGTTCAACAAAGTGTTGTTGCTTGTTACATCTTTGTGAACTATTGGCGGGAAACAATCATGATGCATGTAAGACAATCCATTAGCTGTTCCGCTAATGATATCCACGCTCTTGCTCCAACTTAACTCCTTAGCTTCATCATCATCAACATTCAAGGCATAAAATAAGCTTCCTCTTCCCATGTATTCGTATACAAAAAACATGCACCGATGGTGGAGACAAAATCCATGGAGCTTGACAATGTTTCTGTGACGGATTTGTGACAACATCTTTACCTCGTTTCGGAAGCTCATGTCAAAAGATGGATTTTGTGACTCCCTTTAGTGAAGTTTCTTCAATGCAAAAATTTTTCCATTTGAAATTTGCGCTTTGTACACATAATCATTAGTCCCAGTTGCTATGCAGTATCTGATGTCAAAATCCTGTGTTCCTTCGATAATGTCTTCAAATGCAATTATACCTTCATAATTCCATATGAAAAATAAGTCTCTATTCTTTTCTGAACTTGGTAAATTTTTAACCTTCTTGGTGCACCGAATAAAACAAAATATACCCATAAAAATGACAAAGAGGAAGAAACAACTAATAGGAAGAGCAATTATACCTAGGTGCCTTGATTTTTTGGTGTTTTGACCTTGAACGGAAGAGTTGACAGACATTGGAGTATTACCAATAATTGATTCTGCATAAAAATCCTTGTAGCCTTGTGGACACTAAAAAAAGTTGTATGACAAATTTATATGAGGTATGCTTGCAAGTTCTATAGGTAAATTCCTTGTGAAATTATTGTAGCTAAGATCCAAAATTGATAAAAAAAAAAAAAGTGGTAGGAATATAAGGACCATCCTTAATGGACAAAAAGGGTACACTACCACTAAGAAGATTGTGGCTCATATCAAATTTCTTAACATAACAAATTATTGAGGGAAAGTTTCCACTTAACAGATGTCAACTTCACCAAAACCTATACAATTTAGCATGGGAGATGGGATCAAACCCTGAAGCTTGTTATTCGATAGGTTTACAAAACAAAGTGAATCAAGAATTCCTATCATCATCATCAAAGCTAGCGGCATGTAATAGTCAGCAGTGACACCATCAAATTATATGTTTGTTATGAGTTTGAATGACTTAAAAATATTTTGTATTATTGATTATTCTAATTATAAAAGACATAAAAACAAATCAAAAATTAAAAAAAAAAAACAAAAAAGGATGGAAAGAATAACCAAGATGTTAACATTGGATGTAAGATAAATAAAAATTGAACTAAAAAGAAAATTAAAGAACTTTGTGAGAAAATTGGATAGATCAAAGGAAATACATGGTAAGCCTTAACCATGTCCTTAACCTCACACATATAGCAAAGAATTAATGATTATATGTTCATTGTATTTAGCAAAGCATTAAAGTTCTAAATAGAAAAAAAATATTGCTTCAATAATAACAATTTCTCACCTTATTCATCTTCTAATCAGCAGTTATCACACTATTGCTATCTCCCCAAAAATTATGCTATCAATTGATGAATTGTAATCTCAGCGAAAAGCAACGACAGTGACTGTTTAGAAGTAGAAAGCTCGTGCGACACTTACTGCATTGATGGTCTTGACTTTGGATTAGAACGCAAGAATGTTAATGCCAGTGTTACTACATGAGCTATAGCATGAGTTTATTTTTGACTTAATGATAAACGGATGCGTGGATCCAAGAGATCTTTTACCATTATGTTTTCATTAGAAGTGTCATCTAGCAAAGATGAGATTAGCTCTCTTGGGTGCCTCCCATTAAAGTTTCCAATGCCACCACTCCAAAATTATAGACGTCACACTTTTTTGTCACAGTCATTGTATGAGCCAACTCTGCACAACGAATAAAGAATAATCTCAATGAAATAAATTTCATATATTCAAGAATCGATAAATCTATTTACTAAAAGCATTCAAAGATTTTTAAAGAAAAGTTTACCTGGTGCAAAGTACCCATATGTTCCAACTTGTAATGTCTGATTTGAAGAATCAGGATCAAGAAGTCTAGCATTTCCAAGTCTGAGACAACAACATGCAACTCTGAGTTCAACAAAATGTTGTTGCTTGTTACATCTTTGTGAACTATTGGCGAGAAACAATCATGATGCCTGTGAGACAGTCCATTAGCTGTTCCGCTAATGATATCCACCCTCTTGCTCCAACTTAACTCCTTAGCTTTTTCATCATTCATGTTCAAGGCATAAAATAAGCTTCCTCTTTCCATGTATTCGTATACCAAAAACATGCACCGATGGTGGAGACAAAATCCATGGAGCTTGACAATGTTTGTGTGACGGATTTGGAACAACATCTTTACCTTGTTTCAGAAGCTCTTGTTAAAAGATGGATTTTGTGACTCCCTTCAGTGAAGTTTCTTCAATGCAAAAATTTTTCCTTTTGAAAGTTGCACTTTGTACACATAGTCATAAGTACCAGTTGCTATGCAGTATCTGATGTCAAAATCCTGTGTTGCTTCGATGATGTCTTCAAATGCAATTTTTCCATCATAGTTCCATAGGAAAAATAAGTCTCTATTCTTTTCTGAACTTGGTTAAACTTTAACCTTCTTGGTGCGCCGAGTAAAACAAAATATACCCACAAAAATGACATGGAGGAAGAAACAACTAATAGGAAGAGCAATTATACCTAGGTGCCCTGATTTTTCTGTGTTTTGATCTTTAATAGAAGAGTTGACAGACAATGGAGTATTTTCAATCATTGATTTTGCATAAAAATTCTTGCAGCCTTGTGGACACTCAAAAAACTTGAATGACAAATTTATATGAGGTATGCTTGCAAGTTCTATAGGTAAATTCCCTGTGAAATTATTGTAGCTAAGATCCAAACTTGATAAAAAAAAGATTTTGTCCCAAGAATATAAGGACCATCCTTAATGGACAAAAAGGGTACACTACGACTAAGAAGATTGTGGCTCATATCAAATTTCTTAACATAACCAATTATTGAGGGAATGTTTCCACTTAACAAATGTCAACTTCACCAAAACGGATACAGTTTAGCATGGAAGATGGGATCAATCCCGTCTAACATGTTAATGGTTAGGGTTACATCACAAAGAGAATCAAGAATTCCTATCATCATCATCAAAGCTAGCCACATGTAATAGACCGCAGTGACACCATCAAATTATATGTTTGTTATGAGTATGAATAGCTTAAAAATATTTTATAATATTGATTATTCTAATTATAAAAGACATAAAAACATATCAAAAATTTAAATAAAAAAAAAACAAAAAAAGGATGAAAGGAATAACCAAGATGTTAACATTGGATGTAAGTTTAATAAAAATTGAACTAAAAAGAAAATTAAAGAACTTTGTGAGAAAATTGAATAGATCAAAGGAAATACATGGTAAGTCTTAACCATGTCCTTAACCTCACGCATATAGTAAAGAATTAATGTTTATATGTTCATTGTATTTAGCAAAGCATTAAAGTTCTAAATAGAAAAAAAATTGCTTCAATAATAACAATTTCTTACCTTATTCATCTTTTAATCAGCAGTTATCACACTATTGCTGTCTCCCCGAAGATTATGCTATCAATTGATGAATTGTAATCTCAGCAAAAAGTAACGACAGTGACTGTTTAGAAGTAGAAAGCTCGTGTGTCACTTGATGCATTGATGATCTTGACTTTGGATTAGAACGCAAGCATGTTAATGCCAGTGTTACTACATGAGCTATATCTTGAGTTTGTTTTTGACTTAATGATAAACGGATGCATGGATCCAAGAGATCTTTTACCATTATGTTTTTGTTAGAAGTGTCATCTAGCAAAGATGAGATTAGCTCTCTTGGGTGCCTCCCATTAAATTTTCCAATGCCACCACTCCAAAACTATAGACGTCACACTTTTCTGTCACAGTCATTGTATGAGCCAACTCTGCACAACGAATAAAGAATAATCTCAATGAAATTCATTTCATTCATCCAAGAATTGATAAATCTATTTACTAAAAGCATTCAAAGATTTTTTAAGAAAAGTTTACCTGGTGCAAAGTACCCATATGTTCCAACTTGTAATGTCTGATTTGAAGAATCAGGATCAGGAAGTCTAGCATTTCCAAAGTCTGAGACAACAACACTCAACTCTGAGTTCAAAAAAATTTTGTTGCTTGTTACATCTTTGTGAACTATTTGCGAAAAACAATCATGATGCATGTAAGACAATCCATTAACTGTTCCGCTAATGATATCCACCCTCTTGCTCCAACTTAACTCCTTAGCTTCTTCATCATCCATGTTCAAGGCATAAAATAAGCTTCCTCTTCCCATGTATTCGTATACCAAAAACATGCACCGATGGTGGAGACAAAATCCATGGAGCTTGACAATGTTTCTGTGACGGATTTGTGACAACATCTTTACCTCATTTCGTAAGCTTTTGTCAAAAGATGGATTTTGTGACTCCCTTTAGTGAAGTTTCTTCTATGCAAAAATTTTGCCATTTGAAAGTTGCACTCTGTACACATTGTCATAAGTACCAGTTGCTATGCAGTATATGATGTCAAAATCCTGTGTTGCTTCGATGATGTCTTCAAATGCAATTTTTCCATCATAGTTCCATAGGAAAAATAAGTCTCTATTCTTTTCTGAACTTGGTTAAACTTTAACCTTCTTGGTGCGTCGAGTAAAACAAAATATACCCACAAAAATGACATGGAGGAAGAAACAACTAATAGGAAGAGCAATTATACCTAGGTGCCCTGATTTTTCTGTGTTTTGATCTTTAATAGAAGAGTTGACAGACAATGGAGTATTTCCAATCATTGATTTTGCATAAAAATTCTTGCAGCCTTGTGGACACTCAAAAAAATTGAATGACAAATTTATATGAGGTATGCTTGCAAGTTCTATAGGTAAATTCCCTGTGAGATTATTGTAGCTAAGATCCAAACTTGATAAAAAAAAGATTTTGTCCCAAGAATATAAGGACCATCCTTAATGGACAAAAAGCGTACACTACCACTAAGAAGGTTGTGGCTCATATCAAATTTCTTAACATAACCAATTTTTGAGGGAATGTTTCCACTTAACAGATGTCAACTTAACCAAAACGGATACAGTTTAGCATGGAAGATAGGATCAATCCCGTCTAACATGTTAATGGTTAGGGTTACATCACAAAGAGAATCAAGAATTCCTATCATCATCATCAAAGCCAGCCACATGTAATAGACCGCAGTGACACCATCAAATTATATGTTTGTTATGAGTATTAATAGCTTAAAAATATTTTATAATATTGATTATTCTAATTATAAAAGACATAAAAACATATCAAAAATTAAAAAAAAAACAAAAAAAGATGGAAAGAATAACCAAGATGTTAACATTGGATGTAAGCTAAATAAAAATTGAACTAAAAAGAAAATTAAAGAACTTTGTGCGAAAAATGGATAGATCAAAGGAAATACATGGTAAGCCTTAACCATGTACTTAACCTCACGCATATAGTAATGAATTAATGATTATATGATCATTGTATTTAGCAAACCATTAAAGTTCTAAATAGAAAAAAATATTGCTTCAATAATAACAATTTCTTACCTTATTCATCTTCTAATCAGCAGTTATTTCACTATTGCTATCTCCCCGAAGATTATGCTATCAATTGATGAATTGTAATCTCAGCGAAAAGCAACGACAGTGACTGTTTAGAAGTAGAAAGCTCGTGCGCCACTTGCTGCATTGATGGTCTTGACTTTGGATTAGAACGCAAGAATGTTAATGCCAGTGTTACTACATGAGCTATAGCATGAGTTTATTTTTGAGTTAATGATAAACGGATGCGTGGATCCAAGAGATATTTTACCATTATGTTTTCGTTAGAAGTGTCATCTAGCAAAGATGAGATTAGCTCTCTTGGGTGCCTCCCATTAAAGTTTCCAATGCCACCACTCCAAAACTATAGACGTCACACTTTTTTGTCACAGTCATTGTATGAGCTAACTCTGCACAACGAATAAAGAATAATCTCAATGAAATAAATTTCATATACTCAAGAATTGATAAATCTATTTACTAAAAGCATTCAAAGATTTTTAAAGAAAAGTTTACCTGGTGCAAAGTACTCATATGTTCCAACTTGTAATGTCTGATTTGAAGAATCAGGATCAAGAAGTCTAGCATTTCCAAAGTCTGAGACAACAACATCCAACTCTGAGTTCAACAAAATGTTATTGCTTGTTACATCTTTGTGAACTATTGGCGAGAAACAATCATGATGCCTGTGAGACAGTCCATTAGCTGTTCCGCTAATGATATCCACCCTCTTGCTCCAACTTAACTCCTTAGCTTTTTCATCATCCATGTTCAAGGCATAAAATAAGCTTCCTCTTTCCATGTATTCGTATACCAATAACATGCACCGATGGTGAGACAAAATCCATGGAGCTTGACAATGTTTGTGTGACGGATTTGGAACAACATCTTTACCTTGTTTCGGAAGCTCTTGTTAAAAGATGGATTTTGTGACTCCCTTTAGTGAAGTTTCTTTAATGCAAAAATTTTTCCTTTTGAAAGTTGCACTCTGTACACATAGTCATAAGTACCAGTTGCTATGCAGTATCTGATGTCAAAATCCTGTGTTGCTTCGATGATGTCTTCAAATGCAATTTTTCCATCATAGTTCCATAGGAAAAATAAGTCTCTATTCTTTTCTGAACTTGGTTAAACTTTAACCTTCTTGGTGCGTCGAGTAAAACAAAATATACCCACAAAAATGACATGGAGGAAGAAACAACTAATAGGAAGAGCAATTATACCTAGGTGCCCTGATTTTTCTGTGTTTTGATCTTTAATAGAAGAGTTGACAGACAATGGAGTATTTCCAATCATTGATTTTGCATAAAAATTCTTGCAGCCTTGTGGACACTCAAAAAAATTGAATGACAAGTTTATATGAGGTATGCTTGCAAGTTCTATAGGTAAATTCCCTGTGAGATTATTGTAGCTAAGATCCAAACTTGATAAAAAAAAGATTTTGTCCCAAGAATATAAGGACCATCCTTAATGGACAAAAAGGGTACACTACCACTAAGAAGATTGTGGCTCATATCAAATTTCTTAACATAACCAATTTTTGAGGAAATGTTTCCACTTTACAGATGTCAACTTCACGAAAACGGATACAGTTTAGCATGGAAGATAGGATCAATCCCGTCTAACATGTTAATGGTTAGGGTTACATCACAAAGAGAATCAAGAATTCCTATCATCATCATCAAAGCTAGCCACATGTAATAGACAGCAGTGACACCATCAAATTATATGTTTGTTATGAGTATGAATAGCTTAAAAATATTTTATAATATTGATTATTCTAATTATAAAAGACATAAAAACATATCAAAAATTAAAAAAAAAAAAAACAAAAAAGGATGGAAAGAATAACCAAGATGTTAACATTGGATGTAAGCTAAATAAAAATTGAACTAAAAAGAAAATTAAAGAACTTTGTGCGAAAAATGGATAGATCAAAGGAAATACATGGTAAGCCTTAACCATGTACTTAACCTCACGCATATAGTAATGAATTAATGATTATATGATCATTGTATTTAGCAAACCATTAAAGTTTTAAATAGAAAAAAATATTGCTTCAATAATAACAATTTCTTACCTTATTCATCTTCTAATCAGCAGTTATTTCACTATTGCTATCTCCCCGAAGATTATGCTATCAATTGATGAATTGTAATCTCAGCGAAAAGCAACGACAGTGACTGTTTAGAAGTAGAAAGCTCGTGCGCCACTTGCTACATTGATGGTCTTGACTTTGGATTAGAACGCAAGAATGTTAATGCTAGTGTTTCTACATGAGCTATAGCATGAGTTTATTTTTGAGTTAATGATAAACGGATGCGTGGATCCAAGAGATCTTTTACCATTATGTTTTCGTTAGAAGTGTCATCTAGCAAAGATGAGATTAGCTCTCTTGGGTACCTCCCATTAAAGTTTCCAATGCCACCACTCCAAAACTATAGACGTCACACTTTTTTGTCACAGTCATTGTATAAGCCAACTCTGCACAACGAATAAAGAATAATCTCAATGAAATAAATTTCATATATTCAAGAATCGATAAATCTATTTACTAAAAGCATTCAAAGATTTTTAAAGAAAAGTTTACCTGGTGCAAAGTACCCATATGTTCCAACTTGTAATGTCTGATTTGAAGAATCAGGATCAAGAAGTCTAGCATTTCCAAAGTCTGAGACAACAACATGCAACTCTGAGTTCAACAAAATGTTGTTGCTTGTTACATCTTTGTGAACTATTGGCGAGAAACAATCATGATGCCTGTGAGACAGTCCATTAGTTGTTCCGCTAATGATATCCACCCTCTTGCTCCAACTTAACTCCTTAGCTTTTTCATCATTCATGTTCAAGGCATAAAATAAGCTTCCTCTTTCCATGTATTCGTATACCAAAAACATGCACCGATGGTGGAGACAAAATCCATGGAGCTTGACAATGTTTGTGTGACGGATTTGGAACATCTTTACCATGTTTCGGAAGCTCTTGTTAAAAGATGGATTTTGTGACTCCCTTCAGTGAAGTTTCTTCAATGCAAAAATTTTTCCTTTTGAAAGTTGCACTTTGTACACATAGTCATAAGTACCAGTTGCTATGCAGTATCTGATGTCAAAATCCTGTGTTGCTTCGATGATGTCTTCAAATTCAATTTTACCATCAAAGTTCCATATGAAAAACAAGTCTCTATTCTTTTCTGAACTTGGTTAAACTTTAACCTTCTTGGTGCAGCAAATAAAACAAAATATACCCACAAAAAAGACATGGAGGAAGAAACAACTAATAGAAAGAGCAATTATACCTAGGTGCCCTGATTTTTCTGTGTTTTGATCTTTAATAGAAGAGTTGACAGACAATGGAGTATTACCAATCATTGATTTTGCATAAAAATTCTTGCAGCCTTGTGGACACTCAAAAAAATTGAATGACAAATTTATATGAGGTATGCTTGCAAGTTCTATAGGTAAATTCCCTGTGAGATTATTGTAGCTAAGATCCAAACTTGATAAAAAAAGATTTTGCCCCAAGAATATGATGACCATCCTTAATGGACAAAAAGGGTACATTACCACTAAGAACATTGTGGCTCATATCAAATTTCTTAACATAACCAATTTTTGAGGGAATGTTTCCACTGAACAAATGTTAACTTCACCAAAATGGATACAGTTTAGCATGGGAGATGGGATCAATCCCTCTAACTTGTTATTGGTTAGGTTTACATCACAAAGAGAATCAAGAATTCCTATCATCATGATCAAAGCTAGCCACATGTAATAGTCAGCTGTGACACCATCAAATTATATGTTTGTTATGAATATGAATGGCTTAAAAATATTTTGTAATATTGATTATTCTAATTATAAAAGACATAAAAATATATCAAAAATTAAAAAAAAAAACAAAAACAAAAAAGGTTGGAAAGTATAACCAAGATGTTAACATTGGATGTAAGCTAAATAAAAATTGGACTAAAAAGAAAATTAAAGAACTTTGTGAGAAAAATGGATAGATCAAAAGAAATACATGGTAAGCCTTAACCATGTCCTTAACCTCACACATATAGTAATGAATTAATGATTATGTGTTCATTGTATTTAGCAAAGCATTAAAGTTCTAAATAGAAAAAAATATTGCTTCAATAATAACAATTTCTTACCGTATTCATCTTCTAATAAGCAGTTATTTCACTATTGCTATCTCCCCGAAGATTATGCTATCAATTGATGAATTGTAATCTCAGCGAAAGCAACGACAGTGACTGTTTAGAAGCAGAAAGCTCGTGCGCCACTTGCTGCATTGATGGGCTTGACTTTTGATTAGAACGCAAGCATGTTAATGCCAGTGTTACTACATGAGCTATAGCTTTAGTTTCTTTTTGACTTAATGATAAACGGATGCGTGGATCTAAGAGATCTTTTACCATTATGTTTTTGTTAGAAGTGTCATCTAGAAAAGATGAGATTAGCTCTCTTGGGTGCCTCCCATTAAAGTTTCCAATGCCACCACTCCAAAACTATAGACGTCACACTTTTCTGTCACAGTCATTGTATGAGCCAACTCTGCCCAACGAATAAAGAATAATCTCAATGAAATTAATTTCATATATCCAAGAATTGATAAATCTATTTACTAAAAGCATTCAAAGATTTTTTAAGAAAACTTTACCTGGTGCAAAGTACCCATATGTTCCAACTTGTAATGTCTGATTTGAAGAATCAGGATCAAGAAGTCTAGCAGTTCCAAAGTCTGAGACAACAACATGCAACTCTGAGTTCAACAAAATGTTGTTGCTTGTTACATCTTTGTGAACTATTTGCGGAAAACAATCATGATGCATGTAAGACAATCCATTAACTGTTCCGCTAATGATATCCACCCTCTTGCTCCAACTTAACTCCTTAGCTTTTTCATTATCCATGTTCAAGGCATAAAATAAGCTTCCTCTTTCCATGTATTCGTATACCAAAAACATGCACCGATGGTGGAGACAAAATCGATGGGGCTTGACAATGTTTATGCGACGGATTTGTGACAACATATTTACCTCGTTTCGAAAGCTTTTGTCAAAAGATGCATTTTGTGACTCCCTTTAGTGAAGTTTCTTCAAAGCAAAAATTTTGCCATTTGAAAGTTGCACAATGTACACACAGTCATAAGTACCAGTTGCTATGCAGTATCTGATGTCAAAATCCTGTGTTGCTTCAATGATGTCTTCAAATGCAATTTTACCATCGTAGTTCCATATGAAAAACAAGTCTCTATTCTTTTTCTGAACTTGGTTAAACTTTAACCTTCTTGGTACGCCGAATAAAACAAAATATACCCACAAAAATGATATGGAGGAAGAAACAACTAATAGGAAGAGCAATTATACCTAGGTGCCTGATTTTTTAGTGTTTTATCTTTAACGGAAGAGTTGACAGACAATGGAGTATTACCAATCGTTGATTTTGCATAAAAATTCTTGCAGTCTTGTGAACACTCAAAAAAATTGAATGACAAATTTATATGAGGTATGCTTGCAAGTTCTATAGGTAAATTCCCTTTGAGATTATTGTAGCTAAGATCCAAACTTGATAAAAAAAAGATTTTGCCCCAAGAATATAATGACCATCCTTAATGGACCAAAATGGTAGATTACCACTAAGAACATTGTGGCTCATATCAAATTTCTTAACATAACCAATTTTTGAGAGAATGTTTCCACTTAACAAATGTTAACTTCACCAAAACGGATACAGTTTAGCATGGGAGATGGGATCAATCCCTCTAACTTGTTATTGGTTAGGTTTACATCACAAAGAGAATCAAGAATTCCTATCATCATGATCAAATCTTGCCACATGTAATAGTCAGCTGTGACACCATCAAATTATATGTTTGTTATGAATATGAATGGCTTAAAAATCTTTTGTAATATTGATTATTCTAATTACAAAAGACATAAAAATATATAAAAAAAAAACAAAAACAAAAAAGGTTGGAAAGTATAACCAAGATGTTAACATTGGATGTAAGCTAAATAAAAATTGGACTAAAAAGAAAATTAAAGAACTTTGTGAGAAAAATGGATAGATCAAAAGAAATACATGGTAAGCCTTAACCATGTCCTTAACCTCACGCATATAGTAATGAATTAATGATTATGTGTTCATTGTATTTAGCAAAGCATTAAAGTTCTAAATAGAAAAAAATATTGCTTCAATAATAGAAATTTCTTACCTTATTCATCTTCTAATCAGTAGTTATTTCACTATTGCTATCTCCCCGAAGATTATGCTATCAATTGATGAATTGTAATCTCAGCGAAAAGCAACGACAGTGACTGTTTAGAAGCAGAAAGCTCGTGCGCCACTTGCTGCATTGATGGGCTTGACTTTGGATTAGAACGCAAGCATGTTAATGCCAGTGTTACTACATGAGCTATAGCTTGAGTTTCTTTTTGCCTAAATGATAAACGGATGCGTGGATCTAAGAGATCTTTTACCATTATGTTTTTGTTAGAAGTGTCATCTAGCAAAGATGAGATTAGCTCTCTTGGGTGCCTCCCATTAAAGTTTCCAATGCCACCACTGCAAAATTATAGACGTCACACTTTTCTGTCACAGTCATTGTATGAGCCAACTCTGCCCAACGAATAAAGAATAATCTCAATGAAATTAATTTCATATATCCAAGAATTGATAAATCTATTTACTAAAAGCGTTCAAAGATTTTTTAAGAAAACTTTACCTGGTGCAAAGTACCCATATGTTCCAACTTGTAATGTCTGATTTGAAGAATCAGGATCAAGAAGTCTAGCAGTTCCAATGTCTGAGACAACAACATGCACCTCTGAGTTCAACAAAATGTTGTTGCTTGTTACATCTTTGTGAACTATTTGCGGAAAACAATCATGATGCATTTAAGACAATCCATTAACTGTTCTGCTAATGATATCCACCCTCTTGCTCCAACTTAACTCCTTAGCTTTTTCATCATCCATGTTCAAGGCATATAATAAGCTTCCTCTTTCCATGTATTCGTATACCAAAAACATGCACCGATGGTGGAGACAAAATCCATGGAGCTTGACAATGTTTATGCGACAGATTTGTGACAACATATTTACCTCGTTTCGAAAGCTTTTGTCAAAAGATGCATTTTGTGACTCCCTTTAGTGAAGTTTCTTCAATGCAAAAATTTTGCCATTTGAAAGTTGCACTCTGTACACATAGTCATAAGTACCAGTTGCTATGCAGTATCTGATGTCAAAATCCTGTGTTGCTTCAATGATGTCTTCAAATGCAATTTTACCATCGTAGTTCCATATGAAAAACAAGTCTCTATTCTTTTTTTGAACTTGGTTAAACTTTAACCTTCTTGGTACGCCGAATAAAACAAAATATACCCACAAAAATGATATGGAGGAAGAAACAACTAATAGGAAGAGCAATTATACCTAGGTGCCCTGATTTTTTAGTGTTTTGATCTTTAACGGAAGAGTTGACAGACAATGGAGTATTACCAATCGTTGATTTTGCATAAAAATTCTTGCAGCCTTGTGGACACTCAAAAAAATTGAATGACAAATTTATATGAGGTATGCTTGCAAGTTCTATAGGTAAATTATCTGTGAGATTATTGTAGCTAAGATCCAAACTTGATAAAAAAAAAAAAGATTTTGCCCCAAGAATATAATGACCATCCTTAATGGACAAAAATGGTACATTACCACTAAGAACATTGTGGCTCATATCAAATTTCTTAACATAACCAATTTTTGAGGGAATGTTTCCACTGAACAAATGTTAACTTCACCAAAACGAATACAGTTTAGCATGGGAGATGGGATCAATCCCTCTAACTTGTTATTGGTTAGGTTTACATCACAAAGAGAATCAAGAATTCCTATCATCATGATCAAAGCTAGCCACATGTAATAGTCAGCTGTGACACCATCAAATTATATGTTTGTTATGAATATGAATGGCTTAAAAATATTTTGTAATATTCATTATTCTAATTATAAAAGACATAAAAATATATCAAAAAAAAAACAAAAAAGGTTGGAAAGTATAACCAAGATGTTAACATTGGATGTAAGCTAAATAAAAATTGGACTAAAAAGAAAATTAAAGAACTTTGTGAGAAAAATGGATAGATCAAAAGAAATACATGGTAAGCCTTAACCATGTCCTTAACCTCACGCATATAGTAATGAATTAATGATTATGTGTTCATTGTATTTAGCAAAGCATTAAAGTTCTAAATAGAAAAAAATATTGCTTCAATAATAACAATTTCTTACCTTATTCATCTTCTAATCAGTAGTTATTTCACTATTGCTATCTCCCCGAAGATTATGCTATCAATTGATGAATTGTAATCTCAGCGAAAAGCAACAACAGTGACTGTTTAGAAGCAGAAAGCTTGTGCGCCACTTGCTGCATTGATGGGCTTGACTTTGAATTAGAACGCAAGCATGTTAATGCCAGTGTTACTACATGAGCTATAGCTTGAGTTTCTTTTTGACTTAATGATAAACGGATGCGTGGATCTAAGAGATCTTTTACCATTATGTTTTTGTTAGAAGTGTCATCTAGCAAAGATGAGATTAGCTCTCTTGGGTGCCCCCCATTAAAGTTTCCAATGCCACCACTCCAAAACTATAGACGTCACACTTTTCTGTCACAGTCATTGTATGAGCCAACTCTGCACAAGGAATAAAGAATAATCTCAATGAAATTAATTTCATATATTCAAGAATTGATAAATATATTTACTAAAAGCATTCAAAGATTTTTTAAGAAAACTTTACCTTGTGCAAGGTACCTATATGTTCCAACTTGTAATGTCTGATTTGAAGAATCAGGATCAAGAAGTCTAGCAGTTCCAAAGTCTGAGACAACAACATGCAACTCTGAGTTCAACAAAATGTTGTTGTTTGTTACATCTTTGTGAACTATTGGCAGGAAACAATCATGATGCATGTAAGACAATCCATTAGTTGTTCCGCTAATGATAACCACCCTCTTGCTCCAACTTAACTCCTTAGCTTCTTCGTCATCCATGTTCAAGGCATAAAATAAGCTTCCTCTTTCCATGTATTCGTATACAAAACACATGCACCGATGGTGGAAACAAAATCGATGGAGCTTGACAATGTTTCTGTGACGGATTTGTGACAACATCTTTACCTCGTTTCGAAAGCTCTTGTCAAAAGATGGATTTTGTGACTCGCTTTAGTGAAGTTTCTTCAATGTAAAAATTTTGTCATTTGAAAGTTACGCTCTGTACACATAGTCATAAGTACCAATTGCTATGCAGTATCTGATGTCAAAATCTTGTGTTGCTTCGATGATGTCTTCAAATGCAATTTTACCATCATAGTTCCATATGAAAAATAAGTCTCTTTTCTTTTCTGAACTTGGTTAAACTTAAACCTTCTTGGTGCGCTGAATAAAACAAAATATACCCACAAAAATGACAAGGAGGAAGAAACATCTGATAGGAAGAGCAATTATACCTAGGTGCCCTAATTTTTTGGTGTTTTGATCTTGAACGGAAGAGTTGACAGACATTGGAGTATTACCAATCATTGATTTTGCATAAAAATCCTTGCAGCCTTGTGGACACTCAAAAAAGTTAAATGACAAATTTATATAAGGTATGCTTGCAAGTTCTATAGGTAAATTCCCTATGAGATTATTGTAGCTAAGATCCAAACTTGATAAAAAAAAAGATTTTGTCCCAAGAATATAAGGACCATCCTTAATGGACAAAAAGGGTACACTACCACTAAGAAGATTGTGGCTCATATCAAATTTCTTAACATAACCAATTTTTTAGGAAATGTTTCCACTTAACGGATTATTACTCAAGTCAACTTAACCAAAATTGATACAGTTTAGCTTGGGAGATGGGATCAATCCCTCTAACTTGTTATTAGATAGGTTTATATCACAAAGAGAATCAAGAATCCCTATCTCTAATGGTATGTTTCCACCCAATTAATTGTTAGAAAGATGGAACAAGGTCAAACTCATGAACTAAAACATTTTATGTGGTATAACACCAGATATCATATTATGAGAAAGATGTAAAATGTGCAAGTTGATCAAATCCTAAAATTCTGAAGGAATGGAACCATTTCTTTGATTGAATTCTATGTATAACTCTTGTAAAGACACCAATGCTCCTATTTCAAGAGGGATTTGACCAGAGAAAGAGTCAGCTAAAAGATTTAAAACTTGTAATTGTTTTAAATTTTGCAACTCTCCTGTTATTTGATGCAAGCTTGAGATATGTCAAATTCTCTAATTATCCCAAGGTAAATGGAATTGAACCGTTTAGTGAATTGTATGAAAGTGACAATAATGCAAGTTGACTCAAATTCCCTATTATTAGTAGCGGTATAGGACCCTCAATTTGATTTGAATCTAAGAAGAGATATGTCAAGTTCGTCAATTGACCCAGAACAGAAGGAATAGTATATGTGAGTTAGTTGTTTGCCAGGGACAATACTTTAAACATGTTGAAAAGTTAAAAGGGTATGGAACCTCTAATTTGGTTGGAATCAATGATGAGAGAAGTCAAATTCTTTAATTGATCAAAAAGTAGAAGGAATTGTGCCTATCAATAAATTATCACTAAGCTGTAGTCGCCTTAAGCTTTTCAAATTTTCTAATTCTAGTTGTATAGGACCTTCTATTTGGTTTGAATCAAGCATAAAATATGTTAAACTCTCCAACTATTCCAAATCAGAAGGAATTGAACCATTGAGTAAATTAAACAAAAGGGACAATAATTCAAGATATGTCAGATTTCGTAGCCCACTGGTATGGAACCTTCAATTTGGTTTGAATCAAGAGAGATAGCAGTCAACATCTCCAATCGACCCAAAGTAGAAGGAATGATGCCGCTAAGAGAATTTGAAGAAACATATAACTCTACAAGTTAAGTGAGGTTTGAAAGTCTTGGACGCGGCTTAGCATGAAGATTATTATTGGTCAAATCAGAGGTAAGCCTCAAAGTGGTCCCTGAAGTTACACTTGAGTCTCACAGTAGTCCCTAAACTTAATAGTTACTCAATTTCATCCCTGAAGTTGTACTCCGGGACCCACAGTCATCCTTCTAGAAATTCTCATCCACCTGGCTCCACCGAAAAGCTGATCTGGACTCCTCTGTGACACGCTGGCAGAGAAACGGCTAGCTAACATGGATGAGTAAACTTTTTTTATTCAATTTGGTCCCTAAAATGAAGTTAAAAACCATAATCCCCTAATTTTGAAGATCACTCTTTTCATTGTCCACTCTCTTCTCGTCTCTTCGCTCTTTTCTATTTTCAAAGCCACACGATTATGGCGAGCGCGAGCAATGCTGCTGGGAGCTCGAACAACCGACGATCTTTTGGAAGCATTATGAGGAGAATGACTAGAAATAGAGATTCGCGTTTGCCAGAATTGTGTGGGTGCGGGTCGAGACCAGTGTTGCAATAGTCAAGGACGGATTCTAACCCAGAGAGACCGTTCATTGGTTGCCCAAACTACAATGTAAGTGGTTGTTATTGTTTGCTGTATTTCTGGATATGAACTTGGCAGATTCAGTTTCTTGGGTGCAGACTGTAGGTAAGAGGTGGTGTAGGTTGTTTATGTGGGTTGATAAAATTCTGGATGAAGAAGTGATAACATGTGATGGTAGAACAAGCTCTTCAATTGACAATGAAAAATGGAAGATGAAGATTGCTTGGAAACTTAGGAGGTTAGAGTCTGAAGTTAGGATTCTACGAATGGGTGAGATTTTAGTGTTTGTATTTATTATGCTGATTATAGGAGTTATTCTTCTGTTAAAGTTAGATAGACAATTTGGCCAATTGTATATGACAAAAAATAAATGACATGTTATATGCATATGTTGTTCCTGTACTTGTACCTGTCTTTTTGTTTGAAAGAAATGCAAATTAAAGTAAACGACATCACTGTACTTGCATATTTTGGAAATTGGAGAAACAATATGAAATAGTAAACCATTCATCCATATTATAATACTTGTCCATAATATAATGAAACGCAGCTAAAATATTGTTCACCCATAAACATTGTTCATCCATGATGTCAAAGTTTTCATAATTAAGGCCTTACAAAGCCATAAAGCCATAGGATCCTAATTAAGACAATATTGAAAGTATATAATCCAAACAAAATAGATGGACAAAAACACTAATTGTTCCATATACATAATAATCTAAGTCTTCATTTTTTGTATTCTTGGTGGTCTGAATCCTGGGTTGGGCACAAACTTCATGAAGTTTGCAAGCCTTGTAGCAATCCCCTGTATTACACCTTGCATAGGATTAGGTGTATGATTCCTTGATGGTTGGTGCTAGCTAGTGGAGTGGCAGCAGGTGGGATGCTTGCTGATGGATTGTTGCTTCCTGAAGTGAATTTTGTGCCTTTGGACAACTTCCTTTTAGGAAGGAGTTTTGGTGGCCTAACAAGAGTGTGTAAAACCTATCAGCAAAAATATGTAAAATAGTTAGTAAAATTGATAAGAATATGTATTTAATAAAATCAATGTCATTTAATATTGTGAACCTGTTGAGAGTCATCAGTTTCTGACAAGGGTGGTTGACTAAGTTCAAGCTGGATTTCAATATGAGGTTGTGGAATAGGGGTGGCTTCACCACCATTTACCGATCCAACTGGAGCAAAATTGTTGGGCAGCCTCCATTAGCAGCAGCAGTAGCCTCTACAGCAGCCTCTGTAGCAGCAACCTCCTCTTCATCAGCATCCTTCTTTGCACAATTTCTTTTGGTGTGTCCTGTTTCACCACAATAACGACAGCGACCTTTTTTTTATAAATTCTTTTCAACTTGGTCCTCTGCTTCTTATTCCCACTTGGCTCCTCATGTGCATCCTTTCTTCTTTTTTTCTTAAGTGGCCCTGGCTTTTTTCTAAACTTTGGTGCTTGTGGTATGTTATATGGTGACTTTTTTCATAGTGCTTGACCTGGAATTGGATTGATATAGAAGGCATATATGTCATTATATGCTTCTATAGTCAACCACTTGTGACAAAATTCGTACGGTCTTTTACTAGCCCTTGCCAATGCAGCACAAACATGCACACATGGCATTCCTAAATAGAATTAACATAACAACAAAGATAATAATAACAAGCTAACTATAATCTCAATTGCCACTCATGCATAACAATAAACATGTGCAAAGCCTCTTTCCCAAGTCCACAACCATGTAGGTTGGCCAGCCATGAACTTTAAATTTCTTGTAGTTTGTGTCACCAGACCACATAGGAACCCAATTTTTTTTATTCCTTCCTTATCTTTTCTAATCTGATGCACTGTATTGGAGGTAGAATTCCAATGTTCTAATTAAGCTCGACTTTGTTCCTAGCTATAGACCTCATTGCAAATATCCTGACTTCTTCCAAGAGTGTGATAATAGGTTTGGTTCTAGCTTCTTTGATCCTAGAGTTGAAGACTTCACAAGCATTATTGCAGATGTTGTCTATTTTAAGTGCATTACTGAAGAAAGTTTGACTCTAAGAGTCTATAGGCCACTTGTTCAAATAATCCCAAGCATCCTTATTAACCCTCTCAATTTTTTTGACAATTTCAAGGAATCCATCCTAGCTAGTACACCTTGCACAATCCTATAGTAGCTCTCTAAGCTGGAGATCCTTCCATTGCTTATTGAAGTTCTTCCATAAATGCCAAACACAGAATTTGTGATAGACATCTAGAAATACTTCCTTAACTGCATGGATCAGGTCCTGATTCAATATAAACAGTAGTTGTAAGACTTGTTATCAAGCATCAGAATAGTCCCTAAGCTTTCATAAGTGACATCTAAGAGGTTCCTAAACTTACTTTCATAAGTGACATCTAAGTGGTCCCTAAACTTTCATAAGTGACATCTAATTGGTCCTTTTTCAACCATTTAAACTTATCAAATTAGTCCTCGTCCATATCATCAGCACATTGTTCAACATTTATAAACAGCAGTCTAATATATATACAGAAGTCCAACAACTATGGAAATGAATAGTTAACACTTATCAATAGTCAAATAACAGTAAAAATATAGCAGCCAAATAATGGACTAATTACAGCAGCCAAATAATAGACTAATTACACTTATAAAGATACTTTGATGGTACAAAATAACTCAAAATTACACAGCAAAAATATTACAAGTTAGTTGCTACTTTCTCCCAACAGCCAAACAACAGACTAACAAATTATCCTTTCCACGGAGGTAAATCTTTGCCCGCTAGGCAAGAGGATAGCAAGTTACAAATTCTGTCTTTTTCTTGGTAGGGCATGTATTTTGCTATAAAATTGAAGTAGTTAACGGCAGGGTTACCCCTATTGTGGTGACGAATCTTGTATGTGTTCCTAAGAAAAAGGAATTTGTCCAATTTTCGGGGTCTCGAAAGGGGGCGTGGAATAAAACACCAGTTATATAACAATTAATAAAGTCAATCAATGAATCAAGTACTAGCTATACACAATAAACTTAACTTAATTACATACCCTTTTGCATATCTGATATAAAACAGCTTGTTTTGCTTGTATCCCTCAAGTCTTGATGAAGTCATTTCAAGAACCACCTCCAGTTGTCAGTGTTTTCAACAAGGACAATTGCATAGGCAATCACATATATGTGGTTGTTTGCATCTTGGCCAATAGCAAACAGGATTTGACCACCACGCTAGGTCTTTAGAAAAGCTTCATTCAAGCCTATAAGAGGTCTGCAACCAGCCAAAAACCCTCTTTTACACGCATCCAAACAAATGTACATCTTCTCAAAGATTGGATCATCATCAGGGTTGGATTGAGGTATAACACCAACTGTCACAGTAGAGTCTGGATTACTCTTCAGCAGTGTTAGCCCATAACCCTTCACAATCCCATATTGGGCAGCAGCATCACCATACACAATGGCTCTAGCATCTCCTAAAGCCCTAGTCAATGAAGACTTGTTGAGATCCAAATGATACTTTGTCTTAAAATATTGTGCATCCTCAGAGTGTTTTAGATTACGACACTTCCTTAGCTTTTTCACCAATTTGCAAGCTAGCTACTTCCTATTAGCTAGTCTATTTTTGGTCTTTCTTGCACAGGTGTGGTCATCCATGAAGGTCTTGATCTACCAGCAAATTACTCTCATTGTTACTAGCAGCATATACAAGCCAACCACAACTCTCATCCTTACACACAGGTCTTATCCTTACACTATCATTCTTCTTAAACCAGATCCTCCTACCCTCCTAAATACAATAATCATGCATAGCCTCTTTGAACTCCATCTTTGTAGAGAATGTCATTCCAACTTCAAGTGTAAGCTCTCCAAACATTTCTCCTTCACTGAACATAGGAATGACCTCATCTGAATCAACCTCCTCCAACTCATCCTCAAAGTTCGGAGGAGTCTTCATTTCTTCCGAGTGCCATGAGTCTCCACCATCAGATTCATGATAAGCTTCATCTTAGGCATTATAATATGGTGCCATATCACCAAACTCAGGAATTGGTCCAAAAAATAGTTCATCATCCTCAGACCCTAAATTTATATGCACAGGACCATTATCCTTAACTATAACAGCTCTCTTTTATTTAGTAAGTTTCTTATATGCCCTAGTTTTTAATTTAACATTAGTCTTTTTTCCTGCTGATCTCTTCACAGCCACTTCTTCTTCCTCACTAGACACTTCATCACCACCAGACCGATATGGTTCATCCTCTACATTATCATCACTGTCAATGCTATCTGAGGATTCATCTGAGCTAGACAAAGCCACAAAGACTATTTGGGACTGTTTTCCTTGATCTTCCAATAGTGTCAGTAGCAGCTGCTCTTGTTAAAGGCCTCCTTCCATGTGGTGCTGCACTTTATAGATTCTTAGAGCCTCTCTTTGGTACATCAGACTTCTTGGTTTCTTTTAATTTGGACCATGGTTTAGGAATTACAGTGAGTTGGGCCATTATTCTTGGTGGTGGGTTGGGCTTAGATCTAAGAATTGCAGTGGATTGGACAAATATTTTTCTGGTGAGTTTGGTTTACCAACAGAAATTGCAGTAGGTGGAATCTTTTATTTTGGTCCTAGAGATAATTTATTAGTAGGCTTTGTTGTGGAGACTATATTTTGAGTAGGGATAGTAGTGTGACTTGGTTCAGAAGTTGGAGTTGATGGTGTTGTGGTGGAAATTAGTTCAATTGTGATATTGGTTGTGGGAATAAAGTTTTGTATCACCATCAACTCCTTGCCTTTAGATGATACCGATTCTACTTTCTCATTATACAAAGGTTCAGAGACTCCATGTTTGTAGTACACATGGATAACTCCTTTGTTCTTCTGAGCAAGGTAACACATCTCCATGAGCTCCTTATCATCTGTGATATCTCTTAGACTAGTTTGCAAAGGCCTATTAGGCACCAGCCACCAAGATTGAGTCACTTTGTCATACCTAATGTTCTTGTGGTAGTCTCAGATGAAAAAGACATTCAGTGTGTCTATATCAACTCCCGGCAACTTAGCAACCTTTCCACCATTGTAAGACATACTTCCATCATGCTCTGTGATAAATGACCTTCCATGGTGAAATATGATGGTAATCAAAAGATCATCCATCTACAATTTAAAAAAAATTGAATGATTAGACTCATTATCTTCAACCACATTACCGAATTGGAAACTCTACAACTAAAACATAAAATCATGTTCTCAATTGTAAATGCAGTAAACCCTAACAAAAAAAAAACAAGTTTCCACCTTAACAAACAATCGCTACTCAGTCTATAATTTTATTGGCCTAACCACTAAGAAACCTAGTTCTGATCAAACACTAGCAAACAGCACAAAACACAAGCATGTATATAGGGGCGGAGCTAGATGAAATATTAGAGGGGGACAAAAATATTTACACAATAAAATAAGACTAAAATAAAATTTTAAGGGGGACTAAACTGAAATTTACCTATAATTTACATGTAAAAAATTAAAATTAGGGGGGCCATTGCCCCCTTTTTTTTTATATGTAGCTCCGCCCCTGCATGCATACCCACACATTACACTCAAAGAAAATCTATTCAACTACTGACAATACTAAATTAACAACAATAACAAAAAATAGAGCTCTTTTATTGTCACATATTTTTTCTTTTTTTTTTCCTTACCTATTTCAGATAAACCAGCCTTTAGAATTCTCTGTCTAATGAAGATGATGAAACCGATCCTTCAGAGCCTGGGTTTTCGACAAAAATTGCTGCAGTTACAGCAATCGCATGATGAGTGTAGGGGAGAAGAAAAGAGCTCTATTTGTGTTGTGTTTTGAGAGGGGTAGACAATACGTTAGTTTAACTTTGAGGGAGTGAGATTTTACGAGTGAAACGATGTCGTTTTACGTCATTTACGCGCCACAGCAATACTACGTCATTTTCTCTCTACCAGCGTGTCACAGAGGAGTCTAGATCAGCTTTTCGGTGGAGCCAGGTGGACGGGAATTGCTAAAAGAATGATTGTGGGTCCCGGAGTACAACTTCAGGAATGAAATTGGGTAACTATTAAGTTCAGGGGCTATTATGAGGCTTGAATGTAATTTTAGGGACCATGTTGAGGCTTACCTCGTCAAATCAAGATAAGAAAGCTTTGTGAGAGTACCAATTTCTTTGTGGATGCTTCCCGTAAGCTCCCTTCCATAAAGATGGAGGTGGACCAAATTGGAAAAGGCAGTGAGATTCAACTTATGTAGCCGCAATAATTTGGACTTATTACAACCCTTCCAGCATCGTCACAGCTGATGCCGGTCCAATGACAATGGTATAAGATACTATGGTTGTGACTCCACCAACCACTTTGTATTCAAGCATGTTTCTCTGAATTATTGAAGGAAGACGAAACATTTGGTGGAAATATGACATAAGAGGCTGTGGTGGAAAACAGAAGCGCCATCGCAATAGTAAGCAAAGTTATAATTGGCGAAAGTGAAGAATGTCATTGTTTGAACGCTCTCAAAGAAAGGTGTGTTATTGTAGAAGAACGAACAGTAAATAAAAAGCTTTGTGTATAATTAAGTGAATGTATATGAGTGTACAAACACGGTTTATATAACCAATAGAATGAGTGTAAAATTTGAAAGTAACAAAATATGAACACTTATACGAAAGAATCCAAAATGAAAAGAAAGCCATTAAAATCCAAGTTGAGTGATCAAAATTCAAAATCAAAGGGACGAAACAGAAAATTAATGGTCTCTATAAGTCATTTTTCATTTTCAAAGGTACATTAAGATACTAGGGAGAAGTTGCGTTAGGTGAAGTGTTGAAACTTGAAACAACTACTAAAAAGAGAAAAAAGAAGACGAATACTTTCACTTTGATTATTTTTCCTTTTTTTTCAGATCCGATCTAAAGCTCCTTTTGTCGGTTTCTGTTCGCGAACTTGTACAATCGATGCCACAAAGATAGTCAACTCTATTATCGAAGAAATAAGTTTCCGGCACTCTTTTTTTTTACTTTTTTTTCATTGACTAGTGAAATTAAAACACAGGCATTACTTTCTTTTATTTTTAATTAATTAATTATTTTATGAATTTATTTGTATTTTATATTAGTTTATTTCTTTAATTATTTTATTTAGTCATTTAGCTAGCTTATGGTGTTAATATATGTTTTCATCACTTTTCTTAGGAAATTGAAGATGATAACAATTATGAACATTAGTCACTATACAAATTTGATTATATTATTATAAAATATAAAAATATTATGTGTATTTCAAAAATTAATTATTATATATTTATATATAAATAAATATATTATTTAATTTCTTTTTCCAATTTATAATATCTGTTCACATTTTTTCCATTATATTATCACTTTTGCTTCAATTTGTAATACGTGAGTGTGTATGCTTATATAGCATTATTGCCATGCATATACAAACATCGTTTCATCTAGAAATTATGCATTTATTTTTGGGGCTACTCCAATAGACGAATGTCTTCTGCTGAATATGGCAACTAGACCATTAGATGCCGTGTGATCTTGACATTTGTAGGGCTATGATTGATTTTTTGTGGATCGATGATTAATGAGTTAAGTCTCAAAGTGGCCCCTGAAGTTACACTCGAGACTCGTAGTAGTCCTTGAAGTTATTAGTTACCCATATTCGTTCCTGAGGTTGCACTCTGGGACTCAGATTTGTTCTTCCGGCACATTCTGTCCATCTGGCGCCACCGAAAACTTAATTTGGACTCCTCTGTGACACGCTAGCCAGGTAACGGCTAGCTGACGTGGATTAGTAAATTTTTATGGTAAATTTGATCCCTAAATCAAAGTTGAAAATCCTAATCTCCAAATTTGATCATCATTCTCTGCTGTAACTCCTCTATTCTCTTCTCCATCTTCAAGTTAAACAAAATGGGATATATAAAAGACTATTCAAGAACAGATACTATAAATAATAAAACATATAGCATTTGAAAGACAAAAGCTCTTCAAGGGGAAAAAATCAAATATAGATCAGTTGAAAAGTTCTAAAGCTTACCTTTTCTTGTAATTGTGTAACTTTATCACCAATTATAGAGTGCTCTGCTCAAGAATTTTTTTTTTTTCAAAACTCAACTCCTTTTGAAGACATCTACAACATCAGCGTAATTAAACAGATTAAGGAATTAGTATAAATGTTAAACAACGATCAAGACTCAAGGCTATCCAACTAAAAGCCAGTGACTTTAACAATTTTAAAGAAAAATATGATAGGATTAAAGTCAATAGAAATAAAATAATAGAGACTCCCTCTCAAGACACCCATGCTCAGGAAAAGTAAACAAAAGTAATCAAAATATTTACGCACCCAAATCAGAAAATAATAGCATAACTTGATTTTGTGAAGCTACAGCTTGATGAAGATTGCTCATGCTTCTTTTGAGCTCTACAAAAGTTTAAAGGATCATCAATCTATTAGTAGACCAACTCATTTCAACATAATTTTGACTAAGCTAGGAGCATAACTAATTGGAGTGCAACCATGTGTAAAAATTTTAATCTTTTACTGACCATGCCTTGCAAATAGAAATCCAGTATCAATACATATTCTACATCAACCATACTCCTAGGCAAGGTTACAGAACAATCTACTTGAAGACATGAAGGGCCTGTATTGTACAGTAGCCTAGCATAGCTTTTGCTTCACACCTAAATGAAGTCCTTTGATTGCATACTAACCACCTATTCTGTCCAAAGTATTTAATACTTTTGAATAGTGAATATTCACCAGTCTCTTGATAACAGAATATGCCCAAAGTAATATATGTATATGAATAAGCTTGAAATTAACCTTATAAGCCTAAATTAATCTTTTGCAAACCTATAATCTTTAAGATTTTAATAGATGTTCAAAGCAGGGTACAAAACGTTGGTAGTCAACAAGTCCAGTAAAAAACACTAGTATATGTTGTAAGGAAATAATGTATCACATAATGAGTTGATGAATTTGCAAAGGGGCAGTATCTTCATGAACCGACTCTTTAAATGTAATTTGCTGTCTTAGTTCAGCCACTTATTTAACCTGGTCCAAAACGTTTAGTAGTTAATACCCATTCAGCATTGTTGCCCAGTGATAAGAATCACTTGGGGATAAAAATCATATATGAATTCAAGCAAAGCACACTATTTAGTTGATTAAATTCCAATACAACATTTTGATTCTAATTCTAAAATCAGTTACACTTGCAGCCACATCATCTTCAGGAATTGGACTAATCAACTTCATTTAGTTTTATATTTTCAGTCCAACTAACAACTTGGAAAATTTTCTAAACCCTGTAAGAGGGTATAAGATCCTAGGATATTTGGCTCTTATCAGCTTTCATACACTATTAGTACTCACATCAAAATATTAGTACTCAAATAAAAATTCTTGTGATAATTAGCAGCAGGTCTAATTTTAATGCACAAATTTACACATTTTATCAATACTAGCTACGAAACTTATAATTCTGCGGATAAATTTGGTGTTGGAGAGTGATCTAAATTTAAACACACCTCTACTTCAAGGTTCCACTGCACTGCTGCAAGGGATTTCGCAAGATCAGCATTAGCAGTCTGCAACAATGCAACCAGTCCAAACTTTATCAACAATAAGCATATCTAGATATCTGTGGAGTTTAAACATCATTATAAATTATTTACCAAAGGTGTAGCCAGTTATACATCATATGAACATTACCATTTCCAATTGATATGAATAAAATGGCTTAATCCTTAAACTAATTAAATTAACATGCCTCCAGTTTAGCTAATCGTGCAAGAACTTCCATTCTGGTATTATTATGTTTCTGCTTTTCTAACTCAGCAGCTTCCATTGTTTCTACATGCTGCTCTGAAGCTGTGAAGCCTGAACGAAGGAAAAATGAGTTTTAGACAAAGAGCTTATTTGGGTGAGCTTCTAAGAAAAGATCTTTTTCGAGTTATCTTTTTTTAAAAGATCTTGTGGAAAAGTAAAAGTAATTTTGTTTGGATATCTCATGCAAAAAGATCTTTTTATCTATCAATTATGTTTAGATATAACAATATAAAAGTACTTTTTTGTTTATTTATTACATGAAAAATATTTTTTTTCTAAGGAAAAAAGATCTTTTAAAAAAAGATGTAAATTACATCTTCTCAAAAAAGATGCTTTTTTTTTTTTAATTTTCTAGTGCTTTTACTTTTACTACTAGAAATTTGCTAAACACGCTAAAAAATAAAAAAAAAAGATATTTTTTATTGAAAAAAGATCTTTTTTTAACAAAACAATGGCGCCCAAACAAGCACAAATAAGCAATACAAATAAAAACACTACCAACAATCGGTCATCTAGTTATCTTTAAATCAAATTTAGGGATTAGGGTTTTCATCTTTGATTTAGGGACCAAATTGCACTATAAAAATTTATTAATCCACGTCAGCTAGTGGTTACTTGGCCAGCGTGTCACGGAGGAGTCCAGATCATCTTTCTCGTGGCGTCAGATGGACAGAATGTGCTGAAAGAACGAATCTGAATCTCGAATTGCAACTTCGACGACGAATATGGGTAATTATTAACTTCAGTGACTATTATAAGGCTGGAATGTAATTTAGCACTTTGAGACTTAACTCTTAACGAAGTATACAAGTGTACAAACACGGGTATTGAATCTTTAAAGACTAATTGGCAATTGCTTTGAAAAAGTGACCTTTCATGCAATTTTTTATTCATTCACTTTAATTTTTGGCCATACCATTAGTTATTGGTAACATGAAAACTAAAATTAATCAATAAAAAAATATAATCTATTAGATTAATTAAGATTTAACATGAAGTTTACATAAAATACTAAAATCTTTTGTGATATGGCATTAATTAAAAAGAGATACAAACACACATTCTTTAGTTATAAATTATTTTTAGGTTTAATTATTCTGTTATTGCTTATAGTTTCATGAAATTTTCAATTAGGTTTCTATATCTTTTTTTTCTTTTAATTTGGTCCATATATCAATTTTTTTTTAATTAAATTCCTCTTAACAGTAATTGATTTAATTATATATTGACCCAATTAAAAAAAAAATTTGGTGCAAGAACCTAAATAAAAAAAATATAGAGACTCAATTAAAAAAATTAGTATAAAAATTCAAGTAAAAAAATATAAAAATCAAAAGAGTAATTAAACCTTATTTTTATTATCAACAGTTCTCTCTCTTTGTAAATATAACTCAATAGAGAATTTGACACATGACTCACATTGAAGTCTCTCACGCACCTGCAATATAATCAAGTATTTGAAATATTTTAACTCTTCTAAGTGAACAAAGAAAGAAACCACAAATAAAAAAAAATATAATGAAACAAACAAACAAGGATACATAATGTTACACATACTAGATTTGGAGGCAGTAAGCACTAAGCAGTAAACTATATATATAAATCAGGAATTAAGAAGTGAGAACATGAAGTAGCTCGCAAGATAATCAAACTCTTTTGGCAATCTCTTTTTAATTTACTATTGAGTTTTGCAATTCAAATTTATTTAAACTCGTATAAGCTCCACAAAATTTAAGTGAACTATTGAGTTTGAATGTTTGATTATCTTAACAATGTGAATAACAGCACTTAAAAAAAAACTTAAATTCATTTGACACTTTTATTTTATGAAGTATATAGACTTTAATAAAAAGTTGTATCAATGTATCAAATACATAAGACATGAACATTCATTCATATTTGTTCAACACACGTGTCTGACATGACCAATTATGCATTAACAAAAATCAGAAAAGTATTCAAATAAAAGATATTAAAAATATATAATGTAGTCATTTGTCCTGGCAACTCATGACTATAATGTAGTCACAATACAAATTTATTACTAAAATAAAAGATATACAAAATTTAGATAAAAGTATTCAAAATTTTATTCTTTGCTTATATTATTAGTATGAACTGCTAAAAATAGTTTGTATTACTGATTAATCTAATTAAAAAGGATGTAAAAAATATTAAAAATAAAAAAAATAAAAAAAACGATGAAAATGTTAATACAAGATGTAAGCTAAATAAAAATTAAACTAAAAAAAATTCAATCTTTGTGGAAAAATTGGATAGATCAAAGAAAATACATAGAAAGCTTTAACGATGTCTTTAAGACTACATTTTATTATGAGAACAAAATAACACAACACAAGATAGAATAAAATACATAAAATAAAAATACAAAAATTATTATTTTTGTATTTTATTTGGTGATAATTTAAATATAAGAAAGAACAGATTATTAAACTCCAATTTATTTTCTTTTCTCATACAAAAAATAAAAAAATAATAATAAAAAATATTATTATAAAAAATTAATAAAAATAAAAAAATAAATTATGTCTTTTATTAATATCTTTGTATCCTGTTTAAAAAAATACAAAATATACTAATTTAATATAAATATAATTCCATATTTCTTAATCCTACAATATTACACGTGTCTGTATATAAATGTAACTTAAATGCTTTCACTAGTTCGCTCGCTTGGAATGATCCATATGACTAACCTCAGTGAATATAGTAATAATTATTCATAGTATTTATTACATGATTTTGAATAGAAAAGGCATAGCAAATTTTAAATAAAAAAATTGCTTAAATAATAACAATTAAAGAGTATAAAACCTGAAAGTAGCCAAATATAATATAAACACTTGTATGAAAGAATCCAAAACAAAAAGAAAGTGATTAAAATTAAAGTTGATTGATCAAAATTCAAAATAAAAGGGAACAGAGAATTAATGATCTTATGAAAATAAAGTCTATACAAAATTAAGTAAAGTAGAGAACAATAACATAGAAAGAAAAAAAATGAATGTTAACTATTTTCCTTTTTTTTCAACAGTACATTGAAGAGTTTTATTTATACATATGTACTAAGATTTTAGAAACTACTAACTCTAGTTCAAAGGAACTAACACGGTTAGTTACCCTTTCCTTATATATGTTATTATCCTCCTACAAACTCATAGTGGTTTTGATGCCAACCTGAGTTTGTTTTTAAATTTGTCAAAGCTGGCTAATGACAGAGACTTTGTTAACACATCTACCACTTATTCAGTTGATGGAATATGTGTGACATCAATGGAACCTTTGATAACCTTGTCCCAAATAAAATAGAGATCTAACTCAAAGTGTTTAGTCTGATTATGTAGGATTGGATTATAAGCAAGTAGCACAGCTGAAATATTGTCACAAAATACAGTGGGGGAAGCTGGGTAAGGCTGATGCAATTTAGCCAGAAGATTTTGAATCCAAATAAGTTCCATGAACACTACTGCTATGGCTTTATATTCAGCCTCAGTTGAGCTTCAACTGACCGTGGGTTGTTTGTTGTTCTTCCAAGACACCAAATTCGAACCAGAGTACACACAAAATCCAGTTGTAGATTTCTTACCAATCACTCGCCCAATCTGAGTCTGAAAAAGCAAAAAATCATAAATCAGTGCATCTATGAAATTGAAATTTGAGCTCAGAAGTACCTGCCAAGTATCTCAGGACTCGTTTAACTGCAGCCCAATGTTCTTAGCAGGGTTGGACATAAATTGACTCAGTTTATTCACTAAGAAGCTGATATCAGGTTATGTAATTGTTGCATACTGCAACCCGCCCACTATGGAGTGATATAAAGTTAGATTTTCAAAAGGGGTTCCAGCATTGGCAATCAATCTAAGAGAGCCTACCATTGGAGCCATGCTTGGTTTGGATTCATTCATGCCAGCATGTGTTAGAAGGTTATGTATATATTTGGTTTGGTTCAAAGAAATTAAAAAAGTGGAATGTGTTATAACTTCTATATCTAAGAAAAATTTGAGCTCGCCTAAATCTTTCAACAAAAAGGTAGAATGAAGTTTGCTAAGAATAATTTTTATTTCAGTTTCGTTATCTCCAGTAACAAGCATATCATCAACATAAAATAAGAACATAAATGGTAGAAGTATAAGTATATCTAGTAAATAGGAAGGGATTAGATTTCGTTACTGTAAAACCGAAAGATTGAAGGGTGAAAGTATTGTTAAGTACCAGGCCCTTAGCACATGTTTAAGGCCATAGATGGCTTTATTTAATTTGCATACAAGTTTAGAATTAGAGGACAGAAACCTGGAGGCTGGGACATAAAAACAATTTCATGAAGAGTTCCATTTAGAAATGCATTGTGAAAATTATATTGTTGAATTTTTCAACCTTTTGATAAAGCAATGGTTAAAATCATCCTAATTATAACCGGTTTAATAACAGGTGAAAAAACTTGATCAAAATCAATTCCAGCAGTTTGAAGAAAACCTTTGGCAACCAACCTAGCTTTATGTCTGATAATCTCACCTTTCGCATTCTTTTTAATAGCAAATATCCACTTATAACTAACTACTTTTTCATTATCAGGTTATTCAACTAAGGACCATGTATTGTGATATAGTAGTGCTTTATATTCTGTGAGCATAGTATCTCTCCATAAGGGATTGTGGAGAGCACTTTGAATGCTTTTAGGTAATAAATCAGAATTAGAAGAGACTGAGGATTTTGCTACCTGAAGAACTTTTGCAGTTCTATTACCTGTCTTAGATCTTATCTGCATTGGATGGATATTTTTTGAAAGAGTGGTTGTAGATGGAAGGCTTGAGGAAAAAGGCAAATCAATGTGAGTAAAAGTAATCGGTATGAGATCTTGGGTAGAAGTTGATGTCCCATTAGACTGTGAAGCTGTCTGCATTGGATGTACTTGTTCATGTTCCTCACTATGATTTGTATCACCAGGATTGAATTTAGGCATGATATGTGTATTTGTGCATTAAATTGTGTTTATTGGTTGAAGAAAAGCAAGCCTTAAAGAGCAAAATTAGTAGAGAACCGAGAGACTCGACCCTCAAACACTAGAGTGATTAGAGTGTATACACTTCCAGTGAGGGTTCGATGCTCGATTCTATGTTTCCGGCTTTCATGAGCTCTCTTCTTACAAGTTTACTTGCATCTTATTGTGTGATTCGACTTAGTGGAATCCAGTTTATATTTGTCTTGGAGAATTTGTTTACTTTTAACCAAGTAGGTAGAAGCATTTTAGTATATAGTTGCATTTATATAGATAGGTCTCACCTTTGTCTTCCATCACTTTTAGTTTTCTTGAGCTTAGCATGAAAACATGCTAATGTTTAAGTGTGGGGAGATTGATAAACCACTATTTTATGGTTTATCTTGTGCAAAATTGAGTGGATTTTATCAATTCTTCATACACTTATTCATACAAACGGTATGGTTTTACAAATCCTTCCTAATTTTGTTCCATAATTGAAAACTTGCTTCCTAGGCCATTAAATTGTTAATTTTTGATTCGCCTTTATTACCATTCGATGCCGTGATGTGTTTGTGAAGTGTTCTCAAGTTTACAGGGCATGAATGGCTTAAAGGATGAAGAGGAGGCATGCCAAAGTGGAAGGAACACAAGAAACCAAAGAGATCAGATTAGAAGCGAGGATCGACGCGCACGCATGGCTGACGCGTACGCGTGACTGATGCGTACGCGTGACAGAGCGTCACGTGCTGCAGATATCAGAAGTCGCTGGGGGCGATTTCTGTGCCAATTTTGGACCCAGTTTCAAGCCCGAAAACACAGACTAGAGGTAAGGGTGTAGCTGAGACTGGACAGACATTCATTCTCACTTAGTTTTAGTTTTGGTTTTTGAATTCTAGAGAGAGAAACACTACTTCTCTTAGGGTTCTTAGCATTTTTCTGAGTTTTACTTTTGGATTGGATTTGGAGAGAGCTACAATTACCTTTGATTGAAGTTTTTATCGTTATAGTTTGTCTTTCTATCACTCTACTTTTTTACTTTCCATTTAGTTGCTTCAATTTATGTTCGGATTTTGTTAAGTTGAATTTATTAATACAATGAACTATTTTTATATTTAATTCCATTGCTTGTTAATTTCCTTTAATTAATTATCAGTCCCAATTTTGCTTTTATAAATTTATTTTAATTACCATGTCTCTTATTTCTTCTGATTACATGTTTGTGAAAATGACATTTATGTTCATGATTTGAAACTCTCAACTTGGCTTGGGAGTTGATTAATTGAAAATCCATGAATTGGAATACTCAAGTTTTAATCTGTAATTGGAAATTGCTGTCAACTCAAATTTCACTAACTCTAATACCAACTCTGATTCACAAGTCCTAATCACTTCCCAAAGAATTGGTAATTACCGTCGGGTATTTATCGTTTTTGTTGTAGTGAATTTTTTTTCATTTTTTAATTTGTATTTTGATGGATAGTTAAAATAAAGTAATTAATTAAATTTAATTTTTGGGTTATTGGGATACTCTTGTAAAGTTAAGGCAATTGTTGTGAAAGATCAAAATCTTTTAAAAAGAAGGAATTGGTAAAATGATAAAGTGAGAGGTTGATCATTCTTAAATTAAGCTAGTAAGACTCACATATAACGAGAGTTACAAATTCAAAGATAATTACCACTCAACTTTATCACTTTACTCTTTTTTTTTTCTTTTAGCGGATTTAAATTTATTCATAAATAATTAGCATTTTTTTACATGAAATAATGATTTGACTAAAATTGTAGAGAAGGTAGGTTTCATTCCAAGTTTATCATCCTCCTGTTTTGAGCTCATCAATACTAAAGAAGGAGCTGACATTTGTCAAAACGAAGTTTAGAATTTTAATGTTGCTTATAGCTTTTGTTTGTCTTGGATTTTGATTTTGTAATTTCGACAGGAGGTATCGACCAAACTTGTATCAATATCTCAATTTGGGAGTGATCCAAATTTTCTAGACTAAAACTAGACCCTAACACTTATAAACTATAGGAGTCAAAATAGACTTTGCACGAAATGAAAAAAAAATGTAAACTTGAATAAAATGAAAATCAAACATAAACTTAAATGTTTAAATGTTGAAAAAATAAATGAACCAATAAAAAACAAAGATCAAAAGATTAGTGAAACTGAAAATAAAATAAAATAACAAAACAAAGGACTCTCTAAACTCAAATATACTTGTACTCCATTTTTTTGTGTCAGTGTAATTGAAAATTTCTCCAACGTTTGTGTATGTATGAGTTGAAGAATAGAAATTTCCTTTCAAGCTTTCATTAGCTCTGTATAAAGGCAATTCTTCTTAGCTTAATCATCATTTCTTGATTGCTAAATTTGCTATGCAAGTTCATCCTCGTTTATGTTCAACTTGATCCTCAAGGTTTTGAAGCTCACGTCCTACTACTTCATCAAAAGTTAAGCAACCTATCCCATATTCAAGACAATTATTTTAATAAGATTAGATTAATCTTTTAAGCACATTTTAAATGTAATCTTTTATTTTTGTCCAACCTTAATTTCACCAATCCCGCTACGTTACCAATAATATTTCTATCAACTTCTGCCAACTCTTGCTTATAATTGTGTTTAATAGAAGTGTTTTTGTGGATGTGTCTAATAAAAATATCTTTTTTATGATTGTATCTAATAGAAGTGTCTTTATAGATGTATTTTCTGGATGTGTTTCTTTATACATGTGCTTAAAATATAATAATTAATTATTGTTAACAATAAATTAGCAGATAATATGTTGTTACCCTATACTTTTCCTTATTTCACTTATTTTTTCTAAGAATCTGTCGAGAGTGTTTTTGAGTAGTCCTGCTGTCTTACCGCCTCATATTTAGTCTCAATTTATGTCTTATGGGATTATTTATTTAGGCATCAGCATTTTTCTCTGACTCTTGTCAATATCACAAGTCAAAGATATATATAAACTTCCATGGTTGATATGAAATTAACCAAGAAGTCTTACTACTTCCATAGTTAATATTATTGTAACAAGTCGAATTAGGGATCTTTTGATCGCCATATGAAGCCAGAACTCTTTTCTTTCAACCCTCTTCCTTCTCCCTCGGCATAATAAGTTATGTAGAGAATGACATTAATCTCATCTCTTTATCCAAGAACTCTTTTCTGTCTTTGATCAACTTGACAAGTCTTTGGTCTAAACTAAATTCGCACCAACAACTTCAATTCATCGCAAATAAAATTTAAGAAAAAATAAGTTTGAAAATCTTGGAATTAAAAATTTATCATGAATAAAGGTGGATTGTAAAAGTTAACATCTCCAGATGAATAAGTTCTAAGACTATAAAAAAATTGACTTTAAAGATATTTCTATGATAATCCTCACAAAATATTAATGAAAAGATTAAATTATTATAATAAGTTAAGCACTAGATTATAAAAAAAATTATTAATATTTATTAGACTTAATTTAGTAAAATCTTTTTTATTTGAGAGGTATTTACAAAAATATAAGTACTTAGTTGGTAAATAAAAAGAAATTATATATTTGTGCTATGTCTTTTAAAATTTAAGAGTACTTTGCGAGTACTTCAAAAATTCTTTTCAAATTTAAACTGTATTTACAAAAATAAAAAAAAGTAATATAATTTCATATATTAATATCTTTATCAGAGCATTTTCAAGTTACACCATTTAAAATTCAATTATCACTCATCAAACATTCTCAAGTTACACCATTTAAAATTCAATTACCACTCATCAAACATTCTATCTGTCAACTCCAGCATTAAAATTATAAACATATATTATTGTTGACCAGCATATATTAGCGTACACGATGACAACTTCATAATAAACATTCAGATCTTATTTATATGTAGATCCTGACAAAAACTTATAGATAACATAATACATGATAGAGCAGTCAGAAAGGTGAACATAGTACATTATATGTCCGCCCGCTACTCTTTTATTCTACACAAATTCTCTCATCATGATCAAAACAAACAACAAAATAAATAAATACAAGAACACTGAGCGAGTTTTAACTTTTGTTTAGTAGCATATTGAACAAACCCACACTCAAAATTAAAGTACTTCTCTTGTACCATATTATTAAGGCTTTGGCTGCTGCTTGTACATAATAACCACCTTTAGTAGAAGTCATCAAGTGACAAATTTTCAACAGAACCAAAGGTCTCAGTTGGTCCGATCCTTGAAAAATTAGTCATTGATCCGCCCAAAAAGTCAAGAGGACTATCATTTGAGAATGTAGTCTCATATATGAATGACATGCCTGCAGTGTCATTCAAAGCTGGGTAAGTCAAGCTGAAACAA
Organism: Arachis ipaensis; assembly: GCF_059453495.1. NCBI lineage: Eukaryota > Viridiplantae > Streptophyta > Magnoliopsida > Fabales > Fabaceae > Arachis > Arachis ipaensis. The sequence continues at coordinate 132,132,165 of NC_142441.1, forward strand.
CCAGGTTTGCTAACTTCGTAATCATTAAGGAAGATATCATTTGCCATGTCGCTAGTTTCCTCCATAAATTCATCTTGATCAGAAGCTTTCTTTGCTTGAATGACCTACAAACATGTAACATGTTAAATAACTTAATGATACGAAATTGGTTATAGATACTTAATTGTGTTTGAAAAGTTAACTCCATCTCTAAATCTGTTCATTTACAAACATAACCTATATTTTTGTGTACTATTTTATCTAAATTAATAGATACTTAATTGACAGAATAAAAGGAAAAAATCCGGAACATACATAATTATGATTTTGACTATCTTGGTAAACCATAATAGAATCTCCCATTCGAAGAGCATGTGCGTTAACAAATTCTCCTGAAAAGATTAACACAAGGAATATACTATAATTAGTAAAGTTCAAATATTTTGAAATAATTTGAACTTATAATATTAGTAATTTAAAGACATACCAGTATTTTCAAGGACGTACATGCGACTATTATTGTTGGGCCAAAATCTACATTTTTGGAAATCAATAAAAATACATTTAAGTTTGTAGGATTAATAAATTAAAAAACTTAAAACTGTACAGTTTGTTTAAATCAAAAGATAAATTGTATATTCAACCAATGTTAATCTAAAACATAAGAAAATTGTATATTCATTTTTTGTTTTAAACTAAAAAAAATGACATACACTCTTCTACCATGCTATTAGATGGATGTAGGACCAGGTTTTTATATGATATAAGTTCACTTTTCCAGAAGAAAAGAGAACTGAGTATAAACTGTACATTTCAAAATAAAATACAAGATAAGGATTCAAATAGATTCTCACTTTACTAATTTAACTGACCACAAATAACACACACCTGTACTTAAAACTCCAAACATGAATGCCATCTAGGTCATCCATGCTGATAAGAATTCCTTCCTTTGATTCAAGAGGAGGAAGGAAAGCCTCTGCTGCTTTCTGCAAATTATTTAGTTATCCTATATTATTTCATTCATTAAATATATAATACGATATATAATGTAATGAGTATAATTAGACTCCTTATAACACAATTGTATTTATTAAATTTAACAAAGTCAATGTGAGTGAAAAAACAAACCTTTGGCAACACCATCCTCCTGAGAGAACTAACATCACTGTTCTTTAACTCCTTTTGGAAAAGGAATCTCAAGTTTGTATGATCAATTACCTAAAAGCACTCAGATAAAATTGTAAAGGCAATTTATCTTTTTATTCTAGTAAAGAAATTAGCAATGTTAAACTAGAGAATTTAGGTAAATGCCACTAAAAGATAGAACAAAATATAGTAAATTATAACAAACATGTTACACCATTTATTAGCTTTAACTAAAATTTGTGTAACTAAGGCATAAAACACCACTATATGCTCCTCATATGAACATAATGTAAGTCCATATCCATCATGGTTAATACATGTCATCAATTACTTGAGTTCCCAAATGTAAAGCTATTAATTCAATGTTACACAACCAATTGGTATGTACAATTATTACAAATAGATGTGTTTTGGAGTTGGATATTTTAGTGTATTTTTAAGTAGTAAGGTTACACATCTAAGTCTTTTTATGAACCAAGTTTAACCAAGTTAAACAATAAAACTTCGAATAACCGATTTTTATTGATGTTAGACCAACTTGATTGATTAAAAAAAAATACTTGGATGTATAACATTATTCATTTTTAAAATTACTTCAAACTACATAATTATAAAAGTTGTACACAAATTAGTTGATGTATATGTGTGAAAAATAAATTAAAAAAAATCGTCAATTTTCATTTTATTTAAAGCATAACACCAACTATTTAGAGAACAAAAAGTATGAATATTTAACTTCCAAGATGAGAATATTAACGAGATGATTCCGTTAGAAAAATCATGTAATTTATATTTTGTCAATTTTTCTTCTCCTGTATAAAAGAGAGTATAAAAAGTAATTAAGAAAGTATGAAATTACATCTAAAAAGAAATTATTGAACAAAACTAATATTATTTTCACAAGATAATTAATATTTATTCAGACATAAACATATTATTAGTAGATCAAATTATTCAGATTATGTGTCACACTCATCTCCTTTTATTTAATAAACTCTCTCTCAGCCGCCTTAACTTGAAAGGTATATAAATAGACACCAATTTGAAGTGTGTAAAAAAATTTTAAATTAAAATAAAACTGCCAAATATATTACAATAAATTAAGTGCCCATCGTAATTAATTTTTTTTCTTTATTTTTTGGGCTCGTATCTTGACATCGTATAGATTATTTGTACTGTATAACTTCTTTTTAAAAAAATTTATCCTTTTTTTGTATTTGTCTAGGTTCTTTAGTAGTACAATCTGACACAAGTGTACTTGCTTGTAACTACTTGTTTTCATCCAATATGTATATATTTGACAACAAAAACAAAAAGAAACAAAGAATAGGAATAGTCCATACTTTTAAGTTTCTTTTCCTTTTTAGTTTTGTAAGAAAGAAATTCAATTTTTAAAATAAATAAATAAAATAAAAATGACTTCTGGAGAACTATATATATGTACTCCAAGTCTATGCATAAATCTTGAGAAAATTTCTTGATTTGTCTCCTTCCACAACATTATTCAACAATAATCCTTAATTATAATTGTTCCAAAGGGTATGAGAGATAGAATAAATCAATTTTTTAAAAACAAAACTAATTAAATTCCTGTGCTAGCTAGCTGTTTATTCAAAATATGTTGATCTCAATGAAAAAGTATGAAAACTCTTAAAAGCTTTCCCATTCAACATTGGAAAAGAGTAATAAAGATTGATTTAATTAAATAAGTTTGACAACCAATAAACACAAGAAGCACCTCTAAAAAGAAAACACAAAGTTCATTCCTTTTTCTTTATTTTTATTCCTCTACAAATCCAACCATGACAAATAATAGTCATAATAATAATTTCTGAAACAATCAATTAATTCTTTTCTAAAAAACTCATAAGAAAAGAATGTTTTTAAAACAAAGATAGCTAGATCTCCGAATTTTAATTAAATATGGACGCTTAATTGTTAGATCTTGTTCATGCTAAGGACTCGGAGAGAAAACAAAAATAATATTAAAAGAAAAAGGGGGAAATAAACTCACACGTGCGGGATTATGAGTAGGCACGTGAGGGGAGGTATTAGTAGTAGTGGAAGGAGCAACAGCAGCAGAAGGAAGAAGAAGAGGAGGAGGAGGAGAAAGTGTCGGTGGTGGTGGTGGTGGTGTATCAGAAGATTGCCTTGAAGAAGAAAGAGGTGGAAAAAGAGTAGTAGTGGGGGTGGTGGTGTTCGCGTGGAACTGAAGGTGCATCAGTGTTGGTGAGGACCTCCTCCTCATCCTAGCCATTCTCCTCTTCCTATGCACGTTCCCAAAGGTGGCAACAAGCCCAACCTCCTGCTCCTGCTCCTGCTCCTGCTGGTACTGAATATCATGATGATGGAGGATCCGACCCGGTTCCGATGATGACCCGTTATGGAGAATGGTAGTAGTTATGATCCTGTTGGTGTTGGTGTTGTTCCCTTGAACGGTGACAGAAGAGGGAAGAAGGTCATGAGCGTCAACACCTGCCACGAAGGCACAGGCCTCGGTTTTCTGAAGAAGCAAGTTTTCTCTTCCTTGTCCCTGATCCATCATCATTAGGGTTTTCCTTTTCTTTCTTTTTTCGGTGTGTCTCTCTCTATAAACAGTGGAAGTGGCTTTTGGTTTTCTGTTCTTTCTCTCTCTACGAGTGTGAGTGTTTGTGCAAATATGGATAGATGATGATAGAATGAATGAAAAAAAGAAAGAAAGAAAGGGTGTTATAAGGACGCTCGGCAATCACGAACGGGTGTGGGGTTTGGTGTTCAAACAGATCAATGGTGGACTGTCTTTCACACTCGGTTCAACACACACACACCCCTTCTCTTTATCTTCTATTTCTTTTTTTTTTTTGGGGGGGAATTTTTCTATTTTAGGCAAGGGTTTTTTTTGAGTGTGTTGATTACAGGGACTGGTTTTTATGACATTTGTGCATCCTGCATTCTCCCAATTCCAATCCTCTCTCCCACTCTACCTCTACTACTCCACCCACTTTTACTTTTTTTTACCACAACATAAATTCTCTCTTTCTCTCTCTTGACAGATTTTTATTTGTAAATGGGTTATGGGTAATGGGGTTTGGATCATATCATATCATAGGAGTTTTGGTTGCAAAATGTGAGGAAGGTTCATGCTTAGATGGTTAAATGTTGGCTAGTTTCTTTTGGCTCTTTCTTTACCCTTACCCTCTGCTCTCTCTTTTTTCTCTTTCTAATAAATAATAACGAGGACAGATAGAGAAAATTAAAAGAAAGCAGGGAAAGGGGGTTAACTAAACTAAACTAGCTAGAAGAATGGTGTGGTGAATATGGGTTGGTGTAAGAATGGAACCAGGGTTGGCATAGGGGTTAGTGCGGTGGTGGTGGTGGTTAGAGAATGCCCAAACAGCTTATGACGGATGTATGGTGGATTCTGCCGAAACATGGGGCTTCAGAATCCACTCCACCTGTTGCAAAAGTTCTGATCTCAACACACCCCCACATTCACAGAATTGAAATCAATGGGACGTGAAGAGTGAGGGTGTTTTTGCCTTTGCACGCATTAATATTCCCCACACTCACTCACTACCATATACTATACACTCTCTTAGCTTAGCTTTATTATTATTTCTCTCATATTTTCAAAATGAAATTAAATAGAGACATTTGCTTAACTTTAGGAGGAATGGTGGAAGAAAAGTGGGGGTATTGAACAACAACGGGAAGATGCTCCTGTGTTTTAAAGTTTTGATGAGAAAATGAAAACCAGGGTGCATGGTATGGACGACACAAAAAAACAGGTAGCTGCCTATATTACGAGTTGGCGTAACTGTTGTTGTAGTATTAAGGGAAGAGAGAGATCCTGTGTTTGCATGTACCAACGGTTACAGTGCTACACGCAGAAGTTTGCCATGTGGCTCAAGTTTTAACTAACACGGTGTGATTTTTATTATGCGGTTGCAAGTGTGTTTTTGTGGGAAAAAAAATTATGCTCCGCTACTACTTAATACTTATACTATATTTTCACAATTAAATTATTTTTTATCTATTTGAGAGATTAATTTAATTTTTTTAGAAAAAAGAGAGAAATAAAAATACATAGAAAGAATAATCTACTAATTAATTATTATAAGTGAAGTGTGTAAAGGTAAGATATTAATTGAAATGCCAAAATATCATTTCTTAATAACTTTCTTGTTAGATGGAGTGTCCACATACACAGAATACCAAATTGGAGTTATTGAAGGTGTGTTCATCAAGAATTTGGTTTATGTATATATATACACTAAAGTTTTAAAAGAAAACAAAAATCTTTAAAGAGTTTGATTTTATTCAAGAATTTATTATTATTCTAAAGAGAAATAAATTATAAAATATTATTTAGAGAAAGGAAGTTTGGAATTTTTTATACTAAGTATTTAAACTCCTGAAACATCTATTTCTTTATATTTTTACATTGAGATATTTTAATAAAATTTTAATCAATTTTATCTCTCTAAATATAAAGGTTTATAATATATAATAAATTTTAATAAACAATAACAGGATAATAATATACTATAAGTTATTATTTTTTATTTTTTATTTTAAATTCATAAATAATAGCAAATTAATAATCTTAAACATTATAGTTTCTTCAACTTATAATTTCTTCTCAAAGTATTGATCATCTTTTCTTCTTATGAGTACACCTAAATATCTTCAGAGTATTATGTGGATTGTTTCTACCACTAGTAAAAATATTATTTTATACCAGAATTGAAATTAATATAAAAATAATATTTTTTACAAAGAACTTTATAATTGTAATTATAATCATACAGTCTCTTGTGACATTCATATTTTTAATTTTAATATAAAATCATCAGATCACTGTTATTTAAAATAATAATTTTTAAAATAAAAAAATTATTATTTCTATTGACATTAAAATTATTTTAAATTCTAAAAACACATGTACAACTCAAGGTAGAGAGTACAAATAAATCATGTCTTTTGTTGTGTGATTGTTTTGCTTACAGTGTGTTGCAGAGTAGAAGATAATCTGTGAAGAGAAGGCGTTTGTTTGCATTCTGCATTGTGTAGTTCGCTTGTTCTGTTAGCTGGTATATGGAATCTCAAATACGGTGGCTAAAACACTTGGACACCATGCACAGGTGATTGTGAATCAGTCAATAAATGATAGACGAATTTGTAGCTTCGTTATCTTCTTTCGTCGGCAAGAACTAATTAACCAATTTTTTCAACACAGTATCACTGTGACTTAATTTACTGATGGATTTACTTCTGTAGCCTTGTGGATTTTAACAGTCCAACTTGTCTTGGGAGCAAATTTATTTCAAAATGACCAAAAAAATAAACAAAGATAAAATTTTTTTTATTGTTTAAAAATACACAAGTTTATTCTTGTAGAAAATAATATTAGAGAGTATTGATGATAAATATAAACAAACTCTGAAAAAAATCATTCCACAATGTTTTTGTTTAGTCAGGTGTTTCTTTATTTTTTAGAATTAACTTCAATGCTTTTGTACTTTTTAAAATTTTTTTATTGTTTTTAGAAGTTTTTAAAATTGAGTTTTTTTCGCATTAATTGGTCAAAAACTTCAGATAATAATAATAATATCACTTATGAATAAAACACTAATATAAATTAATGGAATAAAATTTTTTATCATTTAAAGTATCATAGACCAATTAATTATTAATTATTAAAATATTGGTATTTTAATTAAAAATAATTAGTAAGTTATAAATTGAATATAATTATTTTAATTTTTACTTTTCATTCATAGAAAAGAAAAACATGCTAAGAATTGAAAACTTATTAAATAGGGATGGCAATGCCTCTCGAACCCGCAGGTACCACCTCGTCTCTATCCGTTCGAGGCGAGTAATTACTCACCCCGCACCGGGGCGGATTTTTAGCGGAGTGGATTCTTGAGAGGGGCGGGGCGGGGCGGATTTAGGTAATACCGCCCCGTTATATATATAATATGATTTTAATATATAATATATGTATATGTAAAATAATTAGTAAATGACTAATAATATTGTATCATATTTAAATTTTTACTTTAATTTATGTTATGTATGTGAGGATAGTTATATAAATTTTGAAATTTAATTTTATTTATTGAATTTTAATAATTATAGCGGCTGGTAGGGATGGGGCGGGTACCCGCAGGAGCGAGTTAGGGTTCAATATTTTACTACCCACAGATAAAAGCGAAACGAGTTCTATGTAGGTTGTTGTACGGCAAAACAGAATCGGGTAGAACAAAAACCTATCCCTACCCGCCCCATTACCAGTTGCCACCCCTATTATTAAATTTTAGTCTTTTTAAATATGTAACTCTGAAAGGATTTGGCCGCAAAACTTCAAAATGACAGAGATCATCAAGTTTTTGAGCGTACCTAGCTGGAGAATCAACAGTAAAATTTGTTTCACATAAGATATGTACTATGATAAAGTTTTTTACTTTTGAGTTAGCATATTTTTTAATATTTTCGATAATTCGGTAAGTACATTTCACTTGTTATTTTTTTTTGTTATGATCAGTAATTATTGAATTTTTTTTTATTTTAAAATTTTTACAAAAGAATTTATTTAAGAATTCAATTTTTTTAAACAAAATTTACTTTTAGTATTTTTATTTCGAAAACAAATCATAACACTTTTGAAATATCTCTCTCATTTTCTTTGATACATACTCTTCTTTAATATACATGCCATCTCACATGGAGAGATACATGACTATTTACTATTAGTAGAGTATCTTAACAATTTCACTGTTAATTTCATTGTAAATGTACTCTCTATCTTAAACATGATTTTGATATAATATTATTTAATTTAACAACTAATACTTTATTTTGTTAAAATTACAAAAAATTAAATATATAGTTAATCATAATATATTTTTATATGAATATAAAAAATATTTAATTTACAAATAATATATGCTAATGTCACAACAAAGATTGTGCTTTGAAAGAAAAAATAAAAAAAATACTTGGTTAAAGTATAGTAATAAAATTGTATTATTTTTAATATTAAATATGTTATAAATAATTTATAATAATATTAATTAAATATTTTTATTTGAAAAAAGAATTTGTGCCTAATGAAGAGTGCTAAAATTATCAGACCCTATGTCTATACAGTTAAATGAAAACACAGAGATATTTCAAAGAATGGCATCATTTAAATTAATTCTAACATCCATATAATATAATCAAAATGAAAGTCTAAGAAAAAATTTAAAATAAAGAAATTAAGTAAAAATCATAAAAGGAAATTAATGAACATAGAAAATTAGTATTTGAATAGGTTGAAACTTATTGACAAAAAATAATGAAATAAATTGATTTGTTTTATAATTAAAATGTCTCGTATATTGGATTAATGTCATCACAACTTGATATATAATTACAAGACGAGTGGTAGAGGGCTAATAAATTTTGTAATTTGTAACCATTAATTAACCATTATTAATATTTTTAATGTATATATATATATATTTTTTTTTTTTTTCTTTTTATTTATTTAAAACGTTTGAGAATTTATAAGAGAAATGACCCTCCCAACGTCATTTTTTTTCATACTCCAACACTGTCTCCTTTCTCCAAAGTGTAGCTTCAGCTTATTTATTATTTATCTATTCAGATAATCAGACTCCGGAAAAATATAAAGTTTGTTGTCCATGCTGGTCCTAAGAGGATATTCTGAGTGTGAATGCTATTAAGAGTCACACACAAGGTTGGTTAGGTAACAAAATACAATGCATCTCCTGTTTCTCATCTATTATTACAGATACTTGGATAATATATATATATATATATATATATATATATATATATATATATATATTACTAATAAAATAGCATAATTTGACCAATGAGAGAATGACATTTTAGTTAACATTTGAATTAAGTTTAATTAATTCAAAAATACTATACCTAATACTTTTTAATTAACTTATGGTGATACTTTATGATGCAGTATAAAAATACTAATTTATGGTAGCAACCACCTATTACAGAACTTGTTTCACTAGTTTGGTCCCTATTTTCCAGACGATATTCCTCTTTACAAAAAAATTTGTAATTGAAGCCACGATTGACGCAGATCCATTAAATTGAACATGGTTCAATTTCAATGCCCTGCAAGACAAACCATGAAAACTTCAGAATCCAACATCATCTCCTAGTACATACTGGATTTTTATGTCTCCTTCAACCAAAATTATAACATTACATGGTGTTTTATTTTTATTATCATTCGCATCAACACTGAAGCAAGAATAGGTAAGGATTGTGTAAGAGAAATAATCTCATTGAAGAAACATTTTGGTTTTCAAGACTTGAACAAAATATTAGGTTGTAGTTTGAATTTCTCAACAAAATCTGAATAAACTTGTTTTTCATAAATGAAATATCATTCAGACTAAACTAAAATAGTGAAACTAGGCCTTTGATTTCTTCCCTTTGGCTTCACTAACTGGCTGGTTCTTGAAAGGTAGGAATGCCTTTCCACCCATGAATGGTCGGAGGGCTTCAGGTATCTCGACACCATCCTCCTTCTGGTTGTTCTCAAGTATGCAGCAAATGGTCCTCTCAGTAGCTGTGAGGGTAGAGTTCAACAAGTGAACATATTGCTTCATTTGCTCATTGCTCTGCAACACCAAAAAAGATGTACAAGACCAATAGTTAGAATTATGAAAGCTCATTCACATTGATGCATGAATATTGCTCAACTTAAGTAAGAAAGGTGCATCCAGTGCAGACAAAGCACAACAATATATCTGTGACCCATTAAGTCTAACCACAGAATATATGCATTTGATTATTTTCAATATATATATATATATATATATATATATATATATATATATATATATACATTTTGAAAATAATCAAATGCATATGGTAATTAAATTAACTTCAAAGAAGCACTCATAGAAATTACAAGACATAATGCATATTCTGAATTCAGATTGCTAGATATATACTCAACATATATCAGGCAACAGAAATGAAATCTGCCATTACTAAATTGTCGAAAAATATAATTAGAGCTATTGCACTGGTAATCATACAACATTTGAGGGGATGTAGGATCAGATTCCAGGCAAGGCTTATCAAAAGATCGATAATGATATGATTCAACATAACTGACCTTCTTCTGCCCATATCGAATTTCTAATTTTCTGGCCTGGTAGTCTGTACAGTTTGAACAGGACACTAGCTCTCTGTAAGTTTGCGATGATGGAAACCATGCTTCTAGATCATATTTCTTTGCTGCAGCATCATTCAAAGCACCAGACACAATGGCAACAACTTGATATGGAATGTTCAACTGCAGTGAACATTGAAAGGCAATTATGGGGGTGGGAAGAAAAAATAGTTAATTTACACACCAATGCATGTACAATAATTAATAAACATGGTTTCTTATGAGGGACAAAAAGATACTTCTTTATAGAAATCTTCAGAGTTTTTTAGCATTTCCTCGTGCATGTTCCATGAATCATTGTCATTTGGGCTAGTAAGGCAAAACTGCTCCACTTTCTCAAATTGGTGAACACGGAATATTCCTAGAGTATCTCGACCATGTGATCCAGCTTCTTTTCGGAAACATGATGAATATCCAGCATATCTACAAAGAGCTTATTTCCAAGGTTTAAAACAATAGTCTTCCAACGTTACATGCATCCTTTAAATTGATTACCTTATGGGTAGCTGGGTTGGGTGGATCCAATCATCTAAATGATAAGCACAAAGGGGCTGTTCAGCCGTAGCAATCAGATATTTGTCATCTCCTTCACCTGTTACCTGAATAATAAATAAACTGCTCTGGTGAAGATTTCATTTCAAGATTTAATGGCTGTCATACTACGATAGGTATAGTAACACTAAGAGATTTAAGAATGTTAACTAGTATTCACACCTTGTAAAGCTCTTCATCAAATTGGGCTAATTGAGCACACTTTGACATTATGTCTTTTCTCATGAAGAAAGGAGTATGCAATAAAGTATATCCCCTTTTCTCCAAAAAATCAAGACCGAAGTTTATTAGAGCTTGATTAAGACGAACTCCATCTCCTTTAAGATAGAAGCCTCTACCACCAGCAACGTCAGCTCCTGTTATGCATTGATAAACATGATGTGAGAATAATCTTGGCTTCCATATTTGAATGCACCAATCATGTTCCATGGACTATATTGGTGATCAAAAGATCAAAACAAACCCAAGGTCTTCATGCGGTAGATGACAAGCAGAGTATAGTATGACTAGCAACAATTTCAAGGAAGTTTGAGTTCCTCCACCATGTAGTTGTTTGTGTCGAAAGCAATATTACATTATTGATGAAAAAACACTGCAAAATACCAATACTATATGCAATAGAGGAATCATCTATGAAGCATGCACACACCAATTAAACAAAGTATACTTGTGTCTGACACTCGAAGACACTCATAAGACATGCTATTATACATTTGTATTTGACTAATTATCTTTCCGATTTAGAGAGACTTCAAACTCAAATTGGATAGGGTGTCAATAGTGTTTAGAAATGACGAAATAGGTAAATTGAATATCGGTAGCAGTGAACATTGATAGTATGACATTTACAAATATATATATATATATATATATATATATATATATATATATATATATATATATATATATATAGGTGTGTCATTCATAAGACAACAACAACATTATGAAACAGAATATACTAAAAGTTTAAAGTCAGCTCCTAGTCAAATTAAAATGATAAGAACAAAAAGTTGTTAGTTACCCTTTTTTGTATCTGCTATTCCAAGGAGATCAACTAGATCTACATGATTCTTCAGTTTAGGCTCCACCCTTTTCTCTCCCCAGGTTCTAATTACGGCATTATTGGCCTGAAACACAACTGGCAATTATAATCATAATCATATTATAGAGAAAAGCTGATGATTTCAGGAACAGAGAAGCAAATGAAAGTGACCTCATCATCGCTAACGGGAACCGAATCGTGGACAAGGTTTCCAATGCTTTCCAATTTAGAATTTAAGAGTTTGAAAGTGTCACGAACTTCAAGCTCTTTGTCAGCAATGAGTTTCTTAGTCTCCTCCGATTGAGTAATAATGTTGGTTGCATCTTCACCAGCCTAAATTAATTAGAGTAAGTAATTGAATTAAGAGAGAGAGAGAGAGAGAGAGAGAGAGAGAGAGTTACACGCTTGAGCTTGGAGATTTCTTTGTTGATCTTGTTGAAGTCTTTGCGGAGAGTTTCGAGCTCGAATTGACGCTTGCGCCACTCCTTGTCGAGGTTGATGACGTCATCGACGAGTTCGACGCTGGCGAAACGACGCCGTTGAGATTCGCGGATGAGTTCGGGGTTGTGGCCCTTCTCCTCCCTGAAGAGGTTAATGTCTAACATCTTCTACAACTTCAATCTCACTCGCACTCAGATCTGCGCCTCCCGCTGTTGCTTGCTTTGAACAAGGGAACCAAAACTTCTAAAAGCGCCAACAGGGTTTGGTTTCCTTGGGTTTAACAGGGATTGAGACTAATGAGTTATTTTGATATTCCGAAAAATATTTTTAATGAAAATATTTTTTTTAAAAAAATATATTTGTATTTGATAAACTTTTTTAAGTAAAAATAAAAGTATTATAAAAATAAAAAAAGGAAAAACTTTTTTTTATTTTTCTTATTTTTTTAACTCTTAAATTACTACAATTATTACTATAATTACTACAATTATGATTTTTACTGTTATCTAAAAAATATTTTAAAAAAATGTTTTTTAAAAAGAAGAAATTAATTTTGACCAAAAAATTAAATAAGACAACATAAAACAATTAGGATAAGAAGTTATATGGGACACTAAAAAAAGGACACAAGACACAAAATTATATTTGGTTGAGAGATATGGATAGAGATATTGTCTTCAAAAATATTAAATTAGTGTATATCCTGACAGAAAAGACACAGAAATACTAACAAGAGACATAATTTATTTTTCATTATTTTTATTAATTTTTTATAATTATATATTTTTTAATTTTTTGAATAAAAAAATAAGAATAAATTGAACTTTTATCATTTGTTTTAGTTTATCACCAAACAAAATACAAGAACACTTACTTTTGTATTTCTGTCTTTTGTGTTTTGTTATCAGTATTTTGTCTTGTCCAATTATCAGAACCAACGTTGCCTTAAAAATAAAACGTTTTAAATTTATAAATCATCTATCTATTGTCCTAACCAAAGACTACGTTTGGAAGAGAGACTGAGACTCAGAGACAAAGATTGGAGACATGGACTAAATTAAGTTTCTACATTGTGTTTACTGTTTAGTGTAAAATATACTAGATGAGTTATGTTTTAGTATCATGTTTAGTTTAAGATAAGAGAAAGTTAGAGATTGACGAGTAGATTGGAAATCTGAAAAGTTAAATAAAAATATTTTTTGAAAGAAATATTATTAAAATTTCAATTTTTGTCTCTAAAAATTTCAGTCCTATATGTCTTCACTTTTTGAAGGTAATAAAAAAATTGAAATTTTATGTCTCAAGACTGAAATTTTATGTCCCATTAATTTTTGTCTCTGGTCACCAAACACAATACCCAGTCTCAGTCTTCTAATCCCATAAAGCAAACGCAGCCTAAGAGTTTAACAAATATGTATTTTAAGGGCACATAATAAAATCATTATGGATGAAAGTTTTAAATTTTTTTTAATAAATACAAAACAAAATGTATTGAAAACATGGTTCTGAAAATCGGACCGGACTGGTTGGTTCAACCGGAAAAACGGGAACCGGTCACCTAACCGGTCCGGGTAACACTAATAACCGCCTGGCAAAAAACTGGCCAAAAAACCGGTCGAACCGGCAGTTAACCGGCGAACCAAAAGAACCGTCCGGTTTTTTTGCGGTTCAATAGTTTGCAAATTCAGATGCCAAACGACGTCGTTTTGGCATTTAAAAAAAAAAAAAAACGAGAATGCCCTTCGCGAAATGTCTCCTAAGCCACTAATGACTAACCCTAATCTGATACTCCCCCCCCCCCTTTCTTCCCCTTTCTTCCCCTTTCCCCTAACCTAATTGAGATTCGGCGCCAACGTCCATAGCCACCCACAGCCATCAAGGCCAGCAAGGCCACCATAGCCGAGCCCGCGACCACCACCGGCCGAGCCCGCCTCCTCGTCGCCACCCACAACCATCGACAGCAGCCGCGACCACCACCGGCCGAGCCCGCCTCCTTCTGAATTTGGTAAGACTCTGTTCTTTCACCTATGCTTCTTGATTTTGATTTTCTGAGGTTCTGATCTTGTTCTGTGAGCTCGCCTGTTCTATGCTTGATTTTGGATTTTGATTTTCTGAGGTTCTGTGAGCTCGCCGGTTCTATGCTGCCTTTATGATTTTGGATTTTGATTTTCTGAAGTTTTGTGAGCTCAGCTATTCTATGTTGCCTTCTTGATTTTCATGATTGATGTTTTTTATTTTGAATATGTTTTGCATTGCTGCTTCTGTTAGCTGCTTCATGAATCATGATGAATATTTTTTTGCTGCTTCTGTTAGCTGCTTCTGTTTTGCATTGCTGCTTCTGTTACCTACTTCTGTTTTGCATTGCTGCTTCTGTTACCTGCTTCTGTTTGCTGTTTCATTATTTTCATCATTGCTGTTATTGATTTTGAATATATTTTGCTGCTTCTGTTTGTTGCTTCAGGATGAATATTTTGATTATTTTCATGGTTTTCTGAAGTTTTCTGGTCTTTGGTTTTCTGATTGTTATAGATAGAACAATCACAAAGTAACCCACAGCCACAAGATTCTCAAACTGGTTCATCCAGAGGTAAATCTGATCCAGCTTGGCAGTATTTTACAGTGAAGTATGACAAAAATAACAAGGCTCAATATACATGTATTTTCTGCTTGAATACTTACAAGATTTTGAAGTTGTTTGTGAACCTCTAATATTAAGTAATGGATAATTTATTATGTGAAATATTAAATTTTATTAAGTTAGAGATCATTGAATTTATATACTTAAGATTATTTTAAGTTTTTTAATAATTTTATTTAATATTTAATTAAACCGGTTGAACCCCGGTCGAACCAGTGAACCATTGAACCAGTGATCTCATCGGTTTATTGACCGGTCCGGTTCTCGCAACCTTGATTGAAAATTTAAATTTTTGGATTTTCAATAAAAAAAATTTCAATACAAAATTTTTTAATTTATAATCTTAACGGATACTCTTAGAGCACAAGATAGTTATCCTTAACTATAATATCTATTATGACTAACTTGTGAGTTCCAACAAATTATATTACTGCTAAATCCCTATTATATTATATATTATACTAGCTTGTTTTTGCAATTTTTTTGAATTTTTTTTATCAGATTGATCGGATAGCTCTTTTTTTTTTTTAATAAAGAAGCTCAACACAACAAGTGGAGCAAAAGAAAAGCAATAAGAACAAGAAGCAAAAATAATAACAAAAGGAAAAAAAGATACTTATCCATTTGTCATCTCTGACATTGCCATCAACAATAGAAAAGATTCACACCACTGCACTCCCTGAAGCTCCAAAGAGAATTGTTAAAGATTTCATATATACCTGATTCCTTGTTTTAAAATATTCTTCTATTTCGTTCTAACCAGACGTTTCAAACAATAGCAAAGAAACTCATAAACCATATTTTGTGCTCTTCTTTCCTATTGTGAACTGTCCAACTCTCAAAATGATCCTTCAAAGTGACAGGAATAGCCCAATGCTCTTCATTTCTATTGTCAACTCCTGTCCAACTCTCATAATCTTCTTATCCTTTATATGTTGCTCTTTAATCTATAAGTGACAGATATCCTTCTACGGACCACCTCTGGTCGGTAGTACCTGATTGGATAACATCTCATCATGGGGTTCAGATTATTACAAGAGCAAACCATCTTCTTCCATAACAGACATTTCTCCTTTGAAAAGCGTCAGCACCACTTAAACAATATTGCTGTGTTATGAACCACCGCATCCCCAACCCTCAGCACCCCTAACTTTTTAGGAGCATGTACCACTTCCAATCTCACTAATGCCATACCACTCCTACCGTCTTCCTTACTCTACATGAATCTTTTCTGTAAGAAAATTAACTTTTCTGCAATAGTCTTTAGCATCTTATACAAACTCAAGTAATATAACGACAAGCTATTTAATACAGATTTGATAAGCATTAGCTTACCAGTTTTATTGAGCACCTTCGCTTTCCATAGGCTGAGTTTTTCCTCCATGTTATCTATTATTGAATTCCATGTCTTTATCAATCTTGGGTTCACTCATAGGGGAATACCAAGATATTTGATTGGAAGAGTAGCTTCCTTGCAACCTAACAAACTGCACATACTCTGAACCTAATGCTGCTCACAATTAACTGATATTAAACTAGTGTTGTCAAAATTAATGCTAATCACTGACATCATCTCAAAGCATCGTAGCAGTCTCTTATAATTTCTGATGGTCTTTTCCTCGGATGGATAGAATAATATAGTGTCATCAACAAATTGAAGTTTAGACAACTCTATATTATCCGTTCCAACCAAAAAAGGAGATATACAGCCGTTTCTGACTGCTTCTATGCAGCACATCAACGATAAGAACGAATAAAAACGGTGAAAATGGATCCCCTTGTCTCAACCCCCTTTCCATCTTAAACTATTTAGTTGGTGACCCATTAAGCAATGCAGGCATAGAAGTTGTGCCAATACATTCCATAATCCACTCCCTATATCTCCGTCTAAAATCCATCTTTTGTAACACAATATCCACAAAACTCCACTTGACTCTATCATATGCCTTCTGAAAATCTAATTTGATTATCGCTGCCTCCTTTTTTTCTCAACTTGAGCCATTATACCATTTCACAAGCTATAAGAGCCCCATAATGTATTTTCCAACCCTTGACAAATGTACTTTGCGTCTCTCCCACAAGTCCTGGCATCACTGACTTCATCCTCCTAACAAGCACCTTCTAAATCACCTTATACACACATCCAACAATACTAATTGGTTGAATGTCTTTAATCTCCTTAGCTTCTACAAACTTAGGAGCCATGTCACCCATGTGATGTTCGAATCTGCAGGTAATTTGGAATTCTGAAAGAATCCCATCTCAACTGTAGTGAATTCCGATCCAAGCTCCTCCCAACACTTCTTGATGAAATTCATGTTGTATCCATCACTTCCTGGCACCTTAGATGATTCACAGTCCCATACTGCTTCTCTAATCTCCTCAAGTGACGACATTCTCTCCAAAGCTGCGGATTCTTCTTCATTAATCCGATTCACCAAACCATCTCTGAAACCCACCCTAGAAGACCACTCCTAATGATACAAGCCCTTGTAGAACTATCTAACAGCATACTTAATTCTAGTTTGATTTCTAACCAATCTGCCATTAATCACCAAAGCATCAATCCTGTTATTTTTTCTTCTTGTTGAAGCTATATTGTGGAAACATCTAGTGTTCTTATCTATGTCCTTCGCATGTCGAGACCGAGACATCTACTTCCAGTACAATTCTTTCCTCTCATACCATCTCTCACAGGATCTAACTAGTGCCTTCCTTCTTACCTCCATTGTAGCATCATATACCCCATTGCTTACCATATCATCTAACTTCTTAATCTCTTCCTCAAACATTTTGATTTTCTTATCCATGTCACCAAAGTGGTCCTTATGCCATCTCCCAAGAGGAATCGTCAAAACCTTCAGTTTATTAGTGAACTATCCAACACCTATACTTCTCCATTCCTCCTTTACCATCCTTAAGAAACTTTCATGTGTAAACCAAGAGTCAAGACTTTTGAATGGTCTTGGCTCACCATTCAACTTACTAACTTTTACTATCATAGGACAATGGTCTGACAATCTTCTCGGTCCACCTTTTAGACGCGTCTTTGGGAACTCCTCTAGCTATTCCAGACTAACTAGAGCTCTATCGATTTGACTGTAAGATCGACCTCTGAACCATGTAAGCTTCTAATGCGGTAAATCCACTAATTGCATATCTTGTATCCAATTCTTGAAGTCTTTCGCAGACGTTGTTAACCTATCAGCATCTTTTCTCTCCTCTACCTGTACAATCTCATTGAAATTTCCCATGTAACAGAAAGAATACTGGCATAACCCAGCTATATAACTCAACTCCTCCCACACCATAAGTTTTTCATCTCTTGTATGAGTCCCATACACTAAACAAAATACACAATTAAAATTATTTTTTGATAACATTCCTTCAACACACAACCATCTCTCCCTTTTATGACAACTACTCATTTTAAACATCATTTCATTCCAAATTAATAACAAGCCACCTGAAGCACCATCCGACCCAAAAAATTCCCTCCCCGTATCATTGCTCTCCCAAATACGTGCTACATCAAACTTAGTCACTACCTATCTCTTAGTCTCAATCAAACCTAACATATTCAGTTTATGTTTTCTTTTAAGGTCTTTCACCATGCTCGGTTTTTCATCACCTACCCCTCAAACTCCTAATATTCTAAGAGCCAAAAATTATTTTAAAACATTATTTCACATTTTTTTTATTTTTAGGTCTGCAATGTTTTGTTTTCTTTTTCTGTTTTGCCAACCTCCTTTTCTGAACAATTATCTCTTCATTCTGAGTTTGGAGAGCTATAATATCATCTTCTTTATTGTATAGTATTCACTTGACTCCACTACTAAGTCCCAAATTTTTCTATTTTCAAGTATTTGCTCCTCCAGAATCTGACTATCTTCATTACCTGTGCTCCCTCCATTGTTGTTCGACTTACTATCACCCGCCACCCCCTTTACAGAGTTGTCTTCAACATACGTCAAATCCACTTTGCCTCCCTTCTTTGACATCCTTTTCCTTATTTGCGTTTCTTTTTCATGTTCACTGCCCCTGGTAAGTGGTAACAATTTCCATGCCAGTCCCATTCTTAATGTCAGCCAAGTTACCCCTACCGTCTACAGTGCCGTTCACCTATCCCACCAGCATCAAAACCACCATTTGTATCTTTCACCAACATTATCGAGAATGTGTGGGCTCAGTTCTCTATCTCAACTTCCTCTCCATCATTGCGAGGCATAGTGAGTGGCGCTGAAGAAGAGCTTCGACTTGCCGACATTGGCCCTTCACTCCCGCGGCGAAGCCTTTCTTGCCCACCGTCCAGCCAGCTTAGTGCCCCATGAGGATCTCCCACGCCATTCTCTCCTTCTGGTGACACAAGCACATCTCTCTCCAAGCTCACCTGTTGTTCCCTTATAGTCCGAGGATCCTGATCCATATCCACTAGGCCCGACCCAGATTGTAAACCTATGCAAGGTTCCTCACTTCTAGGGCTTGAGAAGACCGAGCCCAAGGAAGCCACTTCAATAATATTGGATCCCCTTTTATTGTTAGGCCTAGGACCAAACCCAGCATGTTTCTTTTTTTTTATCCTCTTTGCCACCCTTGACCAGCCTACTAAACTTTCCTTCCTCACCCCATGTAGCTGTGTTTTCTGAGTTTGCTTCATAATATCCCTCACAATCCGCCAACCCTTTAATTCCCTCATAAATTGGTTGATATGTAACGACTTTTGCTGGATTTTGTTTTAAACAGCCATTAATCCACTCATTCAAAATTACTTCTGAAATTACTAATCTACCCTTCTCTTCTCTTTCCTCCCTCAGCTTCTGCACCACCACTTTAGCCGCCTGGTCTTCGAACACCATCGGAGTTGATGCCCTTGGTCTCGTTGAACTCGGACAACTCTTAACTCTAAGCATATTACAATCCCACCCACGTTATACACTTATACACAATATTTTTAAAGGTTTTTGTCAATTATTTGACCTCAGCTAAATTTTAAATCGATACGTGATTACTCACAATAACAAATAAACTGCAATTACACTAAGTTTTTTTTTTTTTGTCGATAAATTGGACAATCCCCATTCCTAGGTATTAACCACTCACGCACATCACACTCACACACACAATACAGGTTCTATCACACCCAACTACAGCTGGGAATCGAACCTGGGATGTGGCTATATGAGGCCAACAAATAGGCCATCGGTACAAAGCCTTTGCTACCATTACACTAAGGTTTAAATTAGAGTGTAAGTTACAAATAGAATTAATAAGGCTTGTTTTGCAACCCCTTAGGTTTAGACTCAACAAATATTGCCCCCAAATCGTGACACTCTCTTGGAGTTTAGCCCAGTATTAGCATTAAAAGTAAAACTCAAACTTAATCTGTTATTGCAAAATGAAATCTCTTCATAAATCTAGACTCTTTTGCGAATAGAAGTGTTGACAGATTATGTTGGTTTGGATTTTGGGAATAGTGAGAACCAAACTAATTAAAATTTTAATTGATTCATATTGGTTCAAATTCGAGATTTTTGTGAGTGGATCCAAACAAAATCAAAACAACTAAACCAAAATTGGATTGGTTCGAGTAATCGGATATCTAATTGAAAATAAAATTTAAAAAAAATAAAAAAATTAGGAAGAGTTTTTACATAAATAATATATAATAAAATAAAATGAAGAGTAATAGATCCTCAAAATTATACTTAAATAAGTATCATAATTTGAGTTAGAAAGAAATGAAATTATATATATATTATATTTCTTTTTAAATTAATATAAACCTAATTGAAAATCGAGTGGTTCGGTTTCACAATCCCAAGAACCAATACTCAAACCAATTTAAAATCAGGCATAATCGGGGTCCAATCTGAATGCATTGGATTATCAGTCGGGTAAAAAACCAATATAGTCAAATTGGGTCAAGCCAATTTTGGTCGGATAATTGGATTCCTTGTACCCATCAAGACAACTATTTATCAGTCCCAATTGTCTATTGAGAAGTGATTTTTTTTGTGTTAACACAAGAAGGTATTGCAAAATGCTACCTATTATGTTACTATGTTAGTTTGCAACTTCTCTCACTTTTACGTAAACCTGAAAATATTTACATTTTTTATTTAAATAAAAAACCTATAAAACATCAATTCCCTTTACTGTAGTGAGGCTTGAAAAATCAACATTTCCCTTCGTGACAACATGAAGCTGAGTAGCTGACCTTTGTTTTACCTCATACCAAGTAAATTACATAGAAATATACTGATAAATAACCATCAGTTAAATAAATTACCATCACTTAAGGATGCCAGATTTGGATGCTGACTAGATAAATGGGTTGCCTCCTCATCAAATCAGCAAAGGAAATGATTATAATTCATATCAACAAGTGCTTGCCAATCCACTAAAAGCGTTTTGGGAGAAGAAAAAACACCACCTAATTCCATAACAAAAATGGGTATATCACAGATGAACAATCTTCTGGGTAAAGCGTAGGCAAGGAGCCAATCACCCTATGCACTTCCAAAGGGACTGCTCATATTCGAAACTCATTTTTTTTTATTAAAATTCCAAGCAAATATGTGTTTTAAACGAATTACCAATGGAAATGGGAGAACAAAATTAATGCTATAAACTATACAGATTATCATATGACCAGAGAGTAGGCAGATTAGAGAGTCTCTCCTCCAATAGGAGACAAAAAGATTCACATGTATCTGCGAAACCAAGAATAGTTCACTCTTTTTGAGATGGCAACAAATTTACTAGATTAGAACATAGCAACATGCTAGTTAGTTTGATAGCCTACCAATCACAATTCAAACAAAAATGCTTTCTATAACTCCTACTATCTTCAACATCAATCTTTTATGAAACTCTTCCTGCTTATTTAACAGCTCTTATTAGTCAAATTTGACAGCTTTTCCATCTTGATGCTGCTTCAGTGGTTCAGCAGGGAAATATTTTATGCCAACTAGATCACCAACTTTGCTGATAACCTAAGAAAGGAGAACAATTCCAATAAGTTATAGCATAAAATATCCAATGCAACTAACATAGTTTTGCAAACTAAATATTGCAACAAGTAAAATGACAAGACACAAATATTGATCCTTGATATCAAATTCAGAAGGAGAAACCCTGGTAGAATATCAAAGAGTTTCATTTTCTTAGTTGTGGGAAACAGAGTAACAGCTACTGTTCGACATCATTAACGTTCAGAATCATAAGAAATAACCATCACATTTTACTTGAATTTCTTTTTTAAAGCATTAACAATCGAATGAAGGTAAAAATATGTACCTGCAAGGCTTTCACAAGGTCTTCCCTTGAATGAGAAGCAGATATGCATATGCGTGCTCTGGCAAGTAACAGTGGTGTTGCTGGAAACGCCACTGTCACAACAGCAACCTGAAACAGGACCATTTCCACAATTTCGGACATTATTTCTTAAAAAGAAAAGCAAAACAAATTATTCGTGCCATGGATGCATGACATTGACAAGAAGCATAAATAGTTGGCAGTTGTTAGTCTTACATTGTGCTTGAGACACTCTCTAGAGAAGGCAGGGATTTTCGCAGGATTGTAAAGCATTATTGGCATCACAGGAGAATCATTATCTCCGAGAACTTCAAAGCCCATCTTCTGCAGTTCTGACCTGAAAAAGTTGCTATTTTCTCTAATTTTTGCAAGTTTCTGGGCACCTGTATGGCAAACAACTTTGCTTCAATATGAAGTGAGAAGATGTATGTATGTATGTATATATCTAGCACAGATGCAGTGCTAGCAAAAAGACAGAAAAAAGCACAAATGCTAGCCAAACCTCTATTGGAACCATCCTCTCCAAGGATAACTCTTATGGACGATATTATTTGTTGTGCAGCTGGTGGTGAAACAGAAGTTGCATAAAGATGAGCAGGGCAAGTGTACTTCAAGTATTTTATAAGGTCCTGAATAGATCCAACAGACCAATATATTAAATTATGCACCAGCAAGGTTCAACAATTCTCAGATGCATTCCAGACAGAAAAACATGAAGCAACAATCCAAAATAAAGAACTTCCTAATGTGGACCAAAGGTGTTCTACAAGTAGATCAAATATCATAACTAGATGCAATACTATATTATTTCAGCCACATGAAACAAAAATGAAAGTTCTCTCATCGGTTATGAACCATAAGTACTTCCATTTTATCTTACTATTTATTTTTTCATGCAAAGTGCACTGTTCCAACAAGGTCTGCAGTGTCATATGCATTGTGCATTACAATGTGCTGCGCAACATTGAAGTGGAGAACAAGTGACACAAATACATTTAACATTTAACCCACAATAAGCTAACATACAATGCAAGCAGATTCACAAACATGAACTTCTTTCATACCTAAACATTATTAGTCTTAGTGTCTAATTTATTCTGAAAACCATTAAGAATCCCCCTTCTCAGCTGGTAAAAGCACAAACAAAACATCTTTTCTTGATATAGATTATAAGAGATTCAGGCCTCTGGCCCAGTTAACTAACACGAGCAACAATAGCTATTAGTAAAGCACTCACTTGACTGATAGTAGACAAGGATAGCCAGCCTTCCCATTCAATGAAATCGGATGACGGAGAAGAAAGAGCACAAACATAGAATCTACCAATAATCAGGACTTACAATCGCTAGGTGGATATCACATAGTCCTTTGGATCTCTGGGACTGGGCTTTTAGTGCATAGGTTTTCCAATATGAAATCTTTCGAATAATTAAGGGGCTATTGAGATTATTTACCTAGTTGTAATATGCAACATACGTACATGCACACACTGTATACTAAACATGGGAAACATCAACCTAGTTGCCATTCCATCATCTCTTTGTACCACACATAATGGCATCTGTAGCATTGTTTAGCTATGCCAAACCAATTTGCATTACACACCAACGACAAAACAAAATAAATAGTCAATATCGGGGAACAAATCAAAATCTCTTACAACAGATTTCTCCAGCTCACTTCCTGGTTGTTAATCACTGAATTCAGAGTCAAGATATTTTTCAAAATAAAAAATAAAAAAACATACCTCAGATCCTGCAATGTAACCTCCACATGATCCAAATGATTTGGTAAAGGTCCCCATCATGATGTCAATATCAGCAGTATCCACACCTAAGAGCTCGCAAACCCCTCTTCCTGTTTTGCCCACTGCTCCAATGCTGTGTGCTTCATCCAAGTATGTGTAGGCCTAAACAACAGTTCAAGTATGCAGAAACGAATAAATGAAACTAAACCAAAGAATAAAACTTGATAACGTCAAGTAACACAACACCACCTTGGCAAATATCCACCAAAGGTTATGGACACAATCCAAGATCACTCAGGTGAAACACTATCCTTTTATCAGTTTATAGGTGGAACAAGGGTTTACATAAACCAATTACAATAGTTCACATGGAAAGGCTCCAGGATACATCACCTCTATATCTTTATATAATCATAATATGATAAGGATTCAAACTGTGTAATTTGTATATTAGATTTCAGTAACCAACCTTATATTTTTTGCATACAGCTATGATCTCTGGAAGCTTGCAGAGCTCTCCTTCCATACTGTATATTCCCTCCACAATGACAATTATCTTCTTCCAAGGCCTGTGAGTCCTTGGCTGTCCATCAGCAATTTGTTCTCTAAGTACTTCCTCAAGATGTGATGGAACTGCAGGCAAGACAGCCAAGAGAAAGTAAATGAAAAATGCTGTGACCAGTGGAGACACCATAACATTAACTAAAGAACAGCAAAGAAACAAAAGGACAAAAAGATGTAACTTGGTATCCAAGTGAAACACACTACATTTTCAAGATTCATAACTAAACAGATCAGTAAGCTACAGTTTACTCTTTCCTTTTTTCTTTTTTTTCCTGTCAGCAGAAACAATTTGTCAAATATGGAATTTTATTAACCTAAATATATATTGTCAAATAGTAATTATATAACACGGAATAGTAGTCAACATCATCTCTTACCAAATACCTGACACTAAGACCTGTGTTGTTAAAAAACAAAAAAGAGAGACTCTAACAGTATAGATTAATTTTTTTGCCCCCTAAGAAAAAAGTTTATGAATGGTTAATTGAGAACCTGAAAACCTAAGTTCTCAATGACAAATTCATCTTTTATATTATAGTATGCAGCAAAGATACTCACTGTTGTGTTGAAAAACACGAATGGTTGCTCCGGACCCTCGTGCACCATTAACAATTGAATTGTGGTTCAACGAATCACTGATAATCAAACATCCCTGTAAAGTATAGATATACCAACAAATGATCATGCAACTACAATTAGAATCTCTCACCAAGGCAGAATCACTAGATATTTGTAACAGACCTTTCCCATCAGCACTGGAAGAATAGCAGAGTTTGTCACATAGCCCATACCAAAAACTATAGCAGCTGGCTTTCGAACAAAACTTGCCACATATTTCTCCAATTCATTGTGAAGTACAGTTGTGCCTATTGTAGAAGCCAAAAGGAGCATCCATAAATGAACATAGAAATTTAATTTAATAGGTAATACACAAAATGATATACTAAACCTCCATCTACACGGCTGCTACAAGTGCTCGGTGAATACTTCTTCAATGTCTCAATAACTCGAGGAGTGCAGTATTCATCTGCGGCAGCAAAACCAAGATAATTGTATGATCCCAAGTTGAGACATCTACTTACTTTTGTAGTCCGTCTGCTCAGGAGAAACAGGAGCCACATAAATTACTCAAGCAATAACTCTATAATTAGAGACTTGCACAAGGAAAATTCGAATATTTCAAGAACCCCCAAAATCCCAGAAAATATAATCACAGGCCAGAAAACTAAACTAAGGAGTTATACTTCAGTGTCTTGTTATTGTCATTCGAGTAGCGTTCAACTACATCAAACCAAGCATCAGGGGCACTTGATATTGGTCTTCCGAAGCAGTCCTGCAAAAAGAGAAATGCAGGAATATCTACTTAATATTTTAATTGAAAAAAAAGATCAGATGTTAAATTCATGTTTGATTAATGGTAATTATTAAAATGTTGTCTCAATGAGGCTATACATTTATACTAGTAGCTAGCTACCTTGGATACAAAGTAAACTAATTCAAGCACACGTAAAGAAGAGGACAAAGATTCACTTTGAAGGAGTGGGGACACATGCTACCCCTTTACCAATATTAGTAGGCAATAGGCTTTTGTCATTTATAACATTCTAGTTTTATTTTTCCCCAAATATAACGGATCGGTGAGTGAGATAAGTTAACCCATGTCATTGCATCTTTATCTTATCATTATGTATCTGAATTTCAATGCATGAATACAATAATTCATTGAATTGCCTAAAATTCTGGATCCACGTCTAGAATCGATTAGGCACACAAAAAGACAAGTGTCTCTAAATTAGAGTCTTCTGAATAATAATAACTGTTGAATTTCATTTCAAGTTTAATGAGAAATGGAATGAAGAGAATGGAACCTGAATACGGAGGTACAAACGGCGGATATAGAAATCCTCGAGGCCTAAGCAGATCGGAGCGTAACCTTGAAGGGTGTTAGCTTTGGACCAATCAATGAGTTTGCGGAAGAAATCTCTGAATTGACCGAAAGCGAAGAGAAGGCCATAGCTGAAGTATGTGGTTAGAGCGGTCAGGTACGGAATCGCTATCATCTTTCTTTCTTTCTCAAAATTCCAATCCTATCAGATCTATCAGTGTCTATCTCTGAAGGGAGAGAAGGAAGAAGAAGAAGAATAAGGTGAGAGAGGAAGGAAGGAAAGAAGGAAGGATCTGTTTTTTCGTGTGTGTGTAGTATGAATGAATGAAAGAATGAATGAAAACTGACAAATGGAAAAATCAAATCCAAACCAGCTCTCGCTCACCCAGCTTGTTTAGTTGTCTTTCGCGGATTTCTTTTCTTTTTTTATTTTTTCTAGCAACTCCATTTGACCGGTTAATTTCAGTGGAAGATAAATAAAGTAATAAACAACTTGGTTTTTCATCTAAATAAAAAAGATTTTCATATTTTCAAATTTAAGTGACAGGAAACTTTCAAAATAATCTTCGGTTTTTTAATATGCTGATTTAAGTATTATCCATTTTTTATAATAAAAAATGTTTAAAATATTATAAAATATAATAAAAAAAACTAAAAAAAATATTTGGATAAAATTTTTTTTCGGTCCTTTTTTTTTATTTAGACCATTCTTACCTTGACCATAGAAAATGACAATTCACTTCTATTTTTTCCTTCTATTAGATATATAAGCTCTTCTATGAGAATCTCTAGCAAAAAGTGATGCACAATGCTTACATGTGATGTTAGTTTGTATAATCTAACCTTCATCTATCATACATGGATGATAACTATTAGATTGTAATTATTTATTGTTTATACAGTAATCAAAATAATATTGTAGAGAAATGATAACCAATTAACTATTTGATTGAGACATTACTTTGATAATTATACAGTTTCAATCAAATTTTTATCATTCACGTAAGACAGATAAATGTTAGATCATATAAGTTACATCACACATAAACATTTCCGTCATCTTTTGCGAAAATTCTCACATAAGGACTCGTGCGTCTAATGAAAAAGAAGGATAAGAGGCGATTTTTTTATTTTAGGATAATACGATCCCTCTGCTAAAAAATCCGTTAACTAGTAACGAAAATTAGTTTTGTGGGGGTTTTATTTGTAATTTGTTGGGGGGAGTTTAAACCCCTACAAAAAATTTTTCAGTAATATAACCAACTATAACCACTACTACCACCACCTTCTTCATCCTCATCATAATCACTTCTATCTCTACTATTTTTATTGTGTAACCATATTTTATCACTATCGTTACCTCTTCTATTGTCATCATCATCAATATAAATATCATCAACATTAATGTTTTCATTTCTTGTTCAAAGCTATTTTTTCTCCTTTAAAAGGTCTTAGTGCTGCAATTACTTTTTTTTCTATGACATTATTTTTAACAATGGTCTTTCTTCACTTAACCACCACCAATAAAAGAATTTTTCAAAAATAAATTTGTTAATAGTTTGTGAGAATTTAAAACCTCCACAAATTACAAATAAAATCCGAGTTAATAGTCAAAATCGTCCCTGAAAGATACCTTGATCTCCATATTAGTCCCCGAAAGATAAAGTTAATCAAAATTGTCCCCCAAAGATATGCGAGTTAATCACGTTCGTCCTTCCGTCATTTTCTTCGCTGAGTTGGCTAACGTTCGCTGACCTGTGACGTTAACTGCCACCGTGGTAAACGCCTACATGTGCCCTGCTATTGCTGACAAGGTAACTATGTTAAAACAGTTCAAATCAGTCCCTTAGTGTTTGAACCCTAATCCTAAATTCGACGATAAATAAGTCACGTTCAACAATCGGAGGGACATATGCCTGGGTAGACCTTGAAATTGCCGGTTTGCGACGAGGATGGAGGCAGGAAATGGAGGTCGTATCGGTGGTGTGTCGTTTCCGCTGAACGGCAGTAATGGTTCCAGCGCTTCAATGCGAACCAGGAGAAAAACTCATGAGAAATCATGTTTCTGTGGGTTGAAGGTTATGATAAAAAAAAAATCTGGGACAGCAGAGAATCCGGATAGACTATTCCATGCATGTCCAAGGTACCGGGTGAGTGTTGTGGAAAAAACTAAAGGTTTTCCATCTTGTTTTGTGTTGTTGGGTATTTTTCAATTTTTTGTTTTCTAATTTTTGAATTTGTAGAAGGGCAGTTACTGTAATTACTTTAAGTGGGTCGATGATGATGACTATCAAGGGGTGGCTGAAGGTGGAACAAAGAAAGATTATAGGACTGATTTGCAGGTTGAAAGTGACAATGATGAATGGAGGTTGAAGGTGGCATGGAGACTGGGCAACTTGGAAACTGAAGTTAAAGCATTGAAACTGCTAATAATTTTCATGTTTGTGGTAGTTATCATTAATGTGATCCTTTGTTGTTTGTTATGTAGTTCCAAGTAAACCAAATTCTGTTGATATGTCATTGTGTAATGAACTGAATGGCTTGAATGATAATAGATGTTTCCATTTGGTTTTTTAAGATTAAGACCAACCTATCCATCAAATGTTCCAAACTAATGAGAATCACTGTTACAGTAAGATATATTAACCCATGAATAGAATCAGTAATCAAAGTACTCTTAAGCATTGTGTTGCCATAGAAGGCTAAATATCACATTGTCTTAAGGATTAAATACCACAGTAAATTCATAAGATTTTACATGAGGATATAAACGTAAAAAGAAGGCTAGACCAAAATAAAAGGGCAGAATACAACTTTCAAATACACAGATAACCACAATGTTTATAATGGAACTTCAATTGCCCTGTGTAAAAAAATATAAAGTACCCCCACACAAAAAAAAAGTCAAGCAGAATACATTTCTTTCTAATCAAAGTCATTTATCAGTCTTTCTTGGGGACTTGAAGCCTGGAGTAGGCACAAAGGTCATAAAGTTGGCCAGCTTCTTAGCAGTGGCTGAACTAGTCTCCTTAATTGTCTCAGTAGAGATAGCCACTGGTGCAACTGCAGTAGGTTTAGGAGAGGACCTAAGTCTGGCTTTCCCTTTAGTGACCTGTAATTTAGGTGGCCTAGCTATGACTTGTTCCTACATAATTTAATACCAAATGCATTTGTTAGATTATAAAAGAAAGCACATATGTTTTATAGTTGAGTAGTGATTATACAACCTGTTGTGTACTTGGGTTGGTGGAATGCTTTCAGATTGGCTAATGTCAATCACTGTTGGAGGCTGTCTTGGTGATGGAAGTGTAGGCAATGGTGCTATTTCTCCTGGAGCTGGATCATGTTCATCTGGGACAGAGTTTACTTCAGGCTCAGCCCCATTTGCACCTGGGGCAACAACTGCCAGTTGCAGCTGCATCTGCCTGGCATGCTCCTCAGCTTCCATAGCTTTTTTCTTTGCACAACTTCTGTTGTTATGTCCTATCTCACCATAATACATGCATCTGATAGGTTATACTTCCTCTTCATCTTTGTCTTTGACCCAGTTGGTTGCTTATCCTTGTCCCTTCTCCTTTTCTTTGTTGGTCTTCCAGGTTTGGGCTTAAATGGAGGTGGGAGGGTTTGGAGTTTTTTCCCATAGATCCTGTCCTTTCACTGGATTGACAAAAGTGATAGCTGCATGTGTGCTTTCCCAGGTTAACCACCATATTGGTTGGTCAGCCATGAACTTCATAGAGTTCTTTTTTTTCATCGCGGGACCATTGAGGAGCCTAGTGACTAGACAACGTTGTCATTGCTTCAAGTCTACTCTCCTGAACAGGGGGGAGAATTCCTTGATAGTTCTGTAACTTCTTCCTGTTGTCAATCATACTCTTCATGATGATTCTTCTAACTTCCTCAGCTAAGGTCAGGATGGGCTTGCTCTTTTCATGCTTGATTTTTGCATTGAATGACTCACAAGCATTGTTGCATATTTTATCCACTTTGGAACTTCACTGAAATGCGCCTTTGTCCATGCATCTTTCGGCCATTTGTCGAGATATTCCCAAACTTTCTGATTGATCACCTTAACTCTGTTCATGTTTCTGTTGAATTCATTTGTTGTCCTTGACCGAGCACATTCCCATACCAAGTCTTTTAGCTCAATGCTTGCCCACTGTTTTGAAAAATTGTGCCACAAATGTCACACGCAGAATCGATGGTGTACCTTGGAAAACACTTCCTGAACAACAGGTATTAAACCCTGCAACCAAACAAACATACGAAAAGATGTTAAATCAAACTAGTCACTCAAACATTTTCATTAAATCAGATTGGTCCTTCAAAGTTATTCATTAAATCAAATTAGTCCTAACAGTTTATTATCGTGAATCAATAACATCCTCACCTTCTGCATGTTTGAGATGAAGCACCATTTGTTCTCCCTGTAGTCTCCTAGGTCGTTATTCAGTAACTCAAGGAACCACTTCCAGTTGTCTTTATTTTCGACGCCAACAATCGCATAAGCAATCACAAAGATGTGATTGTTAGCATCCTGTCCACACACTGTCAAAATTTGACCCCATGTAGTGTCTTCAAAAACGCTCCATCAAGCTCAATTAAAGGTCTACAACCTGCCTTAAATCCCCTCTTGCAGGCATCAAGACAAACATAGAAACAATAAAAAAGGGGAGGAATCTCAGGCATGGGGATAATACCTACTTGTATTGTGGATCCAAGGTTGCTATTCAGCAACTCATTGGCATAGTCTCACACCAACTCATATTGAGCTATCTCATCACCCTCTACAACTTTCCTAGCAGCTTTCAAATCTCTTGTAATTGTAGAACCTATGCACAATTACTCAAGAGGGGGGGTGAATTGAGTATTGCAATAACAATGAATCTTTTTGCGAAAGTTAAAGACAATATACAAAAGTGTTATTGTACTAGTATTTTTCCAAGAGCTTAACTCAATTGCTAAGCATTTATAAGGAGCTTTTACTTTCCAATAGACACCAACTCAAATAAATTGATCAAGCTTTTCACCAATCGGACTTAAGCTATTTCTTAAGTACTTACGAAGCTACTTTTCAATCACAATTTATTTGCTCAAAGGTAAAAGACAATAATATAGAAGAGATGAGTTTGGAGAGATGCAAACGCTATTTAGAGTGGTTCGGCACAATCCTTGTCCTACGTCCACTTTCTTTCTCAATCGCTATTGAGAAGTTCCACTATTGCCAAGCTTCAAGGTGCTCGCGCAAAACCTTTTACAATCCGAGTCCTTAGTTTCTAACACCTCACGGTATATGATCACCACTCGTATACTAACCCACTCCACTTAGAGACTCCTTCTCTAAGATTTGCCTTGAGTACTTAGTATACTTCTTTGGTATCCTCACCGACTATAGTGTTTATAACTCTTGACTCAACCTTGGAGATCACACTCCAATTTACAAAGTGTTACAAGAAAACAATTCTCAAAGAATTGTTGAGATGAAATGAGTACTCTCTAGAAGAGTGTATGATTACAAGTTTAGCACTATTGAACCAATTGATATTGCTCTCTCAAATTGTGTATTATAACACCTTAAAAATGTGTAGAATGAAAGAATATGAACAAGATAGTTTGCAAATACTCACATATGTGAAATAAGGCTTTAATCCATCTATTTATAGACTTCCCAAACCTTAGAAACGTTTGGGAGTTAATGGGATGAAGCCGTTTTGATAAAACTAGCCGTTTTTTATGTTTTTGAATCATTTGCATCGATGCATAACACTTTGCATCGATGCAAATGTGTCTTTGAAGCTGAAATTTGAATTTTCAGCTAGGTTGCATCGATGCAAACATCTTTGCATCGATGCAACAAGTCGTTGCATGCTTTGCATCGATGCAAGATGAGTGTGCATCGATGCAAACCTTAAAGAATGGCTTAAAATCACTTCAAAATGCTTAGGATTGATCTCAAACTTGTTGGAGTCAATTCCTATGCTTTTGTACCTTTGAAAACAAGTTTTTAAACCATTTGGCTAGCATCGAATTGCAAGATGTGCATCAAATTATTTTGTGAGTGTGTGTTGAGAGATTTAGCAATTGGTTCTTAACAAGAAGTTACCTAAGTCCTAAGACACTATACTTGTCTTCAAATGTTGTGGACTTGAGTTTCTTGTTGTTGTTGTGTTGCTTTCAACTCTTCATTCCTCAACGTTGAATGTTGGTTGATCTTTCAATATGCTTGTTCATTCAAGTTGTTTGTTGGTTTGTCTTTCATGTCGTTTGTTGGTTTGTCATTAATCAAAACCTACGAATACAAACTTCGCATACAAGCAACATGATTTACAATTTCCCCCTTTTTGATAATGACAAACCAATTTTGAGGATATGCATTTATAGATGATTTTGAAAGCAACAATAATGCACTTTGTTTTATAGAAAGCTTTGGAGAAGACTTCACAAAAAAAATTTTGCAGGAGTTCCCCCTAAATATGTGCATTTGTTCCCTTAAAGGGCGTTTATCAAAGAAAACGATTTAGATATCAAAGTTTTTGCTTAGCGGAAGTCTTTTTGAAAACATTGTTTCGCAAACATATTTCTTCTTTTCAAATCCTCAAACTTCTTCTTTTTCAAAAGTTCAAAACTTCAAATATCCTCAAACTTTTCTTCCCCCTTTTGACATTATCAAAAAGAAAGGAGTTTGAAATGTGTCATAGAAGCATGCATAAAACAATGAATTTTTTTTAAGTTCAATATCTCTATTAATCTCAAGGATGAGATATTCCCCCTTTCAAAAAGAATTTGATTTCCTCTTTTTAAAAAAATAACAAGCATTAATCATTAAACAAAATTATGAAGGAAATATCAAAGTATTTAAACCATAATAGAAATCCTTAGCTTACTAGGAGTTAGTTTAACAATTCATATAATCAAATAAACATAAAGCAATAAAAAGTGACTTGATGAAGAGGAGACAATCAATCTTGGTCTTCATCATCATCATTATCCTCTTTTTGGTGGTTCTTTCTTCAATCCTTTGAGTTCCATCATGTATATACTCACTTAAACTATTATAAACTTCAATTTGTTGATCCTCCATTGTTTATAATCTTCAAATTCTTCAATCTACCTCAAGATCAACTCATAAACCTACAAAACAATGGCTAATTGGATATCTCCAATGCTTAAGTTAGTAAGAGATACAAAAATAGCAATATAAATACAATGAATTCAAACAAATCATATTAGATTAGAATCCAAGATACCAAGTTCATTTCGGATGTTAAAAAAACTTTCTTTACATAAAGGTTTAGTGAAGATGTCCGCTAGTTGTTTACTAGTTTCGACAAATTCAATAACCACATCACCATTTTCAACATGGTCTCTTATGAAGTGATGTCTAATCTCAATATGCTTGGTTCTTGAATGTTGAACCGGATTCTTGGTTAAATTTATTGCACTAGTATTATCACATTTGATAGGAATGTGATCAAGCATGAGTCCATAGTCCACAAGTTGTTGTTTCATCCATAAAATTTGGGCGCAACAACTACCGGCGGCTACATACTCGGCTTCGGCGGTAGACAAGGCTACACTTACTTGTTTCTTGCTATGCCATGAAACAAGAGAGTTTCCTAGCAAGTGACAAGTGCCGCTAGTGCTTTTCCTATCCAATTTGCAACCGGCAAAATCGGAATCCGAATAACCAATCAAATCACAAGTGGATCCTTTCGGATACCACAATCCAACATTTAAAGTTCCTAGGAGATACTTCATAATTCTTTTCACCGCACTTAAGTGAGATTCCTTAGGATTAGTTTGGTATCTCGCACACATGCATACACTAAACATGATATCTGGCCTACTTGCCGTTAGATAAAGCAATGATCCTATCATGCCTCTATACTTCTTTACATCTATGTTTTTACCTTGTTCATCTTTGTCAAGGTAGCAAGTAGTGCTCATTGGTGTGTCCATTGCCTTAGCATTGTCCATTCCAAATCTTTTGAGCAATTCCTTGCAATATTTGGTTTGGCCAACGAAAGTTCCTTCTTTTCCTTGTTTGATTTGAAGACCAAGGAAGAAGTTGAGTTCGCCCATCATGGACATTTCAAATTCACTTTGCATGAGGTTTGAGAAAAACTTGCAAAGTGATTCGTTAGTTGAACCAAATATTATGTCATCGACGTAAACTTGTACCAAAAGAATATTTTTGTTTTCAATCATGATAAATAAAGTTGTATCAACCTTCCCTCTTCTAAAACCCTTTTCTATTAAAAACTTGCTCAAACGTTCATACCAAGCTCTTGGAGCTTGTTTAAGACCATAAAGAGCTTTCTTGAGTTTAAAAACATGATTAGGATTTTCATAATCCTCAAAACCGGGAGGTTGTTCAACATATACTTCTTCTTGAATGAAACCATTAAGAAAGGCACTCTTAACATCCATTTGATAAAGTTTGAAGTTATAAGAGGATGCAAAAGCAAGTAACATCCTAATAGCTTCTAATCTAGCTACGGGAGCATAAGTTTCGTCATAATCAATGCCTTCCTCTTGATTATAACCTTTAGCTACTAATCTAGCTTTGTTTCTAACAATTGTACCATTTTCATCGAGTTTATTTCTAAAAACCCATTTTGTTCCGACAATTGTTTGATTACTTGGTTTAGGCACCAATTCCCAAACGTCATTTCGTTTGAATTGGTTAAGCTCCTCTTGCATTGCCATAACCCAATGTTCATCATCAATTGCGGACTCAATGGTAGATGGTTCAATTTGAGAAACAAAAGCACTATATGTAAATAAATTTCTAAAAGAGGATCGAGTTGTTACCCCTTTCGAAACATTACCAATGACGTTGTCTAGAGGATGATCCTTTGAAGTACGCCAGTCCTTTGGAAGTGCATTTATTTGTGCTTGTGATGGTGCAATTTCTTCAACTTGAACATTATCCTTTGTTGTAGAGGCTTTATTTAAATCTTTTTCTTTGTCTTCACCATTCAAATTTAGTGAATCAAAGTTTTCAACTTTTCCAACGCCGATTACTTTGCCGGTGTTGTTGTCTCCATAGATCACATTTCCTCCGTTTGTAGGCTCTATTGCGGTGAACTTTGATTCATCGCCGGTCATGTGTTTGGAGCATCCACTATCAACATACCAATTTGTATCCTTAGCTCCAACACGTACCTTTTCTTCGCTTGCCATTAAGCAAAGATTTGCAACCTCGTCGTCATCGGAGTCGGATTCATCCTCGTTCTCCCATGATATGTATGCTTTCTCCTTCTTCTTAAATTTCTTGTTTTTGTCCTCCTTTTGAAGTTTTGGACAATTGGGTTTAATGTGTCCAACTTCTCCACACTCATAGCATTTTGGTACCTTTGTTTTGCTCTTGAAGTTTTTCTTCATTGCAAACTTATTGAATCTTTTTAATAAGAGTGCAAATTCTTCATCTCCTTCTTCTTCATTATCATCACTCTCTTCTTGTAGTGATGTTGTTTTAAGGGCGAGACTTTTCTTCTTGCTTTCTTCACCTTTTTGTCTATTTAGCATAGTCATCTCATAGGTGAGAAGATTACCTCGTAGTTGATCAAATGTAAGTTGATCATAGAGCCTTCCTTCCACAATGGCGTTCACTTTGGAGTTCCATTTTGGTGTAAGGCTTGTAAGCACCTTGGTCACAATTTGTTTATCATTGTATTTTGTGCCAAGCATGCTTAGGTTGTTGAAGATCTTGGAGAGTCTTTCAAGAGCTTCTTCAATGCTCTCTTCATCTTTCATTTTAAAATTTTCCCATTCATGAACCAACATAAATACCTTTGATTCTTTAACGTGGTCGGTTCCTTCGTAAGTGATTTGGAGTTTATCCCAAATCTCTTTAGCGGTTTCACATGTAGAGATCTTCATATAGTCATGCTCGTTAAGTGCACAATGGATGAAGTTGATGGCTTTATCATTCATTGCCACTTTCTTCCAGTCATCGTCACTATATTCATTTTCTCCTTTCGGTACTTGCTTTAAGACGGAGACTTCTCCTTCTTTAGCGCTTGTTGTCTTTGTTGGAATGTGATTTCCATTCTCAATCACTTTCCAAATTCTCACATCTTGAGAACGGATCCAAATTCTCATCTTATTTTTCCAATAAGAGTAATTTGTTCCGCTAAAAAGAGGAGGTCTAGCGGTTGAGTTACCTTCACTAGTGTTGTTGTTGTTAAAGCTTGTGCTTGCCATGATCTTTTCCCTTAAACGGTTAAGTCTTTCAAAGGGTTAAGCTCTGATACCACTTGTAGAACCTATGCACAATTACTCAAGAGGGGGGGTGAATTGAGTATTGCAATAACAATGAATCTTTTTGCGAAAGTTAAAGACAATATACAAAAGTGTTATTGTACTAGTATTTTTCCAAGAGCTTAACTCAATTGCTAAGCATTTATAAGGAGCTTTTACTTTCCAATAGACACCAACTCAAATAAATTGATCAAGCTTTTCACCAATCGGACTTAAGCTATTTCTTAAGTACTTACGAAGCTACTTTTCAATCACAATTTATTTGCTCAAAGGTAAAAGACAATAATATAGAAGAGATGAGTTTGGAGAGATGCAAACGCTATTTAGAGTGGTTCGGCACAATCCTTGTCCTACGTCCACTTTCTTTCTCAATCGCTATTGAGAAGTTCCACTATTGCCAAGCTTCAAGGTGCTCGCGCAAAACCTTTTACAATCCGAGTCCTTAGTTTCTAACACCTCACGGTATATGATCACCACTCGTATACTAACCCACTCCACTTAGAGACTCCTTCTCTAAGATTTGCCTTGAGTACTTAGTATACTTCTTTGGTATCCTCACCGACTATAGTGTTTATAACTCTTGACTCAACCTTGGAGATCACACTCCAATTTACAAAGTGTTACAAGAAAACAATTCTCAAAGAATTGTTGAGATGAAATGAGTACTCTCTAGAAGAGTGTATGATTACAAGTTTAGCACTATTGAACCAATTGATATTGCTCTCTCAAATTGTGTATTATAACACCTTAAAAATGTGTAGAATGAAAGAATATGAACAAGATAGTTTGCAAATACTCACATATGTGAAATAAGGCTTTAATCCATCTATTTATAGACTTCCCAAACCTTAGAAACGTTTGGGAGTTAATGGGATGAAGCCGTTTTGATAAAACTAGCCGTTTTTTATGTTTTTGAATCATTTGCATCGATGCATAACACTTTGCATCGATGCAAATGTGTCTTTGAAGCTGAAATTTGAATTTTCAG
This sequence comes from Arachis ipaensis, assembly GCF_059453495.1. Lineage (NCBI taxonomy): Eukaryota > Viridiplantae > Streptophyta > Magnoliopsida > Fabales > Fabaceae > Arachis > Arachis ipaensis. The sequence goes on from NC_142441.1 coordinate 132,169,938, forward strand.
CTAGGTTGCATCGATGCAAACATCTTTGCATCGATGCAACAAGTCGTTGCATGCTTTGCATCGATGCAAGATGAGTGTGCATCGATGCAAACCTTAAAGAATGGCTTAAAATCACTTCAAAATGCTTAGGATTGATCTCAAACTTGTTGGAGTCAATTCCTATGCTTTTGTACCTTTGAAAACAAGTTTTTAAACCATTTGGCTAGCATCGAATTGCAAGATGTGCATCAAATTATTTTGTGAGTGTGTGTTGAGAGATTTAGCAATTGGTTCTTAACAAGAAGTTACCTAAGTCCTAAGACACTATACTTGTCTTCAAATGTTGTGGACTTGAGTTTCTTGTTGTTGTTGTGTTGCTTTCAACTCTTCATTCCTCAACGTTGAATGTTGGTTGATCTTTCAATATGCTTGTTCATTCAAGTTGTTTGTTGGTTTGTCTTTCATGTCGTTTGTTGGTTTGTCATTAATCAAAACCTACGAATACAAACTTCGCATACAAGCAACATGATTTACAGTAATGTCATGTGCTATTCAAATACACATTGCACTTTCTGACAAACCAGCATAAACCTTTGTATGCTTCATCGTAGGATGTTTCCTAAGCTTAGGTATTAGTTTACTAAGTGTCCAGGTTTGGGTTGTAGCTCTATTTTTCCTCCTTCTTGGACAAGTGTGAGTATCGACTAGAGTTTTAATTTGCCAAGATCCGTCTTGTTTGTTACATGCACAATATACTACCCATGGACAATCTTTAGTCTTACAAACAGCTTTAACTCTAACCTTGTCATTCTTTGTAAACAAAATATTTCTACCCCACTGGATTGTATAATCCCTTGTTGCTTGCATAAATTCAGATTTTAACTTAAATATCATACTCACCTCAAATTTTAACAGTCCAAACTTTGTTTTGTCATTAAACTGAGGGTATACAGCTGGTGATTCCTCATCATACTCCAACACTTTATCAGAATCCTCTGAATGCCATGAGTCAGCATCCGAGGCACCATCACTGTCATCTAAATCTGCCAATAAAAAATCCAAAACATAAGCTACCCTAACATTTGCCAAATATATCAATAAATAAGTAACCCTAAGAAAATTAACATACCAGACTCAGAGCTTTATTCATCTTCAGAACCCTCATAGCTAGAGTCATCAGTGTCTATTTTTTTATCACCTAATCTGGCTTTAGGAGGCTTGTGCTTCTCTCTGATATCAGACTTGCTGTCCCTTTTTGCACTTCTTTTTCTGTTACTAGAGTCACTGTCACTGTCACTGCTATACAGATTATCTCCTAGAACTTGGGAGGCCTGTACAGTTTATCTTTAGCACTCTCATAAGAGTCATGAGAGTCGCTGTCATCTTCCTGGATGGGAGCTTCTTTCACTTGTCTTCCAGATCTTATGAGTCTGCAACCACTGCTACTTTTTTTATTCTTATTCCCTTGTGAGTTCTTGGCTGCTTGTGATGATGCATTAGATTGAGGTGGGACTATATTGGCTTGATAGCTCATCTTCTTAGGTTGAGGGTCGGGCTTCATGGGCTGAGATGTTGTCTTCATGGGATTATGGACTGGTTTATTGGGCTGAGAAATGGGCTTCATAGTTGGTTTGTTGGGCTCAGAATTGGGCTTCATTGTTGGTTTGTTGAACTATGAGTTGGGCTGTGAGGTTGGTCTATTGGGCTGAGAGGTTTGCTTCTTGGACTGAGGAACCATTGTTGTGGGCATCTTGGCAGGTTGAGAACTGCACTTCTTAGCTTGGGAAGATTTCTTCTGTTTCAAGCTTTCTGCTTCCACATTTACTAGATCCTCTTCCATGTTGTCTACTATACAAGGCTGTGAAATACAATTCTCAAGATAGAGATTGATTACATGTTGGTTTCTCCTACAATCCTTGCACATTGCAAGCAAGTCTGCATCTGTGACTAACCTTCTCAACTCGGATGAAAGGGGAACTCCAGGATCTTTCCACCAACAGTTTTTAGTTTCAATGTAACCCAACTCCTTACAGTAACCCCTTACAAAGAACACATCAAGCGTGTCTCCTTCAACACCCAGCAACACCTCTGTATTATCAGGTTCATATATCATGTCTCCTTCCACATTCTTTTTAAACAATCCACCATGGTGAAACACAAAAATCATCGGAGGACCTTCCATCTACAATAACAAAAATAAAAATACCCTTAGCCCATAGATTGTCACTAGCTATTCTCAATCATAAGAAAACAAACCCTAACCCCAAAATGAACATGCAACAACGAAAAAGAACCATCATTTAAATGAAACACCCATAACCAAAAATCATCACAACGGCAGTCAAAGCAAAGCATTCTGACATACTCAGAATCTTCAAGAACAGTCACACAAACCCTTAGTCACCCCAAACCCCTGTCCTAAATCAGAGGAAAACATATAGCACACCACTAGGAAGACATCATGCCACAAAATGACTCAAAAAACATGAAAAAGCTTTCAACCTTATCTCTAACCGTCGCGATTGCTTCTTTCGCAATCAATGTTACTCCAAGAGGTGATGAACTCTGTTTTCAGTAGCGATACCTATTATGCTTTAATCGTCAACCAACACTGATAAAGGTTGATGGCGTGGTTCGAATGCAAGGTGAAAGGCTTAGGGCATAGCTTGAGGGAGACGAAATATTTTGGAGCCAAACATAGAGAGATAGTTGTTATGAGATGGGGTGAGAGTTGAGACTTTGCAACGTTTTGAATCTTTTCTAGCCACAAAACGACGACGCATCAGGGCTAGGAGGGCATTCAATTAAAACTGCGTCGTTTTCCTTGCCTGTCACGGTGGCAGTTAACGTCACACGTCAGCAAACGTTAGCCAACTCAGCGAAGGAGATGACGGAAGGACGAACGTGATTAACTCGCATATCTTTGGGGGACTAATTTGATTAACTTTATCTTTCGGGGACTAATATGGAGATCGAGGTATCTTTCAGGGACAATTTTGACTATTAACTCAATAAAATCCCCACAAAACTAATTTTCGTTACTATTTAACATATTTTTTAACAGAAGAATCGTATTGTCATAAAATGAAAAGGTTGAGGGACGAAGTGTTCATTTTTTAGACAAAAAATATCTTGTCCTTCGTGAAAATAGACAAGAATCGAATTGGATATTTACTCTTTTTCGATCATTAAAATACATATTGTCTAAATTGTAAAAAAAATAGAAGTCGAAAAGAGTTTTACTCAAAATATTTTTTTTATAATTAGAAAATGATATTTATATTTGACAAACGATTTATATAATTTAAAAAATTTTATAAAATTATTTGGCTAATTATTTTAAAAGTGCATATGAAAAATCAAATAAAAATTTGGTATCCATAATTTTTTCATTTTCTAAAATAATTTTTTGTCATTGACAAAAAAATTATAAAAAAATTCACTTAACGTAAAATAATAAAATTTTAAGAATAATAGTATCTCATTTATTTTAATCATATTTGCAAAACATGAATATATATTTTAGTTATTTTTGTCGTTTTTAAAAATATTTTTATTATTAATAAAAGTTAAAATTATTTTTGTTAATATTTTTAAAAATTTTAAAAAAAATTTGACTTTTGGTAATTTATCCTTTAAGTGATAATAGAAAGAAATCACGATTTTGTGTATGATATCCCAAATTCAGGTAGTTTAATTATGGAGGCTAAAAATTAAGAAACAATGCAATTTTTTTTTTTACTAGCGGTGAAATTGATAAAAAAAATATATGATTTGAATAAATCAGCTACACAACCAAGTTAATCATTTATTTATTCTCTTTTAATTTTAAAATATATATATTAATAAAATACATGTTAGAATGTAAAACATATGTTAAAATTGAATTAATCAAGACACATATATATATATATATATAAAAGATTTAGTAGTTGATTTAGTCAAATTTTAAAAATTTTATATTTTTATAAATTTATTAATTTAAAACAAAATTATTATTTGTTGAGTTAAAAAATTAATAAAATTAAATTGATGATGACAAATATTATTTTAAGTGGGTTAATCACCTAATTAGTTTTGATTATTTTTTATTAAGTGATGCAGGCCATAATTAGCAAACATAGCAGCAGCCCAATATGGAACAAAATGAATTTGCTGGTGGGCCATCTAAACAAAGGAAGCCGAAAGAAATCAAAGCAAGAATTTCAGCTGGGTTAATTTGATCAAAGCCAACATAAACCTAATGTAATTCTCTCAAGCTAATCTCTCTAAGTGCTTGTTCCTTTTTCAATTCGGACAGAATTCAGAGAAGAGAGAGAGTGCTTCGTTCCTAAGTCAATCATCAAAGAAGAAAGAAAGAGAATGGTTAAACAAAAAGGTTGAGGTCTAATCACTCAAATCAAACCATATCAAGTTAAGACAGATGCTAAAGGTGATTTATTTCCTTTTACATGCATCTTACTTTCTTCCTTCCTCCAACTCTCTGCTACTTCATTTTGAGATATTTGGAAAAAGTGATTTCTGAGACACACTGCTGTGAATCAAAGGCCAAGATTATTTTTTGGAGACCAAGTAGTATCTCAAGGGTTCAGATGTGGGATTGCCATTGAAAACTTTTCTTCTTTGCTGTTCTGAGTCTTTCGGTCAAGAAAAAGGGATCTATTCCAAAATTTCAAATTGGGGATTAATGGAAGAAAGTGAAAGGCTAAGTTGGTAGCATAAAACTCGAGGGTTGACTTGGAAGAGAGCATCTCAGCAACATGTAAGGAGATACAAAAATGAAATTTTTGCTCATACTGAGATAAGGAGAGAGAACAAAGGTTTGGAGTTCATGTTCTGAGAAGTCTTCTCTGAGAGAGTTCATCAACTTGGACAGTGCTTTCTATCAAAGGAGCATTCCGCCAAAATGAGGAACGAAATCAGAGTTAAGCAAATCTTGTTCATCGCATAGCAATAGAGGCTGTTGAAGCAATCAATTTCCTTCATGTTTTACAGATTCTAACTTTTATTTTTAATGTATATCTTTCTGTAATTTCTTGAGTGTGAAAAGGCATAAAGAAAGAGATCAAGTAAAAGCCAAAGAGTGATAAAAAGGCTGAGTGATACACTTGAGAGAAAAGCCTAGAGTGATTTCAGATTTCTTTAGGTTGGTTTCGTGTCTTGTATCTTGTACCAGTGAGGTACCCATTTTTTAGTTGGGTAAGCACTAAGAGTGAAGAGTTAGGTATTAGCATAACCAAATTAAGTTAGATTAGAACTTGAGAGAGAAAGGATTGTGTTAATCCTGTGAAATTGGTGTATATAATACTTTAACTATATTAAAAATCCCACCACTGTTGTGGTGGAGACTGGATGTAAGTTGCATTGCACAATACAACTGAACCAGGATACATGATGGTATCAGTTTCTCTCTTCCCTTCTCTGTTCTGTTTTCTGATATTCATGAGACAAAATGAAATTGTCTCATAAATTTTTTCGCTACTGAGTTCAAATAAATTCAGATTGAAAGTTTGTAATTAAAGGATTATTTCATTAAAGTAAAAGAAGGCCATAAATTCAACCCTTTTCTCTAAACCTTCTACAACCTTCATTATCAATTTCTTAAAATTTATTAAAAATAATCATTTAATTTATTGGCATCTAAAAAATTATTATTGGAATTATTTTTAATATTAAAAAAGTTAATATAAAATATAACTCGTTAATAATTATTGTTAACTTACACTAATCACTTGTTCTTCTTCTTAATTTTATTCAACTATGTTGTTATTGTTGCTAGATTAATTCTGGTTAATCGTTATTACTGCCATATACTGTTTACTTGTTCTTCTCTTCTTCCCTTGTTTTAACTAAGTTCTTATTATTTTTTTGGTGACTGAAGTTCTTATTGTTTTAGATTAATTCTTCTTGTTAATGTTTATTCTGCCTCATATTGTTCATTTATTCTCAGGAGTGTAATAGGATTGAGTTGGTTCGGGTTTAAGCGAAGAATATATACGAACTAATTAAAATATAATTGAATTGGTTTGAATCAAGTTCATCATTTTTTTAATTCAAACCCCGAAATAACCTTAAATCCAATTAAAAACAGATAGCCAACTGAAATAACAAGTAAATAATTAATTAAAAATTATATGACAAAAATGATTTAAAAATTTTTAAAAAAGAAAAATAGATTAAATTTGCAGAAATTAACACCATAAAATATTATAATAGATTAAACCTACAAATTAACATGATAGATCAATACGATTATAAATTATTTTTTTAAATTAAATATAGAGTAATTGAGTTGGATTTGTTTTTGGAAAGAGTAATAATCTGATATCCGACTCAAATGAGAACGAGTCTAAATGAGTTTTACCTGATTATATTCAATTATTTATTGGATTGAATCGATTAAATTATATTGATTAGTTTCGGTCGGATAATCAAATTATCCAAACCCACTTACACTTTATTTGTTCTTTTTGTTGAATTTCTTTTAACTATGTTATTATTATTGCTATATTAGTTAGATTAATTGTTTTTGTTATTGGTTATTTTATTGTTGGTCATTAGATAAACTTTAAACTAATTATGATTTTTTTAAGTATCAACAATAATATTAATCAAGAAATACCCGAGATAGCAATGTATTTGCGGACAAAAATTTGACAAGTCATTTTTCTTATTCCAACACTAATAATCAATCACAAGCCTCCTCTAATATTATTAAAAAAAAAAAACACATTCAATTCGAGATATGTTGTGAATGAAAAGACACTGACAATATTTGTTTTGTTTGCATATTTTTAGAGGAAAAAACATTACTAAGATTAAAAAAAGAAAACATTTGACAAAAACGAGTGGAGACATTAAAAGATGTTATAAAGTTCTTTATGTCGGCAAAAAAAAAGAAAAAAGAAAAAAAAGGCTTGTTAATTCAGAAAGGTAAAAATAAATGGGAAGTAACTTTGATGATGAAATTGAAGACCCAATTCATAAAGCAATAGCACAAGAGGAACATTAGTAACACGTACATTTTAGATGTTGTTGATGTTGATATTCATCGAAGTGGTGGTAATAGTATATTTTGTGCTACATATTTTTTTATTCTTCTAGTTAAGATGAAAAATGGAAATGAAGATGAAGATAATATTAATGAAACAAATCTCTAACAAGTTTTTGTAAATCTTAATGATTTATGATAAATATTAACGTTGGTTTTAGATATGTATTTATTTTTTTTAATTTAACTTTTATATTATTTTTACAATGATACTTATTCTAATGAAGATAGAAGAATATCTTTTCATAATATTTATATGATATTATAAAATTTTGATTGATGTCGTATTTTTAGTTTTTATATTTTAAAATTCATATTAAAATATAATGATATTTTTTGTGTATTTATTTAAGATTTTATATATTATTTTATTATAATTTGATTATTTGAGATAATGTTTTGAATTAATTGTTAATGACACATGGGGCTAAGAGTCCAAAAGATAAAGCAAACAATTAACTAGAATATACTTTTAAAAATTTTATCCATCTACAAATAGCATCTAAGGAAAAAGAACGGGACATCTTCAAAATAACTTAATCTAAGAGGAGAGGTGTGTGCATGCTTTACCAGTTCGTCAATTGTAAAATTAACTTTTCAGAATATGTGATTCATCTGAAAAATTTCAGGCTTTGTTAGAAGTCTTTTAATCATCCTAACCAGAGAGGTACTCGAATGGAGGGAAGTAGAAGCACTATGAATAAGCTTGAAGGCGCACAATGAATCCGTCTCAATAACAATCGTCATCAGTCTCAAATTAATGGCGAGTTTTAGTTCCACATAAATTTCCTAAAGTTCAGTCATGGTTATGGTGATTGCACCGTTGTTAAACATGAATCCAGCCTTGAATCTTCATTTTGCATTCCTCAAAAGTCCTCCACAAGCACCGTTTTCCAAGTCTGTGAAGAACGAGCCATCAGTATTTAGCTTATACCCACCTTTCACCGGTGGGGACCAACCAATGTTTATAATCCTGATCGAGATATGGGCTTTTCTATTTCTATAAATTTTCTGTAGAACCTCAAATATTGTCTGGCTAGGTTCTGAACCATTCTGGGAAGATTCAAGTTGTGGATGCCCCCATTGTTGAAAATTAATTCATTTCGGTTTCTCCAGGTTGCATTACAAGTAGTGACAAATAAGGTGGGCCAAGCATTCCTACCCTTCCTTCGAGAAGTCAGACATAGATTGTTCCTGAACCATTATATCTCATACATTGTGTCTTAGTGTCCCAACTTAAAAGAGATACATTAAATACATATCTTTTATATGTATCTATGTGTAACCCTATGAGTTAATATTCAAAATGGCCTCCTAAAATTTGACTCTTAACTCAATTTGGCCTCCAATTTTCAATTTACCCAATTTGTACCATGAAACTTTAAAACGTGACTCAAGTTGCCCTTCCATCTATTTGCGTCACTAGAGAGATGATGTGGCACATTTAGTTGACACATGGCTCAATCTCTCTGAAGCAAACCCCCACACCCCAATCTCTCTTACTCTAAATCCCTCACAAATTTCTGGGAGCTCACTACTCACCTTCAGACACCACCACATCATCAAAGCTCACCTCAACGGCCCAGCCTATCTCCGTTTACCACCAACACACACTCGCCACTGCCATCGTGCCTCCTGCCAGATCTTCCACGTTGTTATTCCTGGAAGAGGAACATTAAACTAAATAAAGCCCAAAAATTAAAAACTCCAAACAATTAAATCAAACCATCAATACCAATTAACGAAAATTAAACAAAATGAAAATCCTAACCGTGAATGCTTAACAAAAAATTAAAGAAAAAAAGGAAAACAGTTACAGGAAATGGTGAATAGAAGGTGAAGTACCACTGTGTTGAATGGTAAAGGTAGTGAGGAAGAGGGTTGAGAGAGGGAGACTGCGGCACGATGACTGACAGAGAGGGAGATAGCGATGAGAGGAGTTCTGGGACAGACACAGCGGCACGATGACTGACAGAGAGGGAGACCGCGGCGTGACGAGTTCAAGGACATACATAGTGGCGCAACGAGTTCAAAGACGTAGATGGAAGTGTGAGAAATGAGTGATGATGAGGGAAGGTTGGATGGAAGTGCTATGACAGGTTGAAAGGAGAGGCTGTGACGCGTTGAGGAGGAAGACAACGACACTGTTGGAAGAGAGGGAGTTACGAGTTAAGAGAGGAAGACGACCTTAAATTCTTAGGAATTTCTTTAATTTCCTGAGAATGGTAAAGATGAAAAGTTAAAAATGGACGAGGTAGAGTCGTTATCTGTGGAAGAGAAAGAAGGAGAAGTATGTGGTAAAGTTTGGGTGCCACGTCATCTCTTCGGTGATGAAATTAGACAGAAGGATCAACCTGAATCATGCCTTCAAATTTTAGGATACAATTTGGATCAATTGAAAATTGAAATGTCAAATTAAATTGAAAGCTTGATTTCATGAGCCATTCTATTCAAATTTTGTGTCCCATCAAACAAAATAACAAACAGAGTACATTGTTCCTGTATCCAGGGAACAGATCCTCTCTAGTGGGGAAAACAACTGACACTATCCAGTGTTTAATCACAACCCTTAATAAAATTAACGGTCATAGTTATAATTATCATTATGACTATTACTTCTCAAATTTTATAAACCCTTATTCTTCTCTTCGATTTCACACTCTACTCACCCTATTCTCTTCCGCAGCAGTAACAGCAATAACAAGAAGCTTCCTTCCTCATCTTCTCTCTCCTGTTTCAGCAGCTCTGTAGGACAATCTCAGCCATTGAAGGTGAATAGGAATCTCGCATCGAAATCGTAGGGCCAGAATCTGAAGGCTCCATCTTTTGAGGTATGGCTGCACAACACGATGAGCAAGAAGAGAGAGCTTTTGAGACCTAAAGTGGAATCCAAGGTTAGAATGTACGTATGCGGTGAAACCGCTTATGATCTCAGCCATATTGGTCATGCTCGCGTCTACGTCAACTTTGAACTTCTTTTCAGGTTCTTCTCTCTTTCTCTACCTCAATCACTAAATCCCTAAATTAATAATCCTTGTTGATAATAATTGGTTTGAATTTGTTTGGTTAGTTTTGCAATTAGGCAAGTGCCCTAAGCATTTGGGATATAAAGTGTCTTATGTTCGCAATTTTATTGATGTGGATGGCAAGGTGAGAAAAACTAGTTCATTTTCCCTTTTTATTTGAATTGCCATAGTTTGGTTGTGTAAGGTTTGGATAATGATATTGTAGTATATATAATAGTTTTCTTTGTTTGCGATTAGATACTGAGAAAGGAACACAACAGTAGATAAAAAAACTCATTTAGTTGTGTTTGCTATTCTACAATACTTTATTCAATTCTTTTAATTTTTTTACTTGTGTTTGCTTTTAAAAATGCTGTCTTTTTTTTCAAATAAAATTATTTTTAAGATTTTATTTTATGAATTACGTATTTGGTGTCACTTTAAATAAGTAGAGGAGAGAAATGAGATTCTGGAGAATATGTGCTATAAGTTCTGCCTGTGTGAACAGTTTTATTGTTCCTGCAATCATTTTATGGTTTAAGATTCTAATTTATAATAAAGCTCAACGACTTTATTTGTCTGTAATGTTGATGTTGGCCATTAAGTAGTATCCTATTTTCATCATTTAGACCTTAATAATATTTAGTGGTGATTGGATTTTGATTATATTCTTTTGTTATGCAAAGTAGCCACTGCTTTTAATTGGTATGATAGGATTTGAGTCTGCAATTTTCAAATTCTATTGATCATTGTCAGAGCAAATGAGTTAGGTGAAGATCCAACAAGTTTGAGCAAACGCTTTTGTGAAGAGTTCCACCAAGACATGATAACACTTAATTGGTTGACTCCTTCTGTGAAAATTCTGATGTTGAAGATGAGAAGCATGGGAAGAAAACATCTGCTCAAAATTATAATAGGAGGTTGAGTACGAATTGGCATGGGGATAAGTTTATTGTGCAAGAATTTATTGTTCAAATTAAAATAATTATTTGTGTGTATGTTCTATAATTTGTAATATAGTATTATAAATATACCAATTGAATATATTGTCTTCTTAAGGGTCAAAATTATTGTTGAGACTTTAAAATTTAACATGGTCATTGTATGTAAAAAAGGAAAAAAAAAATAATAAGTAATCTTATGAAATAGAGGGTAAAGATTCTATATAAGTTTTAATCAATCAAAATAGTAAAATTACAATTTGAAAGACAAATATCTCAAAAAACAAATTAAAAATAACAAATTTTTCTTCTCTTTTACACCATTCTATGTTTTTGTGAAATCTATTATAACTTTATTCCAACAGTTCATTCAAATATTTTTCAAAATCAATAGCAATTTAAGCATATCTGGCATAAAAAAGTTTTTAATAACTTGTTTGCATCCAAAATTTTACAAAAAAAATGATATGAAATTGTTATTAAGACAAGGAAGTAAATACAGTATTACTTTACTAATTTGTTTACAAAAATGTAAGTAATTATTTATTGAGATATTTTATAACTAAAAATTACCTTAAATTTTATGAACTTGCTTGATTGTTCACAGATGTATTTGGTTGAAGAAATACATCCAATGGTTCCTATTAGATATAAATAATCATAGTAATATTAAATACCAACAAAAAAATCATCATGTTAAATAATATATAACTATTACTTTACAAATATTTAAGAAAATTTATCATCAATAACCTATTAAAACCATGATCATCTTCTTAAGATATTGAATTATACAGCTTAATGACTTGTATAAGATGAAAAGGAGAACAATTTATAAAAGTAAAAATAATTTAAATAAAACAAAAATAAGTATAAAAAATATAGATATTTAAAGTACTCAACATTGTACTCATACCACTTACTCTATTTTGCTACTTAATTTACAATTCTATAACTTTTGTGCTAATTTTTTTTCCATTCACAGATAGCATTATTTAATAAATTGCTAAATTACATTGTTTTGTTGTTGTTGTAAAGTGTTGCTAATTTGAAATTTTTTTTTTGCTTTTGGGTTGCCTTTTGTTCGGTAAGTCGGGTTACCGGACGGTTCGGGTCGTCGGTTGAGTGTGATGATGGGTCTCTGCCTCGGGCTTGGACTCTGGGAACGGTTTGTGCTTGCTGCCGACTTGCCGAGCTCTTGATGAGCTGAGGGGAGGTGTCTCCTGCAATGACACTCTGACACCCAAGTTAGTAGAGTGTATAGGTGATGCGAGAAGATCAAGTAGGGTGACGTACCTGTGGAAGGGGTAGGACCTTCCCCTTATATACCTTGTTAGTGGGTGGGCCCCGCGAGGGGAGGCCTCCTTCCAGGAAGTTTTGCTTCCCCCAGCTATCAGTCAGGACGCGTGTTCGGGTTCTGAGTTCGGGAGGATCGCAAGCGCCGACCCGGCCATGTAGGCCGGTCAGTTGCGGGTCGGGCAGTAACCCTGCTCAGCTGGGCTGGGCCATAACATTGCCCTCAACGCGCCAGATGCGGGAGTAAGCGCCGTGTATGGCGCATTCCCTTTCTCCATTTTGCCCAGTCGTCATCTTGCCAGTCCCTCGTGGTGAGGACGCGCCTCTTACGCGTGTACAGACCTGTTCGTTGTGGGGTGCGTCCTTTATCGCCCCGTTTACCGTGCCAAGCATTTAATGCTCTTAATGGCAATTCAAAACCCTATGAGTAAAGACCATTGTACCCCTGCCTTTCGCGCTTCTCAGGGTTGGTTTCCTTTACAATTTCCATTTGGTTTTGCTTCAGTTTCACTACATTTTCACTACTTTCTCCTCTCTATTGTAAGAACCCCATCGCAAACTCCTGCTTCGTCCAGATTCTTATCAGTTCTTCGATCCCTTTTCATCTTCATTCCTATTCTGGTAAGCTCCCTATCCTTTCTCTTAGTATTGGTGTTTATTTTTCGCTTTGCATGCGCGTTTGGTATGAACTAATTAATGTGAATTGCGTATCCTCTTGTGTTTTAGCATTAGGTAGGTACTGTAGGGGGTTACCATTTTAGGATTTTGTTTTTTCGACCTTCTTATTTCGAGGATTATGACTGATGGATAGGAAATCTATAGTTTTTTGGTGGTGTCGTAGCTTTTTGGTAGTACTTCCGGCCTCCCGGGCTTATAGACTGATTTCGAGTGGTGTCCCCACTGTAGGTATGGATCAGCGTCGTGTCGTGAGGGTCGTGAGACCGGCTCCATACGATCGGTACGCCTGGGTGACGTCGGACGTAAAGGAGACCCCAAACCAAATGTCTCTGGAGGAACTTGACGAGTTCCGACGGACCGACTACCTTTACGGGGGAACCGACGAGGAAGCTAATTATGCAGCCTTCGTCCCTGCCGATAACGAGCGCATATATGAATTAAATCTGCACTCTCCCCAGGTCCCCGATTGGATGTGGTTGTACAAGGTCATGTTCACTCGCTTGGGAGTTCGCCTTCCCTTCTCTCCCTTTCAGATAGCGCTACTCAACCGTTGTGACGTAGCATCGTCCCAACTGCATCCGAACAACTGGGCTTCCATCCACTGCTTCGAGATGGTGTGCGAGTACCTGGAGCTGCCGGTCTCTGTAGAAGTGTTTATTTTCCTTTTTACTCTTACAAACCCCTCCATACAGAGGAAGGCTATGAAAGGCTATATGTCTTTTCGGGCGGCCCAAGGCTGATGAATTTTTGGCGTGTTTGAAGATTCTTACCATGGTTTTAAGGATAAGTACTTCAAGGTCCGCCCAGCCGAAGGTCGACACCCCTTTTGGTTGACTCTAGAGGGGGAATGTCGCATACCGACGTACTGGAGTTTTGGGGCAGGGGCCAACGCTTTTACCAAAGTAACATACAAAGGGTTGCCGATGTCTTGTTGGCCATTTTCAGGAAAAACCTTATCAACCCTCATCTTCTAATGGGTGACCGGGACATGGCCAGGAATTATATTCGAGAGTAATTATTTTGCTTGTCTAGCGACTTGTTTTTCCTTGTATGTTGTTTTGATTTGACTGCCTGATTTGACTCGTAGTTTCTTTCTGTGTTTTGCTGTAGTGTCAATGTCTGCCGAGGTGATTGGACTTGAGGGTTTGTATAACACCTTCTTGGTCGGTAGTGATGATGATTCCGCTACCCCTGATTAGGAAACCCCAGGTAACGACGTCAACGAGCCTGAGGCCCAATCCCAGTCTGCCCAGGGGGAGGGACCCGAGGTCAATGCCTCTTCGGGTCCTCAGCTGGAGGTGGGGGATGGCTCGGGCTCGCGACCTGACGTGGCTGAGGAGGAAGGTGATAATCCCAAGAAAAGAAAATCATCTGCTAGTTCCGAATTTGAGATAATCGAGGAGCCAAGGCAAAAGAGGCCGTCTTCCAGCCCGGAGGGGGTTCTTACCGTTATGGAGAAAAAGTTTGATGCCGGAAACTTCATTGACTCCCAGTTACTTCCTGGCACGGAGGATTTCTTCTACGGCGGGGACCTAGCTTCGCAGGCGAGATGGATGTATCGCTGCTTGCTCAGAGGTGCCGCAATAGCGAGGAAAGCTGAATCCGCTCTGGCGGGAGCACGGTCTCTGGAGATGAAGCTTGAGTCTTCAGTCAAGGCCAACTCAAAGTATAGGGATGAAGTAAAACTACTTCGGGAGCAATTGGTTGCTGGTGAGGAGAGGGCCAAGGTGGCTGAGGAGAAGGCTAAGGCCGCAGAGGAGGAAACGAAGACTGCTGAAGAAAAGGTAAAGACTACCGATGCGGCCGTGGCACGACTTACTGAGTGGGAGCTCACTTTGGAAAGTTAGCTTAACGCCGCTCAGGGTCGGGTGGTCGCGTTAGGGAAAGAGCGTGATGAGGCTCTCTCTTCGGTCAAGATTGCTCAGGATGAAGCTGCTGAATTCAAGAAGAAGTATAAAGACACCGTTAAGCAGGGGAGGAATGCTATATTGATGACCGAGGAGGCTCTAAAGGCACAAGTAAAGCTCCTGGCTCCCGACTTTGACACCTCTGCCGTTGGCGTCTTTAAGACCATCAGGGATGGAAAAATTGTTGACATTCTGAAGAAGTGACTTGTATATCTGTAACGTGTATTTTGTGACTTGTAATCCTTCCTTGCGACCTTTTTAGACTTGTGTACTTTATGACTTTGATGACAATGTTTGTTTGCCGTTTTGTCGGTGTTTACTTTTTCTCGTTTTCTTTACCGTTTGCTAGTACTAACTCGTTTGTTCGCGAACGCCTTGTTGTTTAGTTGGTAATTGGAAAAGCTGGGGTAAGGCTTTTACCGTTTTAGTAGCCGCATTATGGCGTTTGTTTTTGTGGTCCTTGGGGTGATCAGCCTTAAGTCCGTTTACTCGTTACGGCGCCTTTCTTAATAACAAGCGACGCGAAAAATAAATAACAAAAGATGACGAATAGTAATGGTAACATGATAAAAGATGACAAGTAAAAGATGACAAGTAGAAGATGACAAGTAATTTGCCATAAGGTATTCTTACTAAATCGGCGGGTCTATTCTACGAGTAGAATCTTCTCAAGTTATTCGAGTTCCATGTTCTCGGGACTTCCTTGCCATCTAGTCGTTCCAACTTGTAGGTGCCGTTGCTAATCACTTTTTTCACCCTGTAAGGGCTTTCCCAGTTGGCCGTCAGCTTTCCTTCCCCCGGGTGTCGGGGCTCCAATATTATTGCGCCTTAGGACCAGGTCGTCTTGCTCGAACTCTCTCTTGAGTACCTTGGCATTGTAGCGTAAGGCCATTCTTTGCTTTAGCTCTGTCTCCGATAAGTGGGCCATCTCCCTGTTCTCATCCACCAAGTCCTTTTCAACGGCCTCCTCGATTCCTCATAAGAGTAGCCGCGGGCTCGACTCGCCGATTTCCACAGGTATTATTGCGTCTACCCCATAGGTGAGTCGGAAAGGTGTTTCCCCGGTGGCCGACTGTTGAGTTGTGCGGTAATACCAGAGAACTGAGGCTATTTCATCTACCCACGCTCCCTTCTTCTGGTCAAGTCACTTTTTGAGGCCTTGTAGGATGACCTTGTTCGCAGCCTGATGAGCGGATAATTTATACGCTTTTTGGCATTATTTTTAGTATGTTTTTAGTAGGATCTAGTTACTTTTAGGGATGTTTTTATTAGTTTTTATGTTAAATTCACATTTCTGGATTTTACTATGAGTTTGTGTGTTTTTCTGTGATTTCAGGTATTTTCTGGCTGAAATTGAGGGACTTGAGCAAAAATCAGATTCAGAGGTTGAAGAAGGACTACTGATGCTGTTGGATTCTGACCTCCCTGCACTCAAAGTGGATTTTCTGGAGCTACAGAATTCCAAATGGCGCGCTCTCAACGACGTTGGAAAGTAGACATCCAGGGCTTTCCAGCAATATATAATAGTTCATACTTTTCCCAAGTGTAGATGACGCAAAAGGGCGTTGAACGCCAGTTCTACGCTGCAGTCTGGAGTTAAACACCAGAAACACGTCACGAACCAGAGTTGAACGCCAAAAACACGTTACAACTTGGCGTTCAACTCCAAAAGAAGCCTCTGCACGTGTAAACTTCAAGCTCAGCCCAAGCACACACCAAGTGGATCCCGGAAGTGGATTTATGCATCAATTACTTACTTCTGTAAATCCTAGTAACTAGTTTAGTATAAATAGGACTTTTTACTATTGTATTAGACATCTTGGGACGTCTAGTTCTTAGATCATGGGGGCTGGCCATTCGGCCATGCCTGAACCTTTCACTTATGTATTTCTAAACGGTAGAGTTTCTACACTCCATAGATTAAGGTGTGGAGCTCTGCTGTTCCTCAAGGATTAATGCAAAGTACTACTGTTTTTCTATTCAATTCAACTTATTCCGCTTCTAAGATATTCATTCGCACTTCACTATGAATGTGATGATCGTGACAGTCATCATCATTCCCCGATGAACGCGTGCCTGACAACCACTTCCGTTCTACCTTAGATTGAATGGATATCTCTTGGATATCTAATACAGGGGACCGTGTCCGAGTTATTAGTGTCTTCGTGGTATAAGTTAGAACCCATGGATGGCCATTCCTGAGATCCGGAAAGTCTAAACCTTGTCTGTGGTATTTCGAGTAGGATCTGGGAAGGGATGTCTGTGACGAACTTCAAACTCGCGAGTGCTGGGCGTAGTGACAGACGCAAAAGGAGGGTGAATCCTATTCCAGTATGATCGAGAACCTCCAGATGATTAGCCGTGCCGTGACAGAGCATTTGGACCTTTTTCACAGAGAGGATGGGATGTAGCCATTGACAATGGTGATGCCTTATAGAAAGCTTGCCATGGAAAGGAGTAGGAATGATTGGATGAAGACAGCAGGAAAGCAGAGGTTCAGAGGAATGAAAGCATCTCTATACGCTTATCTGAAATTCTCACCAATGATTTACATAAGTATTTCTATCTTTATTTTCTGTTTATTTATTATTATTATTCGAAAACTCCAAAACCATTTGATATCCACCTGACTGAGATTTACAAGGTGACCATAGCTTGCTTCAAGCCAACAATCTCCGTGGGATCGACCCTTACTCACGTAAAGTTTTATTACTTGGACGACCCAGTGCACTTGCTGGTTAGTTGTATCGAAGTTGTGACAAATTATGAATTAAGATTAGAGCACCAAGTTTTTGGCGTCGTTGCCGGGGATTGTTCGAGTTTGGACAACTGATGGTCCATCTTGTTGCTTAGATTAGGTAATTTTCTTTTTGTTTTATTTTCAAAAAATTTTTCAAAAATCTTTCAAAAATTTCTCATCTGTTTTCGAAAATTATTCTAAATTTTTAAGAATGAATTCTAGTGTTTCATGAAGCATGTTGAAGCCTGACTGGCTGTAAAGCCATATCCAAATTCTTTTGGATTAAGGCTTCCACTTGTCAACATAAAAGGCATGTATATGAAGTTGGATGAAGTATCAGCTGTTATATGCCTGATTTGTATCTTCTAAAGCTTGGCTGGCTATTAAGCCATGCCCAACCCTTGTATTGGAGCTTTAGGCCAACATTGAAAGATTCTTGGGATTCTTATTAAAAATTTTGAATTTCTTATTTTCTTTTTCCTATATGTTTTTCGAAAAAAAAAAATTAAAAGAAAATACAAAAAAAATCATAAAATCATAAAAACCAAAAATATTTTGTATTTCTTGTTTGAGTCTAGAGTCAATTTTTAAGTTTGGTGTCAATTGAATTTTTTTCTCTAAAAATTTATGCATTTTTCGAAAAATTCATGCATTCATAGTGTTCTTCATGATCTTCAAGTTGTTCTTGGCCAGTCTTCTTGTTTGATCTTCATATTTTCTTGTTTTGTGTCTTTTCTTGTTTTTCATATGCATTCTTGCATTCATAGTGTCTATGCATGAAAAATTTCTAAGTTTGGTGTTTTGAATGTTTTCTTTTCTTGAAAATTTTTCAAAAATATGTTCTTGATGTTCATCATGATCTTCAAAGTGTTTTTGGTGTTCATCTTGACATTCATAGCATTCTTGCATGCATTCATTGTTTTGATTCATAATTTTCATGTTGTGAGTCATTTTTTTTTGTTTTTCTCTTTCATCATTAAAAATTCAAAAATAAAAAAATATATCTTTCCTTTTTTTTTCTCTCATAAATTTCAAAAATTTGGATTGACTTTTTCAAAAATTTTTAAAATTCAATTGTTTCTTATGAGTCAAATCAAATTTTCAATTTAAAAATCTTATCTTTTTCAAAATCTTTTTCAAAAATCAAATCTTTTTCATTTTTCTTATTTATTTTCGAAAATTTTAAAAATATTTTTCAAAAATCTTCTTCTTAATTCTATCTCATAATTTTCGAAAATATTATCAATAATTAATGTTTTGATTCAAAAAATTTCAAGTTTGTTACTTACTTGTTAAGAAAGATTTAAACTTTAAGTTCTAGAATCATATCTTGTGATTTCTTGTGAATCAAGTCATTAATTGTGATTTTAAAAATCAAATTTTTTTCAAAACTAATTTCAATCATATCTTTTCAAAAATATCTTTTTATCTTATCTTTTTCAAATATATTTTCTAACTTCTTATTTTCTTATCTTTTAAAAAAAATTTGATTTTCAAAATTTGTTTTAACTAACTAATTAACTTTTTGTTTGTTTCTTATCTCTTTCAAAACTACCTAACTAACTTCCCCTCTCTAATTTTCGAAAATACCTCCCTTTTTTTCAAAAATTCTTTTTAAATTGTTTTCAATTTTTAATTTTAATTTTATTTCATTCTTAATTTTCAAAAATCATTAACCCTTTTTCAAAAACTATTTTCGAAATTTAACTTTAAATTCTAATTTTTAATTTTCGAAAATCCTCTCACCTCTCATCTTCTTCTATTTATTTATTCATCTACTAACACTTCTCTTCATCTCATATCTCTGCTCTCCTCACCCTTCTGTTTGGATTCTCCTTTCTTTTCTCTTCTACTCTTCTTTTCTTCTACTCACAACAAGAGAACCTCTATACTGTGGTAAAAAGGATCCCTATTATTATTTTTCTGTTCCCTTCTCTTTCATATGAGCAGGAGCAAGGACAAGAACATTCTTGTTGAAGTAGATCCTGAACCTGAAAGGACTCTGAAAAGGAAACTAAGAGAAGCTAAAATACAACAATCCAGAGACAACCTTACAGGAATTTTCGAACAGGAAGAGGAGATGGCAGCTGAAAATAATAATAATGCAAGGAGGATGCTTGGTGACTTTACTGCACCTAATTCCAATTTACATGGAAGAAGCATCTCCATCCCTACCATTGGAGCAAACAATTTTGAGCTTAAACCTCAATTAGTTTCTCTGATGCAACAAAACTGCAAGTTTCATGGACTTCCATCTGAAGATCCCTTTCAGTTCTTAACTGAATTTTTGCAGATCTGTGATACTGTTAAGACTAATAGAGTAGATCCTGAAGTCTACAGGCTCATGCTTTTCCCTTTTGCTGTGAGAGACAGAGCTAGAATATGGTTGGACTCTCAACCTAAGGATAGCCTGAACTCTTGGGATAAGCTGGTCAAGGCTTTCTTAGCCAAGTTCTTTCCTCCTCAAAAGCTGAGTAAGCTTAGAGTGGATGTTGATAAATGGATTTTTGATGGTTTAGAATTTCACAAATGAATTCTCGTTGCAAGTATAGTTCCTAAACCAAACAATAATCCTTTCATACAAAAAGATTGTTTGTCACTAGTACAAACCCCTAAAATTTATAAACCGAAGTATTGGAACCTCGGGTCGTTCTCCCTAGGAATTGTAATGAAGTGTCTTGTTATTGGTTGTGAATTATATTTGGGGTTTTTAAGCTTTTGGACAAGAAATATAAATGGCAAAGAAAATAAACTAACAACTAACAAAGCTCTTGGCAAGATATGAGAACTAGAAGTCCTATCCTAGTTATCCTTCTCAATTGTGATGAGAATTGTTCATTGCTACCACTTAGTTAACCCTTACTAAAGAAAGGAAAGTCAAGTGGATGAATTGACTTGAGCCACAAGTCCTAGCCAACTCCCAAGGAAAGACTAGCTTTAGTGCACTCCAAACCAATTAGCAATCTCTCCAATTATCAATCAACAAAGGAATTAGATAACTCAAGTGTCACTAATTACTCTACCTAGGCCAAGAGGAACAAAATCTAACTAATAGCTATAAGAGACATTTTATCAAAAACATAGAGTGCAATACAAGTGAACACATAAATTTGCAAGAATTAAAGAGAGATCTAACTACAAAGGCAAGAGGTCCACAATAGAAAACTAAATCAATCATGAAACAACAAAGAACTTACCAATTGCATTGAAGGAGAAATGTAGATCTACAAAAGAGAATTCACAAACTACAAACAAAGGAATTACATTAGAAGAAGAATCCTACAAGTGCAATAGAGGAGAGGAACGAAAATTAGAAGAGAGAATAAGAAGAAATAGATCTAGATCTAAGAACTAATCTAATCCTAATCCTAGAGAGAAGAGAGAGCTTCTCTCTCTAGAAACTAACTACAAAGCTAAACTAAACTAATTGGTAACTAACATATGTTTCCCTCTTCACTCCTTGGGTTAAATAGCATCAGAAATGAGTTGGATTGGGCCCACAAGGCTTTTGAATTCGTTGGCCACGTTTTGCTTTAAGTGAACTAGGTGGCAGCAACGGCGCATGCGCGTACTTTGCGCGTGCGCGCCACCATACGTGTAGCAACTATGGCAAATCTTATATCGTTTCGAAGCCCCGGATGTTAGCTTTCCAACCCAACTAGAACCGCATCATTTGGACCTCTGTAGCTCAAGTTATGGCCGATTAAGTGCGAAGAGGTCGGCTTGACAGCTTTCCGGTTCTTTCATTTCTTCATGAGTTCTCCAACTTTTCATGCTTTCTTTCTTCATTCCCTTGATCCAATCTTTGCCTCCTAAACCTTAAATCACTTAACAAACATATCAAGGCATCTAATAGAATCAAGGTGAATTAAATTTAGCTATTTTGAGTCCTAAAAAGCATGTTTTCACATTCAAGCACAATTAAAGGAGAATATACAAAACCATGCTATTTCTTGAATAAATATGGGTAAAAGGTGATAAAATCTCCAAAAATCAATACAAGATAAACCCTACAAATGGGGTTTGTCAACCTCCCCACACTTAAACCAAGCATGTCCTCATGCTTAAACCAAGAATGAAGTAAGGGTATGGCATTTATTCAATGGAAACTAACTAAATGCAATCTACCTATATGCAACTATCTAAATGAATGTAAGTGCTTGGTCAAAATAAATCAATTCCCAAGAAACATATATGCACAAGGGCTAAGGACTAGCAAGTCTAATCCATAATTGAATTGAGTTATTAAATATTTTTACAAACTTGCATGAAGAATGATGATCATAGGTGAAAACATGTAATTGAGCATCAAACCCTCACCGGATGTGTTTGCACTCTATTCGCTCAAGTGTTTAGGGTTGATTCACTCAATTCTCCTCTATTTCATGCTTTCCAAGATTTTTTTTTCTTCTAACAATCAACATTTATTTCATGCATGCATACAAGTATCATGAGGTCTTTTCATTGGTTGTAATGGGGCTAGGGTCAAGGTAGGATGCATATTTGGTCAAGTGAGCTTGAAATTTGAATCTTTGATAAGCTTAAACTTCCCACCTAACCTATGACATCCTATACAATTAAGTTCTAATCTAGCTACCCATTCTTCACTTTTTCACATACTCATGCATTTTCTTTTTCATTTCACAACACTTATGCATTGATTTTATTGGACCTTGCCTTGGGGCATTTTGTCCCCTTTTTATTATTTTTTTTTCTTCTTTTTTTTCTATTTTTTTTTCTTTTCCATATTATTTTTCTTTTCTTTTTCTTTTGTTTTTCTCATTTTTTTTTCTTTCTATATACAAGAGCATCAATGCATAAGGTTTTACATTTGATCGATACATGAGTATATACCCAATTCCCAATATTTTCAATAACAATACAAAATACCCTTTTATTCACCCAATGTCCCAAGGTTCCCACACTTGAATGATACTCACACACACTAGCCTAAGCTAATCAAAGATCCAAATTAAGGGACAATTATTGTTTTTCTCTTTAAGGCTTGTAATGTGCTAAAATAAGAATAAGTGGGTTAAGCGTAGGCTCAAATTTGGCTAACAAAGGAAGATAAAAGGTAAGGCTATTTGGGTAAGTGAGCTAATAAAATGATGGCCTCAATCATATAAATGCATGAATATAAAAAATAATGGAAATAAAGAATCAAACAAATCAAAGATTACAATCATAGAAAGAGAATAATGCACACAAGAAGGAAAAATAAGTGGTTATAAGATGTAACCACACCATTAGGCTCAAGACTCTCTTGCTTGTGTTCTTAGCTCAAAAACATGATCCACAATATATATAATTCAAGCAAGTTCTATGAAAGGTTTTCACTCAAATCAATTGAGATGCCCTATAGATAGAAATCCTTGAAAAATTTCATTATTTTGACTAAGCTTATTGTGTATACATATGCAAAAATAAGAAAATGAGAGTAAAAATCCTAAAAACCTAAAATGAAATGCAAAAGTGTTGGGATTAGAAATTTGTCACCCAAAATCGCCGATCGGTCGGACGACCTCCCCACACTTAAAAGTTTGCACCGTCCTCGGTGCACTCAAAGATGAGCAAGGGGGTACGGCAACTCTCCGGATTGCTATGTGTTCTTTCTTCCGCTTCCATGGTTGCTTGTGGTGCATTCGTTATGAAAAACAAAAATATAACACCATAAGATGAGAAGATATAAAAGCAAGGAAGCATACATTGTTGGAATGAGGTAAATCACTAGAATGAGGTGAGTGAATTAGTGTGACATTAAGAAATATTAGGTGTGTGAATTCTAAATTGCGCGGTTTAGAATACACATTAGCATAAAAGCTATGTCACAAAAGAAGCATGCACTTCACTTATCTTAGTGTGCTTGAGATGCTTTAAGTAAGCTTGTAAGGTAAGACAAGCATTAGAGAAGCATGAAAGCATTCAAGTCAAACATATGGATGGATATAATCATGAACACAATGCATTAAGGTAAATACACAACATCATCCATCAAGAGGTTGCCTAATCGAGGAAAAAGGATCCAAATCACATGGTGGCTAGCTACAACATGCAATTCAAAAGAGTTATAAGCTTGAAGACAATTCTCATCACTTGGTATTTTTCAAAAGGTAAGCATGAAGAACTCAAAATCAAGTAACAAAATATAACCTCAATCATAGAATCCAACAAAGGTTATAAACATAATGATGTGAAGAAAACATCCCATTTTAATACTCAGTAGCAATTAATGGTAAGCAAGAATAACAATCCAACACTTACAATGAAAGAAAAAAAATGAAATGGAAACTAACTAAAACTAATTATCAACTAAATGACTAACTAATTAGTTAACTAAAATAAATGGTTATTAACGGTGTTTGGAGGTGTTGGATGAGTGGTAGAAGGAGGGAAGAAGAAAGGAGAAGGAAAGAAATGGAAAGGGGAAAAGAAAAGAAGTGGATGGAAGAGAGGGCATCCACACGTACGCACGCATGGCGCGCGCGCGTCGTTAGCTTATTTCGAGAGTGGCGCGTACGCGTCATGTGCGCGTGTGCGCAAGTGGGGTTTGTGCCAGAGGCACAACGTTGGCGCGGCGCAGGCACAACTCTCTGGAAAATGTATGGAGGTTGGAACTTCTCAATCTACGCGTACGCACGCATGGCGCGCGCGCGTGGATGGTCGAAAATGCTGGAAGTGCGCGTACGCGCCATGTACGCGTACGCGTAGATGGTGCTCTTGTTTTTCAAAAATTTTCTTTTTTCTATGTTTTTGCACCAATCCAAGCATTCCAAACCTCCAAACAGCTACCAAAACACCATAAAACCTTATTTAACATACTTAAACTACCAAACATACTCAACTAACTAAACAAAACATGAAATTAAACTAATTCTATCAATATGTACAAAAGAGAAAATGAAAGGATTTTACCATGGTGGGTTGTCTCCCACCTAGCACTTTTGTTTATTGTCCTTAAGTTGGACTTATGGGGAGCTCCTCATCAAGGTGGCTTGTGCTTGTATTCATCTTGGAACTCCCACCAATGCTTGGTTCTCCATTGTGCCCCAAGATTCTTCATGGATTGAGCCAAGTCTTGATGGAGTTCTTCACAAGCTTGGGGCTCCCAAAGTTGATCCTCTTCGTGTAATCCGGGATCCCACACTTTGTTTTCACACCCGTCTTGAGGTTGGTCATCATTATTAGTCCAACCGGGTGGTGAGTAAGGTGAATTCTCTATATAGTGGCCAACAATCCTCCTAGACCCATCTATTTGAGCACTACTCCAACCTTTATATCTCATGTTTGATGCATCAACCATAATGAGCCTTGATTTGCAACGCCAACCACAAAACCTTTTTCGTTTACGCTTCATCCCACAAAGCTCCCTAAGTTGGCCATCCGTTTCAAGCAAACCATATTCAAGTGGGATAATAAAGCTAATAGAAATAAATTTCACCCACTCAAATGAAGGAGTAGATGGCAACCT
This sequence comes from Arachis ipaensis, assembly GCF_059453495.1. NCBI lineage: Eukaryota > Viridiplantae > Streptophyta > Magnoliopsida > Fabales > Fabaceae > Arachis > Arachis ipaensis. Next base: position 132,195,006 of record NC_142441.1, read on the forward strand.
AGGCAAAGACAACTCCAAGAGTTTTGATAAAGCGTATTCAATTCCCGTCCTCCTTTTTCTAAGGATTTCCACCTCTTCACAAGACTTCTCAATTATAATCATTTGTTCAACAATTTTATATAAGCCTTTTCTCCTACTCAAGTCATAAATGGGAGGGTAAGAAAAATTTACCTCCACATTGCTTTCCATCTTGTTGGGAGAAGGTTCTTCATGCTCAAAGGATTCTTCACCACTAAGGTTTGATGCTTGATCTTCATCACCAAGGGAACTCACTTCTTGCTCTATCCCATCCAAATCTTCATATGGAATATGTCTTGGAAGGTGTGCACTTTCCTTCCTAGCATCAATTTCAATCATCTTGGAGGGGTTTTCTTCAATTCTAGATTCCCATGGAGGCTCCGCATCTCCTAAGTCTTCAACCAATTCTTCCCTTTCTTCAATAATCATAGCTTCCTCCAATTGTTCCAATACAAAGCAACTTCCCTCATTCTCCACCAATCTCTCTTTTATGTTATGCTCTTCATTTGATTCCCCACATGTAGCCATGGGAGTTCCTTGAGAGTTCAAGCATTGGGATGCTAACCGGTTTACCACCTCATCCAAGGCGGCCGTGAATTGTTGCACATCCCTTTTCATTTCCTCTTGTCCTTGAACAAGAACATCAAGGATGTCATCCATTGGAGGTTGGGGTGGATGGAAGGGTTCATCAATTTGGGGGAAGGGTTCATAGTAGGAAGGTGGTTCTTCTTGGTAGAGTTGTGGTGGTTCAATAATTTCCACTCTTTCCACTTGTTGCACAACACACTCCATGGTTGCTTGAAATTGATCCAATGCTTCCTTGAGACGATCCCTTGACTCTTGTTCCTCTTGGATAATATGATTAGGATCATGTGGCTCTTGGATCAATGGATATGAGTATTCTTCCATGGGAGGTTGTGGTGGAAAGTAGTATTCATCTTGTGGTTGCAAATTTTCATACAATTGAGGTGGTTCATCTTAGTAATAACATGGAGGGGGTGGCTCTTGGAAGTGGTGATGTTGAGATGGTGGTGGCTCTATATGTGGTTCATATGGCTCATACGGTTGTTGTAATAGTGGATATGGATGAAGGTCATATGAAGGTGGTTGGTGAAAAGTGGCTTTTGAGTATGGTTGAGGGTTATGTTGAGGGTATGGCTCATAGGCATATGGTGGTGGTTCTTGAAAGTCACAAGGGAGTTCACCATAGCCATTAGATTGATATGCATCAAAGAATGGCTCTTCTTCATAGTGTATTGGTGGAGGTTGTTGCCATGAAGATTGATCATGTGCATGTGGCTCTTCCCACCTTTGGTTATCCCATTCTTGATACACATCTTCATTGTAGCCCCCATTACCTACAACATAGTTGTAATCACACTCATAGCCAAAGTGAGAATTCATGATAGCAAGAGAAAATAAAAATAAAATCAAATAAGAAGCAAGAAAATTAAATCCTAAAAACTAGTAAGAACTAACAAAGAAGCAAAAGGCAAACATATTCACAATATTCACATATATACAATAACCAATAACATAACACCATTGCAATTCCCCGGCAACGGCGCCATTTTGATAAATGGATTTTTGATGGTTTAGAATTTCACAAATGAATTGTCGTTGCAAGTATAGTTCCTAAACCAAACAATAATCCTTTCATACAAAAAGATTGTTTGTCACTAGTACAAACCCCTAAAATTTATAAACCGAAGTATTGGAACCTCGGGTCGTTCTCCCTAGGAATTGTAATGAAGTGTCTTGTTATTGATTGTGAATTATATTTGGGGTTTTTAAGCTTTTGGACAAGAAATATAAATGGCAAAGAAAATAAACTAACAACTAACAAAGCTCTTGGCAAGATATGAGAACTAGAAGTCCTATCCTAGTTATCCTTCTCAATTGTGATGAGAATTGTTCATTGCTACCACTTAGTTAACCCTTACTAAAGAAAGGAAAGTCAAGTGGATGAATTGACTTGAGCCACAAGTCCTAGCCAACTCCCAAGGAAAGACTAGCTTTAGTGCGCTCCAAACCAATTAGCAATCTCTCCAATTATCAATCAACAAAGGAATTAGATAACTCAAGTGTCACTAATTACTCTACCTAGGCCAAGAGGAACAAAATCTAACTAATAGCTATAAGAGACATTTCATCAAAAACATAGAGTGCAATACAAGTGAACACATAAATTTGCAAGAATTAAAGAGAGATCTAACTACAAAGGCAAGAGGTCCACAATAGAAAACTAAATCAATCATGAAACAACAAAGAACTTACCAATTGCATTGAAGGAGAAATGTAGATCTACAAAAGAGAATTCACAAACTACAAACAAAGGAATTACATTAGAAGAAGAATCCTACAAGTGCAATAGAGGAGAGGAACGAAAATTAGAAGAGAGAATAAGAAGAAATAGATCTAGATCTAAGAACTAATCTAATCTTAATCCTAGAGAGAAGAGAGAGCTTCTCTCTCTAGAAACTAACTACAAAGCTAAACTAAACTAATTGGTAACTAACATATGTTTCCCTCTTCACTCCTTGGGTTAAATAGCATCAGAAATGAGTTGGATTGGGCCCACAAGGCTTTTGAATTCGTTGGCCACGTTTTGCTTTAAGTGAACTAGGTGGCAGCAACGGCGCGTGCGCGCCACCATACGTGTAGCAACTATGGCAAATCTTATATCATTTCGAAGCCCCGGATGTTAGCTTTCCAACCCAACTGGAACCGTATCATTTGGACCTCTGTAGCTCAAGTTATGGCCGATTAAGTGCGAAGAGGTCGGCTTGACAGCTTTCCGGTTCTTTCATTTCTTCATGAGTTCTCCAACTTTTCATGCTTTCTTTCTTCATTCCCTTGATCCAATCTTTGCCTCCTAAACCTTAAATCACTTAACAAACATATCAAGGCATCTAATAGAATCAAGGTGAATTAAATTTAGCTATTTTGAGTCCTAAAAAGCATGTTTTCACATTCAAGCACAATTAAAGGAGAATATACAAAACCATGCTATTTCTTGAATAAATATGGGTAAAAGGTGATAAAATCTCCAAAAATCAATACAAGATAAACCCTACAAATGGGGTTTGTCAGATGTTCAAACCTTCATACAGAAAGAAGGTGAATCCCTCTATGAAGCTTGGGAGAGATACAAGGAACTGACCAAAAAGTGTCCTTCTGACATGCTTTCAGAATGGACCATCCTGGATATATTCTATGATGGTCTGTCTGAATTAGCTAAGATGTCATTGTATACTTTTGTAGGTGGATCCTTTCACCTAAAGAAAACACCTGCAGAAGCTCAAGAACTCATTGACATGGTTACTAACAACCAGTTTATGTACACTTCTGAGAGAAATCCTGTGAGTAATGGGACGCCTCAGAAGAAGGGAGTTCTTGAAATTGATACTCTGAATGTCATATTGGCTCAGAATAAAATATTGACTCAGCAAGTTAATATGATTTCTCAGAGTCTGAATGGAATGCAAGCTGCATCCAACAGTACTCAAGAGGCATCTTCTAAAGAAGAAGCTTATGATCCTGAGAACCCTGCAATAGCAGAGGTAAATTATATGGGTGAACCTTATGGGAACACCTATAATCCCTCATGGAGAAATCACCCAAATTTCTCATGGAAGGATCAACAAAAGCCTCAACAAGGCTTTAATAATGGTGGAAGAAACAAGTTTAGCAACAGCAAGCCTTTTCCATCATCCACTCAGCAACAGACAGAGAACTCTGAACAAAATACCTCTAATTTAGCAAACTTAGTCTCTGATCTATCTAAGGCCACTCTGAGTTTCATGAATGAAACAAGGTCCTCCATTAGAAATTTGGAGGCACAAGTGGGCCAGCTGAGTAAGAAGATCATTGAAATCCCTCCTAGTGCTCTCCCAAGCAATACAGAAGAAAATCCAAAAGGAGAGTGCAAGGCCATTGATATAACCATCATGGCTGAATCCAAGGAGGAAGGGGAGGACGTGAATCCCAAGGAGGAAGACCTCCTGAGACGTCCAATGATCAATAAGGAGTTTTCCTCTGAGGAACCAAAGGAATCTGAGACTCATCTAGAGACCATAGAGATTCCATTGAACCTCCTTATGCTATTCATGAGCTATGAAGAGTACTCTTCCTCTGAAGAGAATGAAGATATTACTGAAGAGCAAGTTGCCAAGTTCCTTGGTGCAATCATGAAGCTGAATGCCAATTTATTTGGTAAAGAGACTTGGGGAGATGAACCTCCCCTGTTCACCAATGAACTAAATGCATTGGATCAACTGAGACTGCCTCAGAAGAAACAGGATCCTGGAAAGTTCCTAATACCTTGTACCATAGGCACCATAACCTTTGAGAAGGCTCTATGTGACCTTGGGTCAGGAATAAATCTCATGCCACTCTCTGTAATGGAGAAACTGGGAATCTTTAAGGTGCAAGCTGCTAGAATCTCATTAGAGATGGCAGACAATTCAAGAAAAGAGGCTTATGGACAGGTAGAGGATGTGTTAGTAAAGATTGAAGGCCTTTACATCCCTGTTGATTTCATAATCCTAGATACTGGGAAGGATGAGGATGAATCTATCATCCTTGGAAGACCCTTCCTAGCCACAGCAAGAGTTGTGATTGATGTTGAAAGAGGTGAACTAGTCCTTCAATTGAATGAGGACTCCCTTGTGTTTAAAACTCAAAGACATCCTTCTGTAAACATGGAAAAGAGGCACAATAAGCTTCTCTCAAAACAGAGTCATACAGAGCCCCCACAATCAAACTCTAAGTTTGGTGTTGGGAAGTTTCAACAATGCTCTGAACATCTGTGAGGCTCCATGAGAGCCCACTGTCAAGCTATTGACATTAAAGAAGCGCTTGTTGGGAGGCAACCCAATTTTTATTTATCTAATTTTATTTTTATTTTATTGTTATTTCATGTTTTATTAGGTTCATGATCATGTGGAGTCACAAAATAAATAGAAAAATTGAAACCAGAATTAAAAACAGCAGAAGAAAAATCACACCCTGGAGGAAGGACTTACTGGCGTTTAAACGCCAGTAAGGAGCATCTGGCTGGCGTTCAACGCCAGAACAGAGCATGGATCTGGCGCTGAATGCCAGAAACAAGCATAGAACTGGCGTTCAACGCCAGAAACATGCTGCATCTGGGCGTTGAACGCCCCGAACAAGCATCAGTTCGGCGTTTAAACGCCAGAATTGCATGCAAAGGCATTTTACATGCCTAATTGGTGCAGAGATGTAAATCCTTGACACCTCAAGATCTGTGGACCTCACAGGATCATCTCAGGATCTGTAGACCCCACAGGATCCCCACCTTTCCTCCTCATAATCCTAGATTCTTCCACATCTTCTTCTTCATCTATTCTTTCTTCTTTTGCTCGAGGGCGAGCAACATTCTATGTTTGGTGTGGTAAAAGCATAGTTTTTTTTTTTATTTTTCCATAACCATTGATGGCACCTAAGGCCAGAGAAACCTCTAGAAAGAGGAAAGGGAAGACAAAAGCTTCCATCAAGGGTCTATAGCTCAGTGGTAGAACATTTGACTGCAAATCAAGAGATCCCTGAGATACCTCAGGGGATACATTTTTCTCCACATAATTATTGGGAGTAACTAAGGATAGGAACATCAAGAGCACTCAATCATCCTCCATGAAATTAGAGAAGATCAAAGAGCTATGAGGGAGGAGCAACAAAGACAAGGAAGAGACATAGAAGAGCTCAAGGACATCATTGGTACCTCAAGAAGAAAACGCCACCATCACTAAGGTGGACTCATTCCTTGTTCTTAAATTTTCTATTTTTCGTTTTCTTATGTTAAATGTTTATCTATGTTTGTGTCTTTATTACATGATCATTAGTGTCTAAGTGTCTATGCCTTAAAGTAGTGAATATGAATCCATCACCTCTCTTAAATGAAAAATGTTTTAAAAACAAAAGAACAAGAAGTACATGGTTTCGAATTCATCCTTGAAACTAGTTTAATTATTTTGATGTGGTGATAATACTTTTTGTTTTCTGAATGAATGCTTGAACAGTGCATATGTCTTTTGAAGTTGTTGTTTATGAATGTTAAATATGTTGGCTCTTGAAAGAATGATGACAAGGAGACATGTTATTTGATAATCTGAAAAATCATAAAAATGATTATTGAAGCAAGAAAAAGCAGTGAATACAAAGCTTGCAGAAAAAAATGGCGAAAAAAAATTAGAAAAAGAAAAAGCAAGTAGAAAAAGCCAAAAGCTCTTAAAACCAAAAGGCAAGAGCAAAAAGCCAATAACCCTTAAAACCAAAAGGCAAGGGTAAATAAAAAGGATCCCAAGGCTTTGAGCATCAGTGGATAGGAGGGCCTAAAGGAATAAAATCCTGGCCTAAGGGCTAAACCAAGCTGTCCCTAACCATGTGCTTGTGGCGTGAAGGTGTCAAGTGAAAACTTGAGACTGAGCGGTTAAAGTCAAGGTCCAAAGCAAAAAAAGAGTGTGCTTAAGAACCCTGGACACCTCTAATTGGGGACTTTAGCAAAGCTGAGTCACAATCTGAAAAGGTTCACCCAGTTATGTGTCTGTGGCATTTATGTATCCGGTGGTAATACTGGAAAACAAAGTGCTTAGGGCCACGGCTAAGACTCATAAAGTAGCTGTGTTCAAGAATCAACATACTGAACTAGGAGAATCAATAACACTATCTAAACTCTGAGTTCCTATAGATGACAATCATTCTGAACCTCAATGGATAAAGTGAGATGCCAAAACTATTCAAGAGACAAAAAGCTACAAGTCCCGCTCATCTAATTGGGGCTATGTTTCATTGATATTTTGGAATTTATAGTATATTCTCTTCTTTTTATCCTATTTGATTTTCAGTTGCTTAGGGACAAGCAACAATTTAAGTTTGGTGTTGTGATGAGCGGATAATTTATACGCTTTTTGGCATTGTTTTTAGTATGTTTTTAGTAGGATCTAGTTACTTTTAGGGATGTTTTTATTAGTTTTTATGTTAAATTCACATTTCTGGACTTTACTATGATTTTGTGTGTTTTTCTGTGATTTCAGATATTTTCTGGCTGAAATTGAGGGACTTGAGCAAAAATCAAATTCAAAGGTTGAAGAAGGACTGCTGATGCTGTTGGATTCTGACCTCCCTGCACTCAAAGTGGATTTTCTGGAGCTACAGAACTTCAAATGGCGCGCTCTCAATGACGTTGGAAATTAGACATCCAGGGCTTTCCAGCAATATATAATAGTCCATAATTTTCCCAAGTGTAGACGACGCAAAAGGGCGTTGAACGCCAGTTTTACGCTGCAGTCTGGAGTTAAACGCCAGAAACACGTCACGAACCAGAGTTGAACGCCAAAAACACGTTACAACTTGGCATTCAACTCCAAAAGAAGCCTCTGCATGTGTAAACTTCAAGCTCAGCCCAAGCACACACCAAGTGGGCCCCAAAAGTGGATTTATGCATCAATTACTTACTTCTGTAAACCCTAGTAACTAGTTTAGTATAAATAGGACTTTTTACTATTGTATTAGACATCTTGGGACGTCTAGTTCTTAGATCATGGGGGCTGGCCATTCGGCCATGCCTGAACCTTTCACTTATGTATTTCTCAACGGTAGAGTTTCTACACTCCATAGATTAAGGTGTGGAGCTCTGCTGTTCCTCAAGGATTAATGCAAAGTACTACTGTTTTTCTATTCAATTCAACTTATTCCGCTTCTAAGATATTCATTCGCACTTCACTATGAATGTGATGATTGTGACAGTCATCATCATTCCCCCATGAACGCGTGCCTGACAACCACTTCTGTTCTACCTTAGATTGAATGGATATCTCTTGGATATCTAATACAGGGGACCGTGTCCGAGTTATTAGTGTCTTCGTGGTATAAGTTAGAACCCATGGATGGCCATTCCTGAGATCCGGAAAGTCTAAACCTGGTCTGTGGTATTTCGAGTAGGATCTGGGAAGGGATGGCTGTGACGAACTTCAAATTCGCGAGTGCTGGGCGTAGTGACAGACGCAAAAGGAGGGTGAATCCTATTCCAGTATGATCGAGAACCTCCAGATGATTAGCCGTGCCGTGACAAAGCATTTGGACCTTTTTCACAGAGAGGATGGGATGTAGCCATTGACAACGGTGATGCCTTACAGAAAGCTTGCCATGGAAAGGAGTAGGAATAATTGGATGAAGACAGCAGGAAAGCAGAGGTTCAGAGGAACGAAAGCATCTCTATACGCTTATCTGAAATTCTCACCAATGATTTACATAAGTATTTCTATCTTTATTTTCTGTTTATTTATTATTATTATTCGAAAACTTCACAACCATTTGATATCCACCTGACTGAGATTTACAAGGTGACCATAGCTTGCTTCAAGCCGACAATCTCCGTGGGATCGACCCTTACTCACGTAAGGTTTTATTACTTGGATGACCCAGTGCACTTGCTGGTTAGTTGTATCAAAGTTGTGACAAATTATGAATTAAGATTAGAGCACCAAGTTTTTGGAGCCATTACCAGGGATCACAATTTCGTGCACCACAGCCTCTACTTGTTCGTTGGTTTGGGGATGCTCAACTGACGAGAACTTTTGTTTTATGCCCAAGCCGTCCAGGAATTCTCTGAATTTTTATCAGCGAACTGGGTCTCGTTGTCTGAGATGACGACTTCCGAGATCCTTAATCTTGCTATTACGTACCTCCACATGAACTTTCAACAATTGGCTGAGGAAATACTGGCCAACAGCTCAACTTCTAGCCACTTTGTGTAATAATCAATTGCCACTATCAGGTACTTGACTTGTCCCGGTCCGACCGGGAAGGGTCCTAGTAGGTCAACTCCCTATTGTGAGAAAGGCCGGGAAGCTGTGAGAAGACTAAGCCCGGTTGTCGGCGCTTTATGGAAGTTAGAGTTTTTCTGGCATCTTTTGCACCTTCTCACGAACTCTTTCGAATCCGCCATCATAGAGGGCCAATAATATCCGGCTCTGATAAGCTTCCTAGCTAAAGCCTTCCCCCCGATGTGGTGACCACAGCATCCTTCGTGGACTTCCCGGAGAACATATTCCGTTTGATCGGGGCGTAGGCATTTCAGCAATGGCTGGCTAAGCCATTTTTTAAACAACTGGCCCTGTATGATTGCATACTTGGCCGCTTCCCGCCTTGTTGCTTTAGCCGTCTTCTCGTCGTTGGGGAGCCTGGCATTTTCTAAGAAGTCGATGATCGGGTCCATCCAGCAAGGTTCTGATTGGGTTATCTGCAGCACCACTGCTGGTTCTTTCATCAAACCTTGAATGAGGGATCGGTTGCCAGTCCTTGGCTTTGTGCTTGCTAGCTTGGACAGGAGGTCTACCCGTGTATTCCTTTCTCTCGAAACGTGTTGGATCGTGACCTCCTCAAACTGCTTGCTCAATTCTTTGACTTTCTCCAGGTACTTCTGTAACAGTGAGTCTCTGGCTTGGTAGGTCCCATTGATCTGAGAAGTAACGACCTGCGAGTCACTACACACTTCTAGTCTTGTGGCTCCGACTTCCCTTGCTAGAGCTAGGCCGCCCAGCAGGGCCTCGTATTCCGCTTGGTTGTTTGACACCGGGAAGTCTAATTTGACTGACAGCTCGTATATAACTCCAGCTGGATTCTCCAGGATGATTCCTGCTCCTCCGAATGTTTGGTTGGATGCTCCGTCAACGTAGAGCTTCCACCGTGTGCTCGGCCCCCCGTCTAGGTCCCCTGTTACTTCTACTAGGAAATCAGCCATGGTTTGAGCCTTGATCGCGTGCCTGGATTTATACTGTAAGTCATACTGGGAGAGTTCGACAGCCCAAGTCATCATTCTACCCGCCAAGTTGGGATTCTGGAGTACTTGCCGGATTGCCTGATCCGTCCTGACGATTACTTGGTGTCCTTGAAAGTACTGCCGCAACCTGCGTGACGAAATCAGGAGCGCATACGCCACTTTCTCTAGCTTGCTATACCTTAGCTCTGCTCCTTGTAGTGCTTTACTCACAAAATATATTGGTTGTTGAGTCTTCCTCTCTTCTCACACTAAGACCGCCGCCAAGGCCTTATCGGTTACTGCCAAGTACAAGTATAGCGTTTCTCCCTTCTTAGGTCTTGCGAGGACGGGTGGTGCCAAAACTATTTGTTTGAATTGCTTGAAAGATTCTTAACATACCGGGGTCCACTCGAACGTGATTCCCTTTTTCATTAGGTTAAAGAAGGGTAGCGCTTTGGCCGCCGACGCGCCGAGGAAATGGGATAGTGCTGTGAGTCTGCCCGCCAACCTTTGGACATCTTTCACACTTCCCGGGCTCTTCATCTGAAGGATTGCACCGCATTTTTCTGGGTTGGCCTCTACCCCTCGTTAGGTTATCATAAACCCCAAGAACTTACCGGTTTCGACGGCGAAGGCGCACTTCAGCGGATTGAGCCTCATTCCGTGCTGCCGAAGAGACGCAAAGACACTTTCTAGGTCACTTAAAATGGCCTCGGGCCTGGCGGTTTGACTAAGATATCGTCTACGTATACCTCTACCGTCTTGCCGATGAGGTCCCTAAAGACCTTTTTCATCAGCCTTTGGTACGTGGCCCTGCGTTCTTCTGTCCGAACGGCATAACTTTGTAGCAATATGTCCCTCCCGGCGTTATGAATGCCGTTTTCTCCTCATCTGGCGAGTGCATCGGTATCTGATTATACCCAGAATAGGCATCCGTGAAGCTCAAATATCGGTAACCCGCCGCCGCGTCGACAAGAGCATCGATGTTTGGTAGGGGGAAGGAATCTTTGGGACATGCTTTGTTAAGGTCAGAGTAATCCACGCACATTCTCCATTCCCGCTAGGATTTTTAACCAGGACACATTTGCAAGCCAAGTCGAGTAATCGAGTTCCCGAATGAAGCCCGCTTCCAGTAGGCTGGCCGTCTGTTTGGCCACCTCTTCTGCCCTTTCTTGGGACATTTTTCTCCTCCTTTGGGCCACTGGCTTTGCCTCCGGTCTCACGGCCAGTTGGTGTGACATGAACTGGGGGTCTATACCCGGCATGTCGGCCGGCGTCCAGGCAAACAAGTCGTCGTTGGCCCTGATCATCTCTATGAGGGGTTCTTTCAGGTCATGGGGCAGATTCCTGTTTACAAAGGTAAACTTCTCGTCTGAATCGCCGACCCCGAACTTTTCAAGATCTCCCTCTGGTTCGGGCCTGGGTTTGTCATCAACCCTGGCGTCTAGGTCGGCGAGAAATACACCGAATGCTTCTTTAGATTTCTTTCTCAGGGAGAGGCTGGCGTTGTCGCATGCGACTGCCGTCTCTAGATCTCCCCTGATGGTCCCAACTGATCCATCGTCAGCTACAAACTTTATTAGCAATAACTTGGTGGAGATCACCGCCCCAAATTCGTTGATGGTCTTCCTCCCCAGGATGAGGCTGTAGGCCGTCGAGTCTCTTAAGACCACGAACTCCGCCATTAGCGACCTCTTCCCCCTGCCTCCGCCTATGGAGACCGGGAGGAAAATTACGCCATCTGGCTTGATGAAGTTATCACCTAGGCCTACCACGCCGTGCTGGTGACCTCTGAGGTCAGCGTCTCGTAGGCCCAGGACGTCAAAGACATTGCGAAATATGATATTGGAATCAGCTCCTGTGTCCACCAAGATCCGCTTTACTAGGCTGGTGCCCACCCTGGCTGTGATCACCATCGGCAGACTCTCCGCAACCTCATCGAACCATTGATCCTCGGGGCCGAAAGATATCGAGGGCAACTTGCGAGAGGTCGGTGCGGGGCCAGAAGACATAGCTAGAACCTTGGCGTCCTTCTTACTAGCCGATTTCGACCTGGGAGGGACATCCCTTCCAATCACCATATTCACCACGGTGAGGGCACGCTCCGCGTCCTCCTCGGGTTCCCGTCTCTGCTTTACGGCGCGGCTTTGTCCTCGGTTGACCGGTCCCTCCTCCTAGGTTCCCTTATTAGGTGGGCGAACTCGACCAGCTTTCCTTCTCAGATGTCCTGCTCCAGGGCGTCCTTCAGGTCGAAGCAGTCTTGGGTCTTGTGGCCATATCCCTTCTGATAATCACAATAGAGGTTCTTGTTTCCTTCCGTCCTGTCCCTGAGTTGTCGGGGCTTCGACAAGATGCCCTTGTCGGTAATTCGCTGATAAACCTCGACGATTGGAGCCGCTACGAGGGTGTAGTTGGTGAACTTCCCAACACGGGGAAAGGGTTTGAAAGTCTTGACTGTTCCTCCGTCTCTGGAGTGTTCCTTGGACCTCTCACCGCCACCAAACGGGCGGGTACTAGGGTGTGCGGGCTGCCGTTTATTGGCTGCCACGACTTGACTTACCTCTTCATCATTAATGTATTCCCTGGCTACGTTCTGAATTTTCTGCATTGTCCAGATGGGCTTGGTGGTGAGGTATTTTCAGAAATCCTCATTTAACAAGCCGTTTGTCAAGCATAAGCTGGCCACCGAATCGGTTAAGCCGTCTATCTCAAGGCACTCATCGTTGAACCTGTCCAGGTATTTTCTGGTCGGCTCGCCGTTTTGCTGCGTCACCCCTAGCAGGTTAATCGGGTGTTTTGCTTTGGCGATGCACGTGGTGAACTGGGTCAAGAAAGAACGACTGATGTCGGCAAACGTGGTTATGGAGCCCTGGGAGAGGACATTAAACCAACGAATCGCCGGACCAGCTAAGGTTACTGGGAAATCCCGGCATCTCACTTCGTCGCCTACCCTTTCCAGGTTCATCATGGCCTCGAAGGCCGTTAGATGCTCTTGGGGATCATGGGTACCGTCGTACCTCATACCTGTCAGCTTGTCAAAGTGCTTTGGTAGCCGTACTCCAAGGATCGAGTGGTGGAAAGGGGTTACCCCCATGACCATCGGTTGCCTTTCCCTGCCATGTTCTCTGTTAGGTCGGCCTCTTTTCGTCCTTTCTCGGCGGTTCACTTATGGTGGTCGGTTTCTTCTTCTTTGTCCTCTGTCGCTTTCCCAGTATTCTTCTTCGGTGTCTCTCATTGGTGATCTGTTGTAGACCAGCGGGTCTCGTCTTCTCCTTGGAACTTCTCTGCTCTCCTGGCTTTCTGATTTTGTTCGGGGGCTCGAGGTGCGCCTGGAGCGACTCCTCCGAAGGCTTCTTTCTCCCCTTTGAGTGGATCGGGAAGGCTCCTGGCTAGGAGTGGGCTAACGACTTTCACGATTGGCTACTTCTCGCTCCAAGTTCTGCACCCTGTGGCACAGCTCTTGTATTATCCTGACGCTGTCGCTGCCTGTCCCTCCAAAGGGTCGTCCCTCTGTGTGACGCGGGAGAGATCTGCTACCTTCGCGAACGGGGGCTTCGGTGGCTACCCCACTGCCTCGAGGGTCTATCTCCTCCCCGCGGGTCCCGGCCCCGCCGTCGGCCATGCCAGAAACAAAAAAAAAATCCATGTTGGGGAGATGTCCCCACAGATGGCGCCAATGTTCGGTAAGTCGGGTTACCGGACGGTTCGGGTCGTCGGTTGAGTGTGATGATGGGTCTCTGCCTCGGGCCTGGACTCTGGGAACGGTTTGCGCTTGCTGCCGACCTGCCGAGCTCTTAATGAGCTGAGGGGGGTGTCTCTTGCAATGACACTCCGACGCCCAAGTCAGTAGAATGTATAGGTGATGCGAGAAGATCAAGTAGGGTGATGTACCTGTGAAAGGGGTAGGACCCTCCCCTTATATACCTTGTCAGTGGGTGGGCCCCGCGAGGGGAGGCCTCCTTCCAGGAAGTTTCGCTTCCCCCAATTGTCAAGCAGCTGTCAGTCAGGACGCGTGTCCGGGTTCTGGGTTTGGGCGGATCGCAAGCGCCGACCCTGCTGTGTAGGCCGGTCAGTTGCGGGTCAGGCGGTAACCCTGCTCAGCTGGGCTGGGCCGTAACACCTTTCAACCTAATTTTTTGGGCTGCTTTTCAACCAACTTTTTGAGTGTCTTCTAAAATTCTTCGCATCATTTTTTCTTTTCAAACCTTTGACATGTAAGGGCCAAAGGTTTGTACATAGAATTGGAGAAGAAAAATTAGCATTGTTGATTTTTAATTCCAAATATAATTTACAGATATCATCAATTTTTTTACTTAACTCCACAGCTTTTTCCATAAAGATACGTGCTTTTTCACAATTAGAGACTCGTGTGACTGTTCTTATTGACTTAGGACAGGTTTGCTTAAACAACTATGATGGACATCAGTGACTTAGAGAATGAGAGATTGAATATAGGCCTCTTTTAAATTTGCTTGAGTTATCTTAAAACTGGATAGAACTTTTGAATTCGGTAGAGTTGTCTCGGGAGAAAAGTAGGAGATACTTTTATTTTGTCTCGTGACGAAGGAGGAGCTAAAATAAAATTGCGTGCAAAGTACATAGCTATGTGGTTAAGCTGGATAGAGTAGGTAGGAGATAATTTTGTTTTGTCTTCTAAAGAATAAAACCAGAAATAGAGAAGAGAAAGAGAAGTGACACAGTCATATATTCTGGTTCAGTACTCAGTGCAATGTAACTTACATCTAGTCTCCATCACAACAATGATAGAATTTCACTATCTTTGAACAAGATTACATTCACCAATTTTCCTAGGATTCAACCTAATACTATCTGGGACAACCCAGCTTCTAAGCCATATTTGACTAGGAACTCACCCTATCTTTCAACTACAAAGTGTTCACCCAACTTGTAAGAAAATTTCCTCAGGATCATGAAAATAAAATAGAAATACACACAAAGAATTTTTGAATTAAACATTGAATTTTTTGTAAGTATAACTCTCTCTGCCTTTTTTCTTTCAATGCATTTTTCTTACATTCTTCACCATAATGCCTTTTTCCATTGAAACAAAGAAAGGTTAGACTGAGAAAACAGAATATTCAATTGAGAACTATGAAGGAGAAGAAGGTAATAGCTCTGTAAGTTATGAAAACCCAAATTTGTGCTCTTACTCCTTGAATCAATCTCTAGCCATTTACCCCTTTAATAGAGGAGTAAAGCTTTCAAAGCTTGAACCTTGACTTGCACATGTTTGACTTCTTCTTCCCCAATATCAGTAACAGCAGCAACGTCACAAAAGAGAGATAGAGTAGTAGAAACAGTGATTTAACAGTACATGAATCCATACCTTCCATCTTCTCTATCATTCTTTTTCTTATTGATTCTTGAATTCGAGCCTTTTATTTTTTGCTTTGGCTCCAAGTAACTTTCTTGTCTATTGATTTCTTGCAAAGCTCCATAACCTCCAATTCCTTGAGCTTTCTGATTCGGTGTATGCAGAGCTCCATATTCCTTTCATATTGTGATTTGTGTTCAGCCACTTATTCCTTGGAGTGTTTGGGCCTAAAGCTTGTTGTTGAGCCAATTTGATTTATTTTGATTTTCTGTACACTTAAGCCAATTAATCACACATATAATTGAGTTTTATTCCAATAATAATATTTGGTCATCATCAATTAATTTATTGTTTAGCTTTAAACTCAACACATTGTGTGCTAATAAGACAAGTATCTTCTTCAATGATTCTTCCATGTATATTTTTTACTAATCCACTCATTGCTCTTCTTGTCCACTTTTTCAAAATATACTGATCAGTCAGTAATTTAATATCTTTAACATCTAAAATCTTAATTGCATGACAACACAAAATGCCGAAAATCTCAAACTTTCTACAATTACATAAAATTGAACTCAATGAAGGATCAAATGTGACTTTAAACTCTTTATTCTCATAAACAAAGTCTCTTTCATTTACTTCTCTTATGCAAGCGGTAGAATATTCGTCATACTTCTCGTGGAAAAGATTAAACAATGATAAGGTATATACTTCTGAAACCTGCTACAATAATAGTGAACTTACCATCTTTAATCTAGGTAACTTTTGTCTTGAATGAAATTCACTTTATAGTTTTATTGTATCTCTTAAGATCATAGTCATCTAATAATTTATCCCATGCTTCTTTGAAATTAGTTTCATCTACATATTTATACATACATGCTTTAAAGTCTTGCAAAAAATAAAAATCATTCTTCATCAAATTACCAAGATGTTTTATGCCATTTTGCATTAAATACCAAGAACATAGAGCATGATATGTTTCAGGCATTACCTTAGACAAACCATTAGCCATTGCAGGAGCTTGATCTATGAAAATAGTTTGAGGTTTGTTTTTGTGTGTCTTCAAAAACTTTCTAAACAACCATTCAATTGAATATGAACTCTCATCATAAAGAAGTACAGCTCCAAATATTACTACCTTTCTAAAGTGATTAAATCCTACAAACACACCCAAAGGCCTACAAGCATTATTATCAAGAGTAACCACATCACCAAAGTATTCATAATCCATGATCATTTTTGTATTAGCCCAAAAATTATTTGTTATTTGTTCTTCCAGATCTAACTGAATAGTATGACTGAATGATGGATTTTTTAGAGATTCTTGTTGAAAATATGCTAACAAGATGCCTACCTCTCCGTATGCCATCCTTCTCATTCTTTTGGTACAAAAGTAATTTTTTTGGTCTAAACGTGTATAACCAAGATTTTCTCTGCCACCAACTTGTCTACTCCTCAATTCAAATGAAGCCCTGCCAATTCAATTTCTCGAGCTTGAATTTAAGATATTTTTCACTGACATGCTAACATGTGAGTTGTCTGTAGAAGATGCAACGAATGATTATGCTCACTGATAAAATTATGAATTTTATACTTTTCAATGTTTTTAATATATTTGACTTCTAATTTTATCAAACAATTAGTCCTTGTTTCAAGTTTAGGAATGACGGTCAAAGAATCTCTTTTGTCTGATTTACGAATACCTTCTTTGGCACAGACGAATCTAAGATTTAGAATTTTTTCACATGCATTTTTGTTAGAATGTTGTTTGTGGACACCAAATCTTATCCTCCCACCATAATCAATCTAAAATTCCCATGCCTCTTCTACAGTACTAAATGTTTTGTCCAATCTAGGTAGCTAATCAAATTCTACCTCTATGTTTTGGACATTCAAAAAAATAGTAGAATTATTGTACGGACAACGTTAGGTAACCAATGACTTATCTGACCAACATGAACAAGGGGCTTTGAAAGTGGCCCATTTCAATTAAAATACACTATACCTTAATTTTTTTCCAAATCCCAATTTTAACCATCCTAATTTTTAATCAGCAACCCCCTTTTTGACCTAGCATTCAAACCGTCTCTCCTACCCCCAAAATTGAGCGTGCATTCCCTAAGGAGAGTATTCACCACCATCGCTCCCTCTTCGACTTGAACAACTGACCGAACTTAAGGCCTTCTCGCAGCCAGGTTGTATCCGTCCCTCCTCTACGC
The DNA here is from genome assembly GCF_059453495.1 of Arachis ipaensis. NCBI lineage: Eukaryota > Viridiplantae > Streptophyta > Magnoliopsida > Fabales > Fabaceae > Arachis > Arachis ipaensis. Next base: position 132,212,362 of record NC_142441.1, read on the forward strand.
TGATGCCGTCAATCTTTGCACCTCCCTCGTGTAGCCATGGAGCCACCGTCGTCCTGTGGGAGACGCTCATCCCCGCCCGCGTGACCCGCACCGGTGCTGTCGCGCATCGCCTCCGCGCCGTCCGGGTCCCTCGTCGCCGCAACGGTCGCCCGCGATGACAAGAGCAGTACAACATCTAAGCAATGACAATACATTATTTGACTTAAAAGACACGAACCTGATAGCCATTTATTGTAATGTAGGTCAAACTCGTCAATGAATTCAGCCCAACCATCCTCGAAAGCCTTAACTGACGGAGAGTTCCATATAATGTGCTTCAGCTCGGCATTCAACTCGTTGAACCAAGCATAACCACCGAGCTTATATGATATCTTTTTCGTTATATGCCATATGCACCAACGGTGGCGTGTATTGGGTAGGACCTTCCTAATTGCACCAAATATGGACCTGCACTGGTTTGTGATGATACCATGCGGTGCAGTTCCCATGCACTTCAGCCATTACGTGAACACCCACTCGAAATTAGGGATCTCCTCACTGCCTAGCAAAGCACAACCTAACAAAGTAGACTTACTATGGTGGTGCACACCGACGAAAGAGGCGAACGGCAAACCATGCCTAAAGTAAAAACAACCACATTTATCAACATCCAACTAATACAAATCAATGCCACAACAAGTAAACAACGTCAACATAAATATATTTTGCCGGTTCGTACTGTATGTGGTATCAAATGACACCACGTCTCCATAGTATTCATAAGAAGCCTTGCACCGTGCATCCACCCAAACTGCACTTCTAAATTTGTAATCGTCGTCCACATTTACTACGTAGAAGAGGTTCGGATTCATCTCCTTCATTTGCACGAAGTAATCCAGCATCTCCTTGACATCAGCATTGACATTAGTGGTTCGGAGTCTTGATGAGATGTAGTTCCTGACATCCTTCTCGGAGAAGCCCAGGTTCGATGGCCCACCAACCTCGTTAGCCAATGCTAGAAATGTCTTGTTGGGTCGAATGTCCACCTCGTCATTAACCTCAATAATGCATTTCGCATGCATGGTCAACGCTCTATTCTCGTGGTAATGCACCGCCTTTTTAGTTGAACATGGGTACGAGTGCCTCAACTCAACCTTCAGCAAGACCCAATCCTGCTTCTCCCTGTCAAACTTTGCATATACTCTTGCTCTGCACCCCACAATTGCAATCGTGTTCTTCCGTGTGGGTGTTTTGACACGAGATCCACGGAAACCCTCCCGATTACAATGAATAGATTGGTTAATCGATTCCTTAGTCATCCTGTCATAATTTGTATTCCTTATCTTGCTTATGAAACCGACTTTCTTTGCATAGGTTGGATAAAAATCCTGGGCTAGCTTCAAATGCTTAAACCGCATCCCAACTCTTGGTATTACATCTTCGGCAAGGCAACTGTGATCCAGTAACTGCGAATCAGTTCAATACAAACATCATTCGATGAACATGAGGATTAATGGTCGATTCAAAACATGAGGTAAAAAAAACAGCAATATACTAGTGTCCAAACCTCATCAACAAGATCCATGTCATCACTTCCAAACTCATTAATGTCCGTACATTCTATTGCCTACAATCAAACATACACAACCAAACAAAAACAAACAAACTAATTAGATACGGTATTATTAAACAAGTGCCATCTAAAAATATTTTATTCACACTTTTTCAAAGCATATCATTAAAATTTTGTTATTATACAAGACTTAACAGAAATCATAACAATGAGAAGTATACTCATACAAAATTCTCACCAAACTAGTTAGGCTTATATTAATTAATTAATTATTTATATAGCATGCATGGGTCCGCCACCTATGAAACACACCTACACAACCTAAACCAATTTTTCTTCTGTGCTTTGAAAAGTCAAAAAGCTCATTATTAGCTGCTGTACCATTTTCCTTTTCCTTATATATGTATTCAGATTTTGTTTGTGCATGCATGGCATGGGAGCATAAGAATGAGGATTCAAAACAATCTAATAGCAACCATGATCAATGTTTAGAATTTAACAATAAATCTATAATAAACCAAGTTCATTATAACATATTAAAAAGGTAATCTAATACTTTATAGGATCAAGCAAATAAATGGCTCATCTTCAACTTCTTTAGAAAGTGATCTATGATTTATCACCCTTAAACTAATTCCTATATGGGAGAATCAGAACACCATAAAAATTTTTTTGGAATGAATACCATCAACTTTTATGAATGTTGGGCTTAGATTAACTATCTCATTTATATGAAAATAAACATACGTCCCACACCACCAACATACGTTGCTTGTTAAACTTTTCACCTTCAACGTCACAAGAATTGAGAAGATTGTCACTTGAATGGATGGTATTTCCGTTGGTAAAGGAAGCTGGGGAATGAGAAACCGGTCCAACAAAATTAAACTCCATTGAAGGGGCTATAAGAGGTCACGTAATCTTAAAACGGTAGTCACAACTCTCCCCTGTATTTTGGTCGAATCAGCCGGAGATGATGCGGTGGTGACGGTGATCACGGTGGGCTTCGATGGACTACACGGTTCTACTGAATCGGCAGTGGGAAGAAAAAACAAATTCAGAAGATGGCTGGCTGCTCGGCGGATGGGGTAGAGGGCGGCGGCGTCGGCTGCGGAGGCGTGGCGTCGGATGCGGAGGCACGTCAATGGCTTGGGTTCGTTGGGGGAGTGTGTAGCGAGAGAAGAGAGACTAGTTGGAGAGTCAATGTGAAAATTCTTATTTTTTTTAATTTTAAATTTGATTATTATTATATTTTAATTATTAATGCCACTAATTAAATTTAGTATTAATTTACTCTTTTAATCTTATTGTTCACATTGTTCAACAACTTTGTTGATTACCTAGACTTTTCTTTATTGTACATCTTAAAATAGAAACAAGAATAATAAAAAAATAAAAAAATACTTTTCTTTGTAAAATTATAACAAAAAACTAATTTAAAGATTCAATTATAAAAATATGAGCATTAAAAAAAAATACTTATAGAACACAATTTATTAGTATTACTTTTTAATTGAAAAACTTATATATAGCTTTAAAAAAATTAAATGTCAAATTGAATGGGTTATCAAATTATTAGAAAGGAAGAAATGAGTAAGGGAGTTAGATAAAAGAAAGTGGGAATAAAAACACAAAACTTTAATTTAGAAGGAAAAAATAGCGTTTAGGGTTGGCAATGAGTAGGGTAGAGTATGGTTTAGACTCTACCCTAATCTTACCCGAGTTGAAAATTTTTTTAAAACTCTACTTTATCCTACTCTATCCTACCCATGGGTTGAGAATCTCTCAACCCTAACCCTACCCGCACCCTAAAGTTCTAAACCCTACCCTACCCGACTCTATCCGCAGAAACAAAAAAAAAAAGTAAATAAATATAAAATTCAACCATTCCAAATTTTATACTTATTAATAAAATAGAAAATAAAAAACTAAGTTCAAATTAAAATTAAAAACAATAAAATCTTAAAGAAATCCAACATAAAATTGCAAATAATATGATTATCAACTAACTTATTGATGATTATTTCAAATTTTTATAAGAAGAAGATTGTGAGTACAAGACTCACTTTCTTCACTATATACATAACTTTTATATATATATTATATAATATATTAAGGGTGCGAGTAGGATAGGATAGGGTATACCCTAAACCCGTATCCTACCCTACCCACAGATAAATTTGCACCCTATCCTATCCTACCTGTAGCAGGTAGGGTAGACAACCCTACTTAAATGAGTTGGTTCGAATTGGATACCCGCGAGTAGAGTATATATTGTGAGTCCTAAAAGCGTTATTCTCAAACTGTATTTGTAATGATTTTTTATTAGCATCACAAGACATCATTAAAAAAAATCAATGACTTGAAGAGAAGAATATAAGAAAAGTTTAATTTTTTAAAATAGATGGTTAAAAAAATCCAAAAAGATAATAAAAGTAGAAGAAACTAAGTGCTTGTTTGGGCGCCATTATTTTGATAAAAAAAGATCTTTTTTATTTTTAGCGTGTTTGGCAAATTTTTAGTAGTAAAAGTAAAAGCATTAGAAAAATAAAAAAAAAGATCTTTTTTGAGAATGTATAATTTACATATTTTTTTAAAGATCTTTTTCTCTTCAAAAAAAAGATATTTTTCATCTAATAAATAAACAAAAAAGTACTTTTATATCGTTATATTCAAACATAATTGATAAATAAAAAAATCTTTTTGCACGAGATACCCAAACATAAAATTACTTTTACTTTTCCATAAGATCTTTTAAAAAAAGATAACTCAAAAAAAGATATTTTCTTAGAAACTTACCCAAACAAACTCTAAAATGTGACAAGAATATAAAAAATATAAAATATAAGATTATAATGATAATTATAATTATAATTATAATTTAGACGGTTGATTTTATTAAGGATTGTGGTTAAACATTAAACCGTGTCAATTTTTTTTTTCTCCCGGTGAGGATCCGTTCCCCTGTATCCATATCTCTCGTAGAGACGTGAACAGAACACGAACCAAACGGATTAAGCACCGTGGTAACTATTACTTGATTGCGTGTAAAACAGTATCTAAAGTAGAAACCGAGTGGTGCTTCTGCTGCTTGGTATTCTCCCCCGAAAACCCTAACTTAATCCCCTTTCTGTCATGGCCAAACTCAACGACCCGCAAGAACCCGCCACATTCCCCTCAAAGCGCAAGCCCGATGATCCAATTCCCCAAGAACCCCTAATCAAAACCCCAAAGCTCTCAACTTTCGACTGCAACAACAACTCAATCAATCACCTCACCGATTCCGAACCTCTCGCCGAGAAGGAGAAATCAGAAACCGATGTCGTTCTAGATAAAGAAGCTGGGAACGGCGACACTAAGCTTCCAAATGACGTTGTCAACAATGATAAGGAACACGTGGTAGAAGAAGAGGAGTATGATGACGACGACGACGAAGACGATGAGGATGATAATGTGGAGGCTGAGGTGGACCGGAAGGGAAAGGGGGTTTTGCGTGACGACAAGGGCAAAGGGAAATTGATAGTAGAAGAAGAAGATGATGATGACGACGACGATGATGATGACAGTGATGATGATTCGGACGTAGACGGCATTTCCGGTGATGACAGTGATTTTTCCGATGATCCGCTTGCGGAGGTTGATTTGAATAACATTCTTCCGTCAAGGACTCGGCGGCGGACGTTTCAACCTGGATTGCACATTCCCAGTAAACCCGTTGATTTTGCCGCTGCTGCTGATGATGACGATGATGACGACAGCGACGCATGAAGCTTGGCAGGTTAGTGAGATTTTCAGGTTCAAATTCCGTTTTTGTTTCTAAATTCCTTTTTAGTTGTTTGAGTTGGGATATTACTAAAATTTTTAAGAAGAAAGTCCGAATTTTCCCCCCTTTTTGTTTTGATCTATTTGTGCTTGTTCACTAGGTGGTCTTTTGCCAATTGAAGTGTCAATTGAGAGAGGGAGTGTTAATGGAAACTATGGCCAGTGAGGCTTTTTTAAGGGTTATGTGTCTGTTTGACTACTCGCCAATTTCGTATGAACAACTGATTTTGCCTAATTCCTTGAGAGAGAGAGAGATGGCTCGGTGTCTTGGAATAGATGATCCTTGATGTTTGAGTTTTTGTTGTTATTGTTGTTGAAGAACCTGAGGTGCCATTTAGTTGTGGTGTGCTTGAATGAAATTTCATGCCATAAAGTTCTAATTTTGTTCATCAATCTTGCAAAAACTTACTTTTCACTGGGCTTTTTGCCGGTTTCTACTTGTATTGTTGAAAATGAGTCTAAATGTCTCTTAACAATTTTTGTGCTCATTGGTGTAAGATTTTACTTATTGAAGCACCAATTATATACTTTGAAAACAGTTCTTGTGGGTACTGATTAAGTGAAACTGCAAGGCTAGTTCTTCCGTGGTCAAATTTTTGTTAACATGATTCTTGTCGATTCAAGTTCACTGTATGAAGCATTTTATATCTGAAATTGAACATATTGCTGATTACATCATGTGCTTGGAAAAACTGATTAGTGGATGATCTGCCATTGGAGGCTTAAATTCATATGAGAAATATTGACTTAATCATTTATTTCTTTTCCATACTTTTAATTTTTACAAATACAAGCTTTTTGTTTTATAGTAATACTCATGAATATGATTGAACTATTGAAGACAGATTAGTTTAAATTTTCATATAACTTGTATAATGAGCAAAAAGTTTTGGTATTGAATAGATATTTGAAGGATGAAGCACTTAGATCCTTATTGGCTGTGTTGTGAAATCAACCAAAGTTTCTTTTAGTGTATAAGGAAGAAGACTTATTTTGTCTTGAGTTTTTCTTAAATAAAATGTACAAAAAGTGCTTTTAAGTGATTTTGAAATCATAGTTAATAGAAGCATTAAATCATTGCTTCTCTGGTTTAGAAGTAAAATAGTGTATAGCCTGTTGCCTTTTATTGTGTGCTTTTATTTTTGAGGGTTTTGAGTTGGGATTATAAATATTAATACTCCCATAAACGGGAGTTTGTTCCCCCACCTTGAACGAATGATCACAAAGTCACATTGGACTACCTGATAATTCTTGAAAAAAAATAATTTTCACAGCAAGGCTAATGTATCAATGCATATATTTCATGCCTCTGCCGATGTGTGATTGGTTATATATATGTGATCTTTTATGTTTTTATCAGATCCATCATTTTGTCGCAGCTGAGGAGTGCAGACTAGACCTTTCAACAACGGGTTACATTTGCCTTGTTTCTCCGTAGGCTGAGAATGTAGCTATATACTGATTCCGTGGAAAATACATGTTTTGTAGATTTAGGATTGTGAGGTTTGCATTGTTGCTTAAGCAACTGTCTGACTCTGTGCTTGTTTGATTGTTCTAATTACTATAATGACAAGAAACTTTCATGATTTGGCTAGTGAATAGCAAGTAATACTTTATTCATCATTCTCACATCGCATTTCATGTGGTTGTCTGCTTGTTTGGTTGTTCTAATTGCTTCTAACTAAGTGACTATACACAACCTTGTTCACTAGGATTGTTTAATTGTGAATTTATGAATAGCAGTTAGTTAATTCGTCTATCTCATATTGTTTTATATAATATCTATAGCTCTTGTGTCTCTGGCCTATGATGGATTTTGGTGAAAAGTTGAATGATGTTAATTCGTTAGGGTTTGCCTGTGTTGGAACCTGAAAGGGATGCTACTTTAATATTTTAACTACAGCTACTATCCCACCATATTTGACTGTTCTGCTGCAAAATGATTTTCTTTTTTTCTTTTTTTCCTTTTTTTATCCTTTTTTTCACATTAGGTACTTATTTTTATTTTTATTTTTCTCTCTTTTGGTTTTGGACATCTCTATTCATGTAATCGCTAGAATCCTGTCCATTCGACAAAGGTATGCAAAGAAGAAGATTTGCCCAAGTTTGTGGAACTTTGTTGATTTTGACAATGCGTTGGCATGGCTTCTGCACCAGGGTATGTTTTATTTTTGAGATGGAGTGGGGCTAAACCCCTAAAAAATCATTGGTTTTATGTTCAGTATATAACAAAATGTTAGCATTTTGCAAGACCTGACACATTTTCAATGCCATTTTACCTCTAATATATAAAACATCAAAAGTTAGTAGCGTTAACGAATTTGTTCTAGCAATTAGTTAGCAGTTCAAGGGTTAGGGTTTAAACAATCTCACTGCTTTCTATTTCCAAAATGAAATTGTGTACTTGATTAAGGTTGATTTTTTCATAACTGTAGGTTGATGTTTTTTGTTTGATTTTATCTGTTATATTTTTTCTCGAATTAGATATTTGATTCCCAATATTTGGATTTTTGTTGAGATCATCAATCTAGGTTCTAATGAAATTTAATAATGACCTCGGGTGGACAAAACTTACAGCAGTATTTGGTGAATTTCTAGCTTAGGAGCATTCAAATCAAACGATCCTTAATATAGTTGACCATACACGGCATTGTATTTCTAGCTGGGAATTAGAATGCATGTATAGAAGTGTTTGCAAACGCCCAAATTGCCTTCAAATAGGAAGCTGGAATGAAATTGTTACAATTTCTACAGCAATAATCCCTTTTAACTTGTTATTTGAAAAAATAGAGCACTACTTTGGTGTGAAACCAAAAGGTGTGTCAAAGTGACAAATTGGATTCAGTTATCGATAACGAAAAATGGTTGGTTGTAATAATAGTAGATTAATAGTTAAATACCATATATATAGTAGTAGAATGAGTCTCAGCAAGTTTTACCTTAGGGTTGGTGGGTTCGAAACCTAGGGAGTTTTCTGGGGTTTTAAGCTTCTCTGAATCCCAATTTATTCTTTGTGAGATAACCATAAAAAAATAGATGAAATTATAAATTTCTTGGCTAGTAAATCAAGATGAGATTCAAATAAATCCTCTACGTAACTGTCCAGATAAAAAGCCAGTTGAGAGTTGATATTGCAAGTATTCGTCATGGATTAGTATCATAAGAGTTAACTAAAAACTTGGTATATGAAAATTTTAGACGCTAACAAATAAAATTCTGGAAGATGTTATTGACAATTTAAAAAAAAGATGATTAATTTTGACAAAAATGATAAATCGTCAATTGAGTAAATAGAAGTTGACATTAAATATTGATGTGACAATTAGTAATTATTATAATAATTACAAAAGTTATTTATACTTTTAATTTTTTTAATATAAAAACATTCCAAATTTTTTTTAAAGAAAAAACCTTGATTCCTTTCTCTAAAACTCTCTTCATCATCATCCACCAATATTTTTTTCTTTTTTTTTTTCCAATCTCCTCACATCTCCAGTCTCCTGTGCTAAGTGTCTTTTTCTCCTTCACTTACAACCTTCAAATCAAATATGTCCATCCTCCTCATTTCCCTTTGTCGCCGTTGCCAACACCTTCCTCTTCTAACCAACTCTTTAACCATCGCCTTCCATCTTCGATCCCGTCCACGCCATCTTTTTCGACGTCAACACTAGCTGTTGTCGAATTCTCTGTCTCTCAACCGGTTGAATTTGAATTTGTTGTTGTAAGTGAAAGAGGAGGAGGTAGATGGTTAAGGGGATTGGGGGTGTGAGGAGATTGGAGATGAAGAGATTGGTAGATGATGATGAAGAGATGAGAATTTTAGAAAGAGTTAAATACTAAATCTATATCCGAAAGATTCTGCCACTAACAAAATGGTACATGACTTTTATTATTGACAAAATAGTCCTTAAAAGATTTTAAAATTTGACAAGCGTGTCTCCGAATTCGCCGGAGCAAATCTCCGGCAAGCACAATGTTGATGTGGCCACCGTATTTTGGTGACCTGGCAAACCACCCTCAAAGCCCCCTCCCCAATACACACTCCCCCTTCCCTCCCTCCCCATCGCAGTCCCCCCCCCCCTCCCCCTTCCCCAACACACACTCCCCCTTCCTCTCCCTCCCCATTGCAACCCTCCGCCACCACAACTTCCACAAGTACCTAAAACCTAGTGCCCTGGTCTGAATCCGCGATTTGCGCATCATCAGCGCCAGATCTCACTGGATCGGCTCCTTCTTCCAGATCCCTCTCTGTCACACTTCTCCTCTTTCCTCTCGTTGCATACGCCGTAGGACGCGGTCGCCGCTCAGCCTCAGGCCAACGTTGTCGCTTCCGCTAACGGTTTTTCGTTCTTCGTTGCCAGGATCTATGGACCTCACTGTCTAATTGAAAACATTGCTTCGTTTATGATTTTCGTTGCCAGACCTTGTTGTGGCTACGATGGTGGTGACGGTGGTCCTTGATTGTTGAGGTTGTTATTGATGTTGAAGTTGTTGTTGCTGCGAGTGGTGGTGTTGAGGGAGGGAGGGGGAGTGTGCGTTAGGGAAGGGGTTGTGATGGGGCGGGGGCTACGATGGGGGAAAAGTGTGTGTTGGGGATGGGGGCTGTGACGGGGAGGGAGTGTGTGTTGAGGAGGGGGATTTGGGGGGTGGTTTGCCAGGTCACCAAAATACGATGGCCACGTCAATATTGTGCTTGCCAAAGATTTGCTCTGGCGAGCTCGGGGATACGCATGTCAACTTTTAAATTCTTTTAGGGACTATTTTGCCAGTAACAAAAGTCAGGTACCATTTTGTCGGTGCCAAAATCTTTTGGGTACTGATTTTGTATCTACATCTTTTAGAAAAAGGAAATTATGATTTAAAAAAAAATAAAATTGGAATGCTTTTAAAATTATAAAAATTAGAAACATTAGTAACTTTTGTAATTATAATAATTGTTAATTGTCACGTCAGTATTTAACGTTAACATTAACTTCTATTAACTCAATTGACGACTGGTCATTTTCGTTAAAATTAATTATCTTTTAGGGATTTTTTAAGTTATAATAATGCATTTTCAATTTTTTTAAGCTATGATGAATTATATCTATATATATAGAATAAATTGCATGCTAAAAAAATTATATATTATTCGTACATATCTACCTTATTTTCGTGTCATAATGATGTTCATAGTTTTTTTTCCTTTTTGTGGAACTTAAGAAGAGTGGTTTCTAAAAACTCCTTGTTTTTTTTGCACTAGGATATTCACCCGACGAATTCTTTGGATATTACAGAAGTATAAAATGGGCGACTTTTCTTAATGAACAAATTTCATTGTCATCCCTGGGTTTTTAGGTTCCGTTTTAACTACCAAAAAAAAAAAAATTAATTACCATTCTCTAAAAAAAATTAAACGGAAGAAAGATAGTTAAGACTTAAGAGACACAGACTTTTATCTGTGTTAACTTCTAATGTGACTCCTTTATTTTTAATGATACAATTTTGAGTATGTGTATTTTTTTGTGTTTTTTTTTTTGGAGTGGAGGAAACAAGTACAACATAAGAGCAAGTCTACTATTTTTATTGAGTAATGATTGGAAGTTTCAATTCCTTTTTGGAATTATCTCTGATATTTAAATGAATAAAATTTAGATATCTATGTTATTTTTTAAAAACATTAAAATAATAAAAAAATAAAATTTATTTATTAAAAACTTAAAAGAATAATTAGAATAAATTAAGTCTTTCAGTCATTTTTAATTATTTTTTAAGAAGATAAAACAAACATGTCACTCAGCACAATTTAGAAAGGTTTATGGACTAGCTGATGATGGGCTATGTAGCAAGTTGCAACCTCATTTTGTTGGTTTTTGGTTTTCTTATTAAACGTCACACCATGCTTTAATAATTCTAGATCGAGACATTTTGGAAGGATAACAATACGTTAAAAGCCCCAACAAATTTTGCAACATTGATTCGTACATATTAATATCAGTATACAATATATTTGAACAATAATTGAAACAACCCCCCCCCTCCCCTCCAAAAATGAACAACCATAAGTAACTTTTTTGAACTTTTAACTTATGAAAAGTAATACTATTAAGGTTTGGTATATTTTTCAAAATCAAATTGCAGTTTTCTAAAAAGTTATTTAAAACTTATAAAAAAATAAATTTTTTTTTATCAAATAAACACTTTTAAAACTAAAAATTCAAATACAAAATAATTTATTTATAAATTATTTTTAATATAATTATTTATTAATTAATCTATTTTTTCAAAAGTAAATTAAATTATTTATCGAAACTCAGTGTAAGACCACAAGGAACAATTTCACGCTTAGTTCATTTAAACTGCCGATCACACTGACACTTATCTGATTGCAGTATAGGTTCTTCACAAGAATTTTGTTCTTATAATTTTGGAAAAATTTTAAGTATATCGGAAAATACCGATGTTTCAGTTGTTTTAACCGTTGATTTCAATTAATATATATTATATATATTTTTTATAATTCAAATCAATGGTTAAAACAACTAAACACCGGTATTTTCGATACACTTAAAACTCTTCCTATCATTTTTATAATTATAAGGTGCCCTTTTCCATAAAGGGTCTAAAGTTGCTTGCCACTAAACACTTATATTCTACACTTTGTCTTGTGCCTACACAAATTTGGTTTAATATGTGACCCATTTCCTCTCGAAATTGGATTTTCATGGTCTGTTTTTTATTTTTGTTAGTACTTGGCAGGCACCAGATTTACTCTTCTCATTTTGGTCGCGTAATTTGTTCTGTAAACAGTGTCTGGTGCAGTTGAATGGCTCTTTGAGGTTGGCCTACCCTACCCTTGTTACTTAAAGGGGGTTAATGGTTAAAGCAAAGTTTTTAACCCTCAAAAGCCCATTTGATATAGGCCTTTGTGTGGACCCAAAGTATCTTTCTATCTGTTTGATATTCGATGTTTGACCATGAGATTGTGAAACATCGTACAGTCAAAAATTCAAATGGGAAATTCTTAAGCTCCGCTAGGTTACAAAGCACTGAAAAACAAATGGGAGACATGTCCTTAGGCTTTTCCAAAAAGAATTGTTCTACTGTTCCTGTACTCGTCTTCTTCTTTCTTTTTTTCAACCGTCAAAAACTCAAAATGGTACAAAAAACTTTTCCTTATTTACTAAAATAACGCCAAAAATTATGACCAATAATTTTTTAAAAAATTTGAAAATATTACAAAAAAAGATAAATTCTATAAATTACAAATGATTTTGTTTTGACAAAACGTTTAAGCATATTATCCACATTTTTGTGAAAATATTTGAATAATTATTTAGGAGATGCATGCTAAAAATCAAAACAAAATTCTATCTCTAAATCTCTCTATTATTGTTTTTAAAAAATTTTGATAATTCACAAAAAAAATCACAAAAACTTCACTTGAGATGAAATCATTAAAATTTAAAGATAAAAAAATTTATTTTTTTACTTATATTTATAAAAAATCGTATCAAAACTTAATTTCTAAATTTAAAAAATATTTAATATCTAATTTAGATCTCCAAAACTTATTTACTCTTCGTATCTTTTAGAAATACTTTGGTTAGCAGTACAAAATTTTGGTTCTATTTTAATAATTTATCCTTTTTCTTCCCTAATACATTGAGTTAATACATGTCTCTTAATTATTGAATATGATGCGACATCTACACTAATTCAATTTAACATTTTAAAAAGGTATAGTATACCAAAAAATAGGTACATATAATATTACCCTCTTAAAATTGAAGGGCTATTTAGAGATGAATTTATTCAGTTCATATATTAAACTAGATATCTCCATTCATCTCCTTAAGAAAGAAATTAAGAGATAGTAATATATTCTACGAGAGAAAACTATTATTAAAATTGACATTCTCATAATTAAAATGAATAAGAGACTGAATTTTAAGTTTTTTATTTTTTATTTTTTTTTCAAGCATGTTGAAATTCCTCAATGCTGAAATGAAAAGCGAAGCCAAAGATATCTCCAATGGTGGGTTTGGCTTTTGCGACAACTTTTCATTCTCTGTTTTTTATTTATTTTTATTTTTAATTTTTTTTTCTACAAAAATGGTTAAGTGGGTGACATCACTAGACCATTTGTGTGGTCCTCTGTACTCCCTCATCCTATCCATTCATTTCCCATCATAACCTTGCTTTACCTTTCAATGGTGTGAAAGATTTGAATTTTCTAAATTTTGAATTTTATTTTAGAAAATAAAGTATAATTTTTTATTATTTATTTTATAAATAAGACTAAAAAAATATAAAAAAATATTTAAAAGTAAGATATCACACTTTATTCTTTAAAATAAAAATTTAAAATTTAAATGATCCAAATTTATGTGTAAAAGAGTGCAGTGAAATAGTAAATAGAGATTAAAAGAGTGGAATGAAGTTTAAAAGAATAGCGCATCATTCTATCCTAAATGTGGCTCAATTTTTTGGAAATGGGGGGCATGTGTGTGCTTTGATCCGATATGGTTTAGGGGTGAAACAGACATATTTGTGGGACAGTTTTTTGTCAGTGTGGGCAGAAGGAAATCGGACCCTGCGTTTTCTTTGAATTTTAAATTTTTAGTAACAAATCGAAGGGTCCGATTTGTTTGGGTGAGAGATGAAAATTCGTATGCATGAAATCGGACCCAATGATATCACAAGGAAGAATTTTGCATGCAACTCGGAGGGTCCGAGTTCCACTCCAAGCAGATACAAACGCAAAGAAATCGGACCGTGGGTTTTGCTTCCACTCCAAGCAGATACAAACGCAAAGAAATCGGACCGTGGGTTTTGCTTGCTGTCCTCGAAGGGTCCGAGTTCCTACTACCCTGAACCCACATTTTTGTTAGATACCTCCCACCCCCATATCATTCTCATACACCAGCATGGGTCCAATATCAATATTAAAAAGCACCTAAATGTACTCCAAATTGAGAGCAACAAAAAATATGAATCTTTTTAAATAAAATATATGAAATCTATTATACCATTAACCTTTTTTTTGTTGACTTATATCATTAATCATTTCATTTCATTATTATATTATTAATCCAAACAATGAAAGTTTATTCTAATCTTCTAGGCTCCATATCATTTTGTTTACAAGGTTAAAAAATTATATTTGATTGAATATAATAAAATAATATATTTATATATTAGTGTGAGGTTCCTTATGCACCCGACAAGCAGAATTAAACTGGAATAGAGATTGGCGGAGGTGCAAAGAATTGTTCGAATAGCACAGCGGAAAAAAATATTCCACCAAGTGTAGTTAATGAGATCCACGTTAGTTTGGACGAGAGTGGTAAACATCATGTTGGCATATGTCTGATGAAGGGTGATGCAGTGCAAAATTCAGATTTAGAGGATGAAAATACAGTGGTGCAGAAAATTGGATTGGATGATGAAGGGGTTGTAAGGAACTTAGAAGATTCGGAGGACTCAGAGCAGGATGCAGACGGTGAAACTAATCAAGATGAACATGGAGGAAGTTGGGATAAAGATATGGCTGAAAATAGGACTGCTTGGGATCTGGCTGTCGAATCAGGAGTTGTTTTATATGACGAGGATGAGGACATTATGGCTATTCTCCTAGTTCAGAATGAAGTATTGGCACAAAAAAGAAGGCAAGCAAAACAGAAAGAGAAAGCAAGAAGATGCCGCCCCATAAACCGAAATAAGGTGTGTAATAGAGTTTTTAAATAATTTTAGTTCGTGGAATATGCGGAGTTTAGGGGGTGTGAAAAGTGGAAAATGGTAAAAAATTTAAGCGTAAAAATAATGTGAATATGTTAGGATTGATAGAGACAGAGAAGGATATGATTTCTAAGTTTGATGTAGTACAATTTTGGGGTAATGATGTGGTGAGTTTGGAATTTGTGGGATCAGATGGTGCTTCCAGAGGTTTATTAATAATGTGGGATATTATGATGTTTAGGTTGAGTAATTGTTACAAAGGGGAGAGATGGTTGTGTATAGAAGGGGAATTGACAAACAATAATTTTTATTTGTGCTAGTTGCTTGGTGTATGGTGCGCATACAAGGGAAGAGAAGCTTGCTGTATGGGAAGAGTTGAGTTTTTTATCAGAAATATGTCAGGTTCCTCTTTGCTACATGGGTGTCTTCAATGAGGTTGTGCAGTTGGAAGAAAGAAAAGGCGCTAGTGTGTTAACAGCATTATCGAACTGGTGGATATAAAGTTGAATGACTGTAAGTTTACGTGGTTCAGGGGGTCAATCGTGCAGTCAAATTAATAAAATATTGGTGAGTTTGGTTTCATTGTTATCATTTGGAGCACTTGGTTGAAAAGAAATAACATAATTTTCAGGAATCAAGAATCAGGTGTTGCAGGAGTAGTCAGCAGGTCGATTAAAAGTTACAAAGAGTAGAGTGGTATTTGATCTTTTGGGTTGTTGATGATTTTTGTCGAAGATGATTAGGAATTAGTTTATTTTATCTGTTTAGTACTTTTCTATTGAGACGTTGATGCTCCACCTTGTTGTGTTGAGCTTTTTATTTCAAAAAAAATATATTTATATATAAAATATTTTTTTATATTTTTTGTTTTTTATCAATTATTTTTTATAGAAAGTAGAGTGATTCTCTTTGTATTCAATTTTAATTTATTCCTTTTATTTCTATTTCAATTTTAATGTATCTTTTTATTCATTTTAATTTCTTATCTTCTTGTTATCTTTTATTTCTTATCATTTGGTATCAGAACTCAGGTATTAAATTAGTCTTTATTAATCTATGTCTGTTCTTCTTATATATATATATAAAAAAAAGAGTCCAGTGTCTCTCACATCCTTCTTTATGTTCTTGTCTTTTTTGTTTGTATCTCATTAATATATTGTCGTTCTTGTTGATTTTATGAATACCTGCCTTGGATCTGGTTACCATTTTATGAGTATTCTTTGATGGAGGATCCATGAGTACAAGGGTATGAGAAGTGGTAGTGTCTTGAGAAGTAGAGAAAGTAGTGTTGGTAAACAGATGGAGTACTTGAAAATTTTGAAGTAGCATCTTTATTTTGTAAATTATTATTTAAAGCATGTGAAAAACTAATACTATTAGGTTTTAGAGACAAAGGTCTAGGAACAAACTCGTTACTCACTGAAGAATTAGTAGTTGTTAAAGGCAGTGAAGTATGAGCAAATAAAGAAGAATATGGAAAGGTATTTTCATCAAACAAAATATTTCTAGAAATATATACCTTATTTGTAGGAGATAAACACTTGTATCCTTTATAATTTTGAGTATAACCTAAAAACACACATTGATGAAGATCTATAACTAAATTTATTGTTGTTATAAGGTCTTAGATTGGAATAGCATGAACTACCAAAAACTTTTAAGTGATTATAATCAGGTTTATAATCAAAGAGAATTTCATATGGTTACTTATTGTCTAAAATGGAAGTAGGCAATCTGTTTATAAGATAGGCAGCTATTAAAACTACTTCATCCCAATATGTCAAAGGCATACGAGCAGTGAAAAGCATAGTTAAGGCCATCTCAGTAAGATGGTGATGCTTTTTTTCTGCCCTTCCATTCTGTTCATGAACGTAAGGGCATGAAAATTAATGTTTAATGCCTTCTTACTACATCAGAGAAGAAAAAGCATTATTTACATACTCTTTATCATTATTAGATTGTAAACACTTAATAGAGTAGGTTGTTAATTTTTTTATGTATGCTTTATATTGAACAAAAGCTTGATACACTTGAGACTTATTAACTAACAAATAGAGGCAGGTATATCGTGAGAATGCATCAATGAAAATAATGTAATATCTATAACCTAAATGTGAAATTATAGAACTAGATCCCCAAACATCTGAATAAATGAGTTGCAAAGGAGAAGTATATTGTGTAAAAGAATCTGAAAAAGGCAACTTATGCATCTTAGCACAGGCACAATTTTCACATAATAAGAGAATAGAATCAGCATCTTTATTAGAAGAATGTTAAAAATTACACTATTGAAGAATAGATTTAACAGTCTTAGATGTAGCATGGCCAAGTCTTTTATGCCATAATTAAAAATTAGAACAAGAAACAGAAAATAAGACAAGTTGTGATGCTAGTTTGGATCTTGAAACTACAACATTGTAAAATTGATAGAGTCCTCCATTGTTAAAATCTTGAAGAAGAATCTTCTTGGTGTGCTTGCACTTCATAAAATAAAAATCATCATGAAACTCAAAGAAAATAGCATTATCTTTGGCAAATTTCGAAACACTCACTAATTTTTTTTGTTATTTCAAGGGCATGAATTAAAGATTGCAATTCAAAACCTCTTTTCAAATCAAGAGAATGTAAATAAGAAGTGCCAATGTGTTTAATATGCATATTTGTCCTATTACCTACATGAATCTGTTTAGGGCCTATGTATTCAGAACAGGAAAGCAAATTAGATTGATGAGGAGTAATGTGATAGGATGCTCCAGTATTTGGAAACCAGGTTGGATTAGAAACTGAAGACGACATTGCCATATAGGCTGAAGGATTATGAAATGAGGATGGTGCTGGTGGTGGAGTTACTGGAGTGGTAGAGGAGCGAGGAGATGAAAAAGATGTATTGGTTTGTGTATATCTTGAATTCTGAGATGGTGGAGATTATTCTTGATTGAATCTTTGAAAACAATTCAATGCTGTGTGGCTAAAACGTCCACAAACTTGACATTGTAGCCTATTATTGGACAAAAAAGAACAACCACCACATTCCACCACGGGCTCTTCGACCACTGATGAACGGATATTTTATACGTTTTTTGACATCATTTTCATATAGTTTTTATTATGTTTTATTTAAGTTCTATTTTATTTTCATAGGATTTAGTGAAAAAATTCATATTTTTGAATTCTACTTTGATTTTTTGTGTTTTACGATGATTTTAGGTATTTTCTAGCTGAAATTGAGGAGCTTTGGAAAAAGTCTGATTCAGAGACAGAGAAAGGACTGCAGATGCTGTCAGGATCTGATCTCCGTGCACTTGAAGGAGCATTTCTGGATCTACAGAGGTCCAAATGGTGCACTCTTAACGACTATGGAAAGCTAACATCGAGCACTTTCCATAAATATATAATAGTCCATACTTTGCTTTGGAAATGAAGGTCCAAAACTGGCGTTCAACGCCAGTTCTTCACCCCCTTCTTGGCGTTGGATGCCCAAAAGGGAGCAGCTGGTGTCCAACACCCAAACAGGAGTCCCAAGCTGGCGTTCAATACCCTAGAGGGAGTACCAACTCGTGGCTTCACCTTAGCTCAGTCCGAACACTCACCAAGTGGGCTCGGAAAGTGGATTTTTGCACTACAAGACTAGTTTATCTTATTTCTGTAATTCTTAGTTATTAGATTAGTATTTATAGACAAGAGTTCATCCTTGTTAGGAGCTCTTGGACATTCCACGCGTTTTACATTACTTTTTTGTAAGCTATGAGCAACTAAACCTTCTAGGTTAAGGTTAGAAGCTCTGCTGATTCTTATGGATTAATAATATCGCTATTCTATTTCAATCTATGCTTAATTCGATTCTAAGATGTATCTTCATTCTTCATCCTAATGAATTGGGAGTGTAACTTAACCGTCATCCCTATTCTACATGGGTTCTTGTGAGTCCTTGATGGGATAGTACTGAACCACAAGCTTGATTATACATCTCTTAGACGGCTAATCCACGACTTCGTTGGGTACTTAGAGACATCAGTGCAGCCGAGGTATGGGGCGATTAGGGCCTTTGTGGTATAGGCTAGAATCATTGGAGTAGCATTCTCTAATCCGGAAGATCCGACCTTGTCTGTGGTGCTTTGAGTAAGATCACCAAGGGAATGGACTGCTAGAGCTTCAGCCTTGTTCAGATTGGATGACCGCTGATCCGGCGTTTGATCTGAAGCAGAGGAGATTAATGACCGCTAACCCGGCGTTAATCATTTATAGCCTGCCATGGAATGAATCAATCAGAAGTTAGAGTAGATGGTGAGAAAAGTTGATCTAGAAGGAAGAAGCATCTCCGAAATCTCAACCGTTCTCTCATCACTGATTTTACACCAATTAAGTAATTCTGTTTTATTCTGTTTTATGTGTTTTTCGTGACAAACTATATTTTCTATCTGCCTGACTAAGATCTGCAAGATAGCCATTGCTTGCTCAAACCAACAATCTCCGTGGGATCAACCCTCACTCACCTGAGATATTACTTGGACGACCCGGTGCACTTACTGGTCTATTTGTGTGAATATTGCGAAGTCAATTTCGTGCACCAAGTTTTTGGCACTGCTGCCGGGGATTGTTCAAGTTTGACAAACTATCGGATTATCTTGTTGCTTAGATTAGGTACTTTTTACTCTTTTAATTGTGTCTTTTGTTTTTTTTTTCAAAAACTTTTTCAAAATCCATCTTTTCATTATCTTTTGTTTGAGTTTAGTGTCAGTTCTTAAGTTTGGTGTCCCTTGTGTGTTCTTTATTTTCTTTAAATTTTTGAATTGTTCTTAAGTGTTCTTCTTAGTATTCAAGTTGTTCTTGTTTCTTTCTTGTTTGATCTTAAAATTTTTAAGTTTGGTGTCTTTTAGTTATTTTTCTCTAAAATTTCAAAAAAGCTAGTGTCTTTGATCTAAAAATTTTAAGTTTAGTGTTTTTTGGTTGTTTTTCTCTTTCTTCATTAATTCAAAAAATAAAAAAATATCTTTTCTATCTTTTTTCAAATTTTTGAAAATCTTACTTTCTTTTTTATTTTGATTTAAAATTTTAAAGTTTAGTATTTTCTTGTTAGTAAACTCAAATTTCAAATCTTATCTTTTTAAATCGTTTTCAAATCTTCACCATATCTTATCTTTCCAACTTATTTTCAATTCTTTATCTTATGTTGTTTCAATTTCAAATTTCAAAATTAAATCTTTTTCAAATCTCCTATCTTATCTTATTTTTCAAATCTTTCTTAATTAGTTACTTGTTTATCTTATTTTAATTTAAAAAATTTGGTATCTCTTTAATACTCTCCTTTCTCTTTCTATCTTTTTCGAAACTTCCTAACTAATTCCCCTCTCTCGTATTTTCGAAAACTTCTTACCTCTTTCTCTATCTTCTTTTTTAAAAATCACCTATTTAATTTTCAAATCTTTTTAATTCAATTAATAATTAAAATAAAACAAAAATATTTTAATTCTGGTTTTCCTTTTCACTTCTTAATTTTCGAATCCTCCTACCACTCTTATTCGAATTCTTATTCTCATTCTTCTACCCTCATTCTGCTTTCTTCTTCACATCTCACAGGGAGTTCTCTATACTTTGACATAGAAACTCCCATTCTCTTTCTTTCTTGGTTTTCTTTTTTCTTGTTTATGAGTAGGAATAGACATAAAGAACCTCTCTTTGATCTTGATCTTGAACTTGAGAGGACCCTGAGGAGGCGTTCACAACAAGCTAAAGCACAATACTCCGGAGAAAATCTCACAGAATTTTTCGAACAAGAAGCTGAAAATACAAAAATGGCAGCCGATCAGAATAATAGAGGAGATGCAAGGAAGGTTCTTGGTGACTTCACTGCACCCACTTCTGACTTCTATGGAAGAAGCATCTCTATATCTGCCATTAGAGCAAATAACTTTGAGCTTAAGCCTTAGTTAGTCTCTCTAATGCAACAGAATTGCAAATTCCATGGACTTTCACTAGAAGATCCACATCAATTCCTATCTGAATTCTTACAAATCTTTGATACTGTTAAGACCAATGGAGTGGATTCTGAGGTCTACAGGCTTATGCTTTTCCCTTTTGCTGTTAGAGACAGAGCTAGGATTTGGTTAGATTCTCTACCTAAGGAAAGCCTAGACTCTTGGAAAAAGTTGGTCAATGCTTTCTTGGCCAAGTTCTTTCCACCTCAAAAGATGAGCAAGCTCAGGGTGGAAGTTCAAACATTCAGACAAAAAGAGGGTGAATCCCTCTATAAAGTTTGGGAAAGATACAAGCAACTGATCAGAAGATGTCCTCCTGACATGCTCTCAGAATGGACTATCCTAGGTATCTTCTATGATGGTCTATCTGAGATGTCCAAGATGTCCTTGGATCATTCTGCTGGTGGATCACTCCACTTGAAGAAAATGCCTGAAAAAGCACAGAAACTCATTGAAATGGTTGCAAACAACCAATTCATGCATACTTCTGAGAGAAACCCTATGAACAATGGGGTAGCTCAGAAGAAAGGAGTCTTGGAGGTTGACACTTTGAATACCATATTAGCTCAGAACAAGATCTTGACCCAACAGGTCAATATGATCTCTCAGCATTTGCTGGAATGCAAGCTGTAGCTGGCAGCACTTAAGACACCTCCTATGAAGGAGATGCTTATGATACAGATCAACCCACAATGGAAGAGGTGAATTACATGGGAGAATCTTATGAAAACACCTACAACCTTTCATGGAGAAATCATCCTAACTTCTCATGGAAGGATCAACAGAAGCCTCAACAGAAGCCTCAGCAAGGCTTCAACAATAATCAAGGTAGAAGAAACTAGAATAGGTTTAACAATAATAAACCATTCCCATCTTTTCAGCAACATATGGAGACTTCTAAGCAGAGCTTTTCTGACTTAGCAACCATAGTCTCAAAACACTCTAAGACCACTCATAGTTTCATAACAGAAACTAGGTCCTCCATCAGAAATCTGGAGGTACAAGTTGGTCAGCTGAGCAAGAGAATCCCTGAGACCCCTCTTAACACTCTCCCAAGCAACACTGAAGTAAACACAAGAGAAGAGTGCAAGGCCACCACTGTAGAAGCTGAGGCCGAATCTGAAGGGGATACTCTATCATTTAACGCCAGTAAGGAAGTCCTTACTGGGCGTTCAATGCCCAAAGAAGAGCCATCTTTGGCATTGAACGCCAGAAAGGAAGTCTTTATTGGGCGTTCAACGCCCAAAGAAGCACCATCACTAGTGTTGAACGCCAATAAGGAAGACCTTACTGAGCGTTCAATGCCCAAAGTAGCACAAAAGCTGGCGTTGAACACCAGTAATGGGGCAGCTGGGCATTCAATGCCCACTAAACACTCCCTTACTGAAGAACTAAAGGCAACTAAGGCTCATGAGGAGATTATAGAAGTTCCATTGAATGCCTTGTTGCAAATCATGGATTATGAGGATAACTCCTCCTCTGATGAGGAGAGAAAATTAGGGAAGAGCAAGTTGCTCGTTACCTAAGAGTCCTAATGAAGCTAAATACTAAGTTATTTGGAACAGAGACATTGGAAGAAGAACCTCCAGTGCTCACCAAGGAACTCAATGCCTTGGTTCAACAGAAACTACCTCAGAAGCTGCCAGATCTCGGACGATTCCTAATTCCTTGCACCATATGCACCATTACCTTTGAGAAGGCTCTGTGTGACCTAGGGTCAAACATAAACCTCATGCCACTCTCTGTAATGGAGAGAATTGGAATCTTTAAGGTACAAGCTGCAAGAATCTCACTAGAGATGGTAGATAAGTCAATGAAAAAGACATATGGTTTGGTAGAGGATGTCTTAGTAAAAGTTGAGGACCTTTACATCCCTCCTGACTTTATAATCTTGGATACTGGGGAAGAAAATGATGAATCTATCATCCTTGGAAGACCTTTCCTAGCCACTACCAATGCCATCATTGATGTAGCAAGGGAAGAGCTAGTCTTCAATTACATGAGGACTGTATCTTATTCAAGATACCTAGCCCTGACTCTCCCTCTGACAAAAGAGAGACAATTGTGCAACACTTACTGTTCCAACCTTCTCTCTCAGTGCAGAGCTATACAGAGCCCCAGACACCAATTCTAAGTTTGGTGTTGGGAAGACACTGATAAAACCCTATTTTATGATTCATCTTGTGCTCAAATTGAGTGTTTTTATCAATTCTTCACCCACTTATTCATATGAATTTCATGGTTTTACTTTCCCTTCCTTATTTTATAATATATGTGAAAACATGTTTCCTATGCTTTAAAAATATTAATTTTAATTATCCTTTATTACCATTCGATGCTGTGATCTATGTGTTAAGTATTTTCAGGCTTCATAGGGCAGGAATGGCTTAAAAGACAAAAAGGAAACATACAAAAATGGAAGGAAAGCACAAAAATAGAGTTTTGAAGAAAAGGCAGCGACGCGCATGCATGGACGATGCGGACGCGTGCCTAGCGCAAAATAGCAGCGACGCGTACGCGTGAACGATACGGACGCGTGCCTAGAGCAGAACACAACTGACGTGCACGAGTGACCCACGCGCACGCGTGACGGACGCCACGTGCAGGAATCTGCAGAAAACGCCCTCAGCAATTTTTGGACTCTTTTTCGGCCCAAATCCAAACCAGAAACACAGAATATAAGCCAGAGAATGGGGATCAAAAGAGAACAATAAGGACAATTCATACAACATTCATAACTCACAATTTTAGGTTTTAGATGTAGTTTTTAGAGAGAGAGGCTCTCTCCTCTCTCTTAGGAATTAGGATTAGGATTTAGGATTTATATTATGATTAGGCTACTTCTCTTCAATCACAGGTTCAATGTTCCTTTAATTTAATTTCTCTTCTACTTTTATTTATTCTATTACTTTAATTGTTATTTATCTTTTCAATTGGCTTACAAACTCTTCATGTTAAGATTTGAATGTTCTATTTAATATAATTCGAGGTATTTCAGATTAATGATTGTTTTACTCTATTTATGATGCTTTCAATTTAATTTAGACTTATTTTCTCCTTTTGGCTTTGGTTAAGTAATTGGTAACACTTGAGTTGTCAAACTCAGCAGTTGATTGAGATTTGGGAATTGCTGATTAATTTGGATTGCTCTAAAGTTAGTCTTTCCACGGGAGTTGAATAGGACTTGAGGATCAAATTAATTAGTCTACTTGACTTTCCTTTATTTAGTAAGGGTTAACTAAGTGGGAGCAAAAATCTAATTCTCATCACACCTGATAAGGATAACTAGGATACGATTTCCAGTTCTCATACCTTGCCAAAAGTTTTCTAATTATTAATTTATTTTTCTTGCTATTTAATTTACTTGTCCCCTATTTCAAAAACCCAAAAAGATACAATTTCATAACCAATAATAAACACACTTCCCTGCAATTCCTTGAGAGACGACCCGAGGTTTTAATACTTCGGTTATCAATTTTATTGGGTTTGCTTAAGTGACAAACAAGTTTTTGTACGAAAGGATTCTTGTCTGTTTAGAAACTATACCTACAACGCGATTATAATTTTTATAAAAATTTCTTTACCAGCAAGAATCTGTTCGTCAAAATGGCGCCGTTGCCGGAGAATTACAAACGTGTGCCTTATTATTGGTTATTGTAAATATTTTATTTTGCTTATTTATTTGTTTTTATTTCTGTTTTTAATTTTTATTAGCTACTATGTGTTCTCACCCCGTCGCTTTGAGTTTGGTTCTAATATTGTTGAAAGGAATGGAAGCTATAATAGGAACATGCATCAAGGTCAAGACAATCACAGATGGAAGGAGCCACGAGGATCTGATCAACCCTTTCGGCAACAACACCTCCCAAGATACCATGGACAACGACCATTCTACAATGCATGCCAAGACAATAGTTACGGTGGACCACTTCGTGACAACCAACCTCCACCAAATTACTATGGTCAAGAGCCATTCCGAGGTGCGTACCAAGATGATAGATATGGTGGACCCCATTGCAATTACCAACAAGCCCCATCATACGCCTATAAGCTACCTCATCAACATAGCTATAAACCACCATACTCACAAGCCCCCTACCAACACTCGCCTCCATATGACCCTAACCCTTACTCACCTCAGTTCCAATCCAATTACTCCCAAGAATCACGGGAGCGTCTCAAGGAAACAGTGAAAAAATTTCATGCAACCCTTCACCAACTGGAGCAAGCGATCAATCAATTACCTTCCCGATGTTCGGACACTCAAGGAATCCCATGGCTTCCTGTGGGCAATCTAATGAAGAACGTAGCATGAAGGAGATACTAGAAACTCCAATGGACAGTAAGGAGCATGACTTTGTACTGGAACAAGTGAAGGAAGCTGAAATTATCGAAGAAGAAGAATTGGTTGAAGACTTAGGAGATGCTGAACCTCTATGGGAATCTAGAATTGTGGAGAATTCCGTCAAGGAATTTGCAATTGATGCTAAGGAGGATAGTGCACAGCCCCCAAAGCAGGTATCTTATGAAGAACTGGATGGAACAACTCAAGAAGCGAGTTTCCTTGATAATAATAATCATGAATCAAGTTCTCCTAGTAATGAACTTGCATCTGCAAGTGAATTCTTTGAGACTGAAGAATCTTCCCCAAGTGAATACGAAGATGATGCGGAGGTTGACTTCTCTCAACCTCCAAATTATGACTTGAGTGATGAGGAGGATATCGAAGACTTTGATCAAGACGTAGTTGCAGTTGAAGAAGTTTGCAAGAAAGTGGAAGAATTCACAGAAGAATACAAGGGAGTAGAGCTTGCGAAACCCCTGGAAACACCTTTTCCAAGGCCATTACCATCCAATACAAACTTCAAGTGGGTAAAATCCTTAGCCTTTATCTTTACTTTTCCACTTGAATATGGTTTGCTTGAAACAGATGGCCAGCTTAGAGCTCTTTACGGCTTTAAGAGTAAAAGAGAAATGGTTCGCACTCAGAGCTGGTATGCAAGATTCCATGAAGTTCCACACTTCAATTTGAGGTACAAGGATTGGTTTCGAGTTCGATTGCATGGGTCTTGGAAGATGTTTGATCATCTTAGTGAGAATACAAATTCCATACCGCCTGGCTGGACAAATGCAAATCGAAACAAAGGCGGATACAAAAGCAAGGTTTGGAATCCTGGAATCTATTCTGACATTCAACACCCCGGGAACCTGAACACCTGTTTGAATTTACTCAAAGGCTTTATATGCCTAGTTTGGGACCCCGGAGGCTGTTGGCATTCCAAACAATGGTGGAGATTTTTGGATGAATTCAAGCACAAGCCACCATAACAGGGAGCTCAGCAAATGTCCAACTTAAGGACTTTAACCAAAAGTGCTAGGTGGGAGACAACCCACCATGGTATGATCGTTCCTTTTTCAATTTTAATTTTATTTCGTTTTGTTTGTTTTCAAGTTTTATTCTATTCTATTTTAATTGAACCTGGAATTATTCATAACATCCATATCGACATTGCATTTTGCATCCTGCATAAAAAAAAAGAAAAGAAAAGAGAGCACCCTACGCGTGCGCATGGGCCACGCATGGGTGTCGATTGCAAATCGACGTAACAATCCAACGCCCAGAAAGTTGGGCTGGAATCGTGCGGCTGTTATGCATTAGGCACAAATTGGGCCAGACGCGAACGCGTCACTTTCACTTCACACACACCACACGAAAGCGTGGGCGACGCGTGGAAATCTTAGCCCCCTAATTGGAAACAGAAAGTTGTGCCAAAACGACGCTGGAATTGTGCGTTTAGCACAATTCTGAGCGACACGTACGCGTGCCCCACGCGTACGTGTCACTTTCATTATCTCTCAATCACGCGCTCGCGTCAATGACGCGTTCGCGTTATTGCCTTTTCACCCTAACCACGCGTTCGCGTGACCGACGCTTTCGCGTGGATTCAAATACACTAACCCCCAACCCACGCGAAACCCTACCCCTTTCGCGTCCCAAAATCCACCCCCTACCCCTCTGCACTCTCCCTCTTCCCTTCTGCCACCACCGATCAGCCACCACCACACCCCGCCGTGCCGTGCCCCTACCACCGCGCTGCCCTCACAGCACCCCCTCTTCCCTCCCCTTCTTCTTCCCTCTTCCTTCCCCTCTCCCCTCCTCCCTCCACAACCCCTTTCACCCCAAACCACCACACCGCCACCCTGCCCTGCCATTGAACCACCGCCGTGACCGCCTCCCAACGCCGCCGCGTCACCACCACCGCCATCTCTCTGATTCCATATTCCATACCTCTGCAAACCAGGTTCCGCAAAACGCCGATTCCGTTCCTAGTTTTTAGTTAATTCCGTATACTTTTTTTTTCAGATTATGTTCGAATTAGGATAGTTAGAGATGCATGATCGTAGTGGATTTTAGGTGGTTAGGTAGCTAGGATGTGGTTAGTGGATTTAGGCCTGATAATTGCGCCATTCCTGTTACTTATTTTATCTGTTTCACAATTTTGAATTTGCTGTGATGATAATGTTGTTCATATGCTACTCTTTTCTAATTCTTTCATGCAGATCGAGTTGTTTATTTTGAATTCATGCGAATTACTATTTGTTACTCTTTTCTGCACTACCTTATTATCATATGAACTGTTTTTGCTGTTGTTTATTACCCGGAAATGTCCAATTTTTAGCCGAAATGCTGCCTAATTTTTTTCAGCATATTGTTTCAATCAATTTCCATGCATGAATTAGTTTTGGAAATTTTAAGTTCGCACTAATTCATTTTAACCAAAACAATTCATGAATGCACGGGCTAGCTTTCTTATTTTTCTGATTCCCTTATTCATTATATTGCATTATTGATGATTTTACTTTAATTTTGCAATTCTTTTCTATGAGTAATCATCAGTTATCTGCAATATTTACTTGAATGTGAGTTACTTGCTATTCAAATTTGTGCAATTTTAGTTAATTGAGAACCAAAACACCATGCCACTTACTTTAACTTCATTTTTAATTCTTAACTACTTTAACTTTCTAACTTTTCTATTCGCTTTCAACTAACCACTTTCAAACCACTTCAAGGCATGATTACTGTTTTTCCTTATTAACAACAATTCTACACATCATAGATTTTGGATTGTGATTTTTCTTCTCCAACTTTTAACTTGCCTACAATCCACAATTTTACATCAATTTAACTCAATTCATGCTTCTATTACCACTTTATTCCTCTTTTGCCCCTCTATTTCTTACCTGTTTTCCTGCTTTAATTCTTAAACTGTATCCTGGAATTTCTGCTTTTCAGGATGTCTGACCCTGAAAGCAAAGGAAAGAACAAAGCAACCACTAGAAAAAGGAAAAGAGGAGAATCTTCTACCTCTATTTTGGATATCCTCCACGACGATTCCTGGCGGGAGAAGAACTTTACCCCGCAGGAAAAGGCCGATCAGTTGGTGACTGCCACAGACCCTGTCAAGTTTGTCAACAGATACTGTGAGCTAAAGTATCTAGTTTTTGCCACTTCCAGGAAGCTATACCTGGAAAGGATCCTCAAAATTCCAGAAGAACTCAAACAATACACTTCAGAACAAATTAAACAGAGAGGCTGGTTCTTCTTGGAAAGAAACTTGATTGAAGTCAACTCATCCTGGGTCAGAAAATTCTACTGTAACTACTTCAAAATGTCCCTGGATGTAGTACAGCTTAGAGGAAAACAAATTTTGATTACTAAGGAAGCCATTGAAGAAATCATCCAACTTCAGCCTAAGTCAAATTAGCCAGACGGTTACCAAAAGGCTGAGGAGGATATGAGATTCATGAGATTTGATTAGAACGCAGTCAAGAGGACTATAGCTCTTGATCCTACTGTCCCATGGCTCATGAGCAAGTCCACAGTGGCCCCAAAGGGAATTAAGCTCATTTATCTAAATGATGAGGCTCGGCTTTGGCAGCAGATTTTGAGTAACTACGTGATGCTGAGCACTCATGAGACAGAGGTGCCAGCTGCCATGATCACCCTCATCTGGTGTGTGATGGAGGGAAAAGACTTATATCTTCCCCGCTTTATCCGGTATTACATGGCCAGAGTCCATGTCAGAGGCACCCTCCCTTTTCCATATTTGATCACTTAGTTGGGCCGCCGAGCTGAGGTGCCCTAGGAGCTAGCAGATGAGAAGCCAACCGCCACCGATTGCAAGAAGATCATCCCTCACAGCAAGAAGTTTCAGGCTTTGGACTACAGACCTCCAATTTTCACTGCCTCTATTGAGGCAGCCACATCTTTCGCTACCCCTTCATCTACTGCTGCACCAGCCACCACCACAGCACCTCCACCTGCTTCAAAGCCCATCTACCACTTAGTGCACCGCCTCTTCAAGCGCCTGGATCGTATGGAGCGTCGCGGCAAGCGACGCTATGAGCACTTAAAGTTGATGATCCGATCTGGCAGTGACATCTCCTCCCAGCCTGACAGACCATCGGAGCCATCTGATGCGGAGGCAGACGATCACGAGGAGGAGGCACGTGCAACGACTGAGCAGGGAGGCCTTGAGCAGGCTGCGCCACATCATGAGGAGCCCCATCAGATACAGCTAGTAGATCTAGAGGTCCCTGTACAGACAGAGCCTCCGCTTCAGCAGGCAGATCCTCTGACACTCATAGAGACTGCAGACCCTCAGGCCACCACCGAGACACCAGCAGCACATCCTTCCGGAGATGCCACGTCTTCAGACACAGTTTGATAGAGCATCGAGGACGATGCTATTATTTAAGTGTGGGGAGGTCGCCATCTCCGGCGAACTTTATTTTGGTGAACCACTTTTCAGACTCTCTTTTATCCTATTTTGTTTATTTTCTGTATTTTTATTTTATCTTATCTTATTTATCTTTTAGTACTTGCACATTTTTCTTTTACTGTATTTCTGTATTTTGCACTTTGGTTTATATATATATCTTAGATATTTAGTTTAGTTTGCACTTTAGGTTATTAGTTGTGATATAGAATATATGGATTTATTAGTTTAGTTTACCCTTTTAGCATACGATAACTATGTTTAATTGAAAATAAAAAGAGTAAACTAGAAACTTTTAGTTTAACAGAATCACAACAATCCACACACCTTATATATATATAGCAATAAATGTTGGTTAAATTGACAACATTTTTTAAGGAAAATACTTATTTTATAAAAAGCCATTCAGAGATTCACATTGAGTTGAATGGAACTTCTTGATTTCTACTTGCATGACATACATAACTGATATATGGTTTTTGAGCCAAAGAACACACAACCCGTGAGTTTTTTAGCTTAATTGTATGGTTACATTCAACCATAAATTTCATTCCTGTGTGTTTCGCACTTCTTTTCTATGCTTGTAATCTTAACTTTGTTTCAATCTATATGTCCAATATAGAATGTAGATACATACATGCATGTGATTGAGGCCATTTCTTGTTTTGCCCACTTATCCTAAATAAAGCCTACCTTCTACATCACCCTTGTTAGCCCCTTTGAGCCTTTTTAACCCCCTTTTGTTCTATAACCACATCACTAGCCTTAAGTAAAAAACAAATTAAAAATCCCAAGTTGAATCTTTGGTTAGTTTAAGATAGAGATTGTGTATCCACTAAGTGTGGGGAAACGTGGGAACATGGGTTGATAGGAAAGGATTAAATTAGTAAAATAATCAGAAATTTGGGAGCATGCTCATGTGAAACCAATTTAAATACCATGTGCATTGATATATGTTGTGTTTATATTAAAAAAAATCCTTTTAATTATATAAATAAATAAGGGGACAAAATTACCCCAATAATGAGTTTAGTAAAGAAATCAATGCACATGAAGGTAAAATCAAAATAAAGTTGGTACACGAGTATGTAATAAGAAAGTGGAAAAATTGGGAAGACCAGGATAATTTTAAATTTTTATAGAGAATGTATATGCTAGGTGAGATCTTAGACTAATCAGGGATTCAATTTATAGCTCACTTAGCCTTATATATATCCTCACCTTTACCTTGACCCCATTACAACCTTCAAAAAGACTTCATAATGTTTGTATGTATACATTATATATTTGTTGATTGGTTCGATAAAGAACAAAGTTTTAGAAAGCATGAATAGAAAAGAATAGAGTGATTAACCCCAAACACTGAGTGACTACAGAGTAAACACAAAATCCAGTCAAGGTTCAATAGCTCATCTCCATATATCCAAATTTAATTATTTAATCGTCTTGCAAGTTTGTGAATTCCTTTAACTCAACTCAATTGTGAAAGTGCTTTAACATGACTTAGGCTTGGCTATGCATATATGATTCCTTAAAAATATGAATCAAACTAACCACATGTAAACTCTATATATATATATATATATATATATATATATATATATATATATATATATATATATATATATATATATATATATATATAGGTGGATGATAATTAGAATTGCATGATTCATTTAGGAAGCGTGCATTTAGAATAGATTGCATTGCATAAGATTCCACCATTCTACCTTTACTCTTTTCTCTTGGATTTAGCATGAGGACATGCTATTGTTTAAGTGTGGGGAGGTTGATAAACCCCTATTTTATGATTCATCTTGTGCTCAAATTGAGTGTTTTTATCAATTCTTCACCCACTTATTCATATGAATTGCATGGTTTTACTTTCCCTTTCTTATTTTATAATATATGTGAAAACATGATTCCTATGCTTTAAAAATATTAATTTTAATTATCCTTTATTACCATTCAATGCCGTGATTTATGTGTTAAGTATTTTCAGGCTTCATAGGGCAGGAATGGCTTAGAAGACAGAAAGGAAACATACAAAAATGAAAGAAAAGCACAAAAATGGAGTTTTCAAGAAAAGGCAGCGAGCGCACGCATGGACAACGCGGACGCGTGCCTAGAGCAGAACACAACTGACGCGCACGCGTGACGGATGCCACGTGTAGAAATCTACAGAAAATGCCCTCAGCGATTTCTGGACCCTTTTTCGGCCAAAATCCAAGCCAAAAACACAGAATATAAGCCAGAGAATGGGGGAATCAAAAGAGAACAATAAGGACAATTCATACAACATTCATAATTCACAATTTTAGGTTTTAGATGTAGTTTTTAGAGAGAGAGGCTCTCTCCTCTCTCTTAGGAATTAGGATTAGGATTTAGGATTTATATTATGATTAGGCTACTTCTCTTCAATTACAGGTTCAATGTTTCTTTAATTTAATTTCTCTTCCACTTTTATTTATCCTGTTACTTTAATTTTTATTTATCTTTTCAATTGGCTTACAAACTCTTCATGTTAAGATTTGAATATTCTATTTAATATAATTCGAGGTATTTCAGATTAATGATTGTTTTACTCTATTTATGATGCTTTCAATTTAATTTAGACTTAGTTTCTCCTTTTGGCTTTGGTTAAGTAATTGGTAACACTTGAGTTATCAAACTCAGCAGTTGATTGAGATTTGGGAATTGCTGATTAATTTGGATCGCTCTAAAGCTAGTCTTTCCACGGGAGTTGACTAGGACTTGAGGATCAAATTAATTAGTCCACTTGACTTTCCTTTATTTAGTAAGGGTTAACTAAGTGGGAGCAAAAATCTAATTCTCATCACACCTGATAAGGATAACTAGGATAGGATTTCCAGTTCTCATACCTTGCCAAAAGTTTTCTAATTATTAATTTATTTTTCTTGCCATTTAATTTACTTGTCCCCTATTTCAAAAATCCAAAAAGATACAATTTCATAACCAATAATAAACACACTTCCCTGCAATTTCTTGAGAGACGACCCGAGGTTTCAATACTTCGGTTATCAATTTTATTGGGTTTGCTTAAGTGACAAACAAGTTTTTGTACGAAAGGATTCTTGTCTGTTTAGAAACTATACCTACAACGTGATTATAATTTTTATAAAAATTTCTTTACCGGCAGGAATCCGTTCGTCAGCCACCATCAAGCATTGAGAATAAAGGTACTAAGAAGAAAGTACCTAATGGTGGGAGCGATAAGAAAATCCCCACTGAAGACCTCTCACCTGGCATGAGAGTTGTCTTCACTGACAACCCAGTCATTCCACATACTGGGAACAAATTCTGTCTCTAGAACATGTAGAACTCATCCATGAGAGCACAGGCAAGAATTTCACTGTAAGGGGTGAAATTCTGAGTCCCTATCCATCTCCGTAAGGAGCTAACCATCAAGCTAGTGACATTAAAGAAGCGCTTGTTGTGAGGTAACCCAACCATAATTAGTTATTCATGTTTTCCTTTAAGTTTATTTTACATAATTATTTCTTTAAATTTGTGATCATGTGCAGTAGTTATAACGGAAATAGAGACAGTCAAAACTGGAAATAGAACACCCTGGAGAAGGTACCTTGCTGGCATTGAACGCCAGACAAGGAGGCGAGAGTGGGCATTCAACGCCCAAGAAGAGCAGCATCGCTGGTGTTGAACACCAGCCAGGGAGCTTGTAGCTGGCGTTGAATGCCAGCCAGGGAGCAGAGACTGGGCGTTTAACGCCCCAAAGGAGGCAGAGACCTGGCGTTGAACGCCAGAAAGAAGGTCCCTCAAGGGCATTTAACACCCTATGAGGAGCATGAAGCGGGCGTTGAACGCTAGTCAAGGAGCAGAGGCTGGGCGTTCAACGCCCAAAAGGGGGCAGGAAATTTGAATTTTCTAGCCTCTCAAGATCAGTGGGTCCCACAAAATCTCCACCTACCCCACCTTCTTCTCTCTCTTACTTTCACTCTTTCCCACACACTCTTCCCCATAAACCCTCATCCAATCACATCCATATCTCTTCCTAAAACCATCATAACCCCCACCAACCCCCACCTACTTCAAATTCAAAATTTTTTACCCAATTCCCACCCATTCATTTGAACCCTACCCTATCCCACCTTATAAATACCCCTTCCTCCAACCCTTCATACACACACATCATACACTAAATGCCCCTACTTGGCTGAATCAATCTATCCCTCCATCTTCTCTATTCTCTTCTTCTTCTCCTCTTTTCTTCTATTTTTGCTCGAGAACGAGCAAAGTTTTTAAGTTTGGTATTGGAAAAGCCTTACTTTTTGCTTTCCATTCACACTTATGGCACCCAAAGTCAGAGAAACCTCTAGAAAGAGGAAAGGAAAAGCTGTTGATTCCACCTCCAAACCTTGGAAGATGGAGAGATTCATCACCAAAGCTCATCAAGACCCCTTCTATGAAGTAGTGGCAAAGAAGAGGGTGATTCCTGAAGTCCCCTTTAGGCTAAAAAAGAATGAGTACCCGGAGATCCGACGAGAAATCCGAAGGAGAGGTTGGAAAGTTCTAACCAATCCTATCTCAGAAGTTGGAATCTTGATGGTATAAGAGTTCTATGCCAATGCATGGGTCACTAAAAATCCTGATACAAGTGTGAACCTAAGCCCCAAAAATTGGAGCGCCATGGTCTGAGGGCGACCCTTAGATTTCAGCCCGTAAAGTGTAAGGTTGGCGCTCCATTTGCCAGTAATGCAAGGAAACCTACATCCTTACACTAGAAAAGTCAATTTTGATCAGAGGCTGGACCAAGTCCTTTCAGATATTTGTGTGGAAGGAGCTTAGTGGAAGAGGGATGCCCAAGGCAAGCCTATCTAACTAAGAAGGCTTGACCTCAAGCCTGTAGCTAGAGGATGGTTGGAATTCATCCAACTCTCTATCATCCCTACTAGCAATCGGTCAGAAGTGACCATTGAATGAGCCATCATGATTCATTACATCATGCTTAGAAGTGAGGTGGAGGTACATGAGGTAATACCTCAAGAATTGTACAAGAAAGCTGAAAAGCCTTCCACCTTAGCAAGGTTGGCTTTTTCCCACCTTATATGTCACTTGTGCAATTTAGCTGGAATTGTCATAGAAGGAGACATCCCTATTGAGGAGAACAAGCCCATCACTAAAAGAAGGATGGAGCAAACTAGAGATTCCACACATGTACCTCAACAAGAGCATGTAGAGCCGCCTCAACAAGAAATCCCTGAGATACCTCAAGGGGTGTGTTTTCCTCCCCAAGACTATTGGACCAATTGCATACTTCTCTAGGAGAATTAAGCTCCAACATAGATCAGCTGAGGATGGGACATCAAGATCATTCCACCATCCTCTATGAAATAAGAGAGGATCAAAGAGCCATGTGGTAAGAACAACAGAAGCAAGGGAGTAGTAGCTGCCATCACTAAGGTGGACTCGTTCCCTTAATCCCCTGTTGCCTATGTTATTTTTCTGTTTCCCATGTATTTTATCTTATTGTCTATTTCTAAGTGCATGATCATCCTTTATTTTATGTCTTAAAGCTATGAAATATTCTATATATCTCTCACCTTACTTGAAAGAAAAATTTTATTTAAAAAAGAGAAGTAAGATGCATGAACTTGAGTTATATCATAAGAATAGTTCAATTATTTTAATATGGTGGCATTGCTTTTACTTTCTGAATGCATGAATGAACAATGCATGTTTGATGTTGGAGTTAAGAATGTTGGCTTTTGAAAGAATGATGGAAAAAGAGAAGTATTATTGGTAATCTGAAAAATCCAAAAAATTGATTCTTGAAGCAAGAAAAAGTAGCAAAAAGAAATATATATATATAATATGTATATGTGAAAAAAAGGGGGGAAAGCAGAAAAAGAAAAAGTCAATAGCTCTTTAAACCAAAAGGAAAGAGCAAAGGATCACAGGCTTTGAGTATCAATGGTTATGAGGGCCTAAAAGAAACAGAATCTTGGCCTAAAAAGTTCAAATGAACTCCTCCTCAAAATATATGCTTGTGGTGTGATGGTGTCAAGTGAAAAGCTTGAGACTGAGCAGTTAAAGTCGTGATCCAAAGAAAAAGAATGTGCTTAAGAACTCTGGACACCACTGGCTGGGGATTCTAGCAAAGCTGAATCACAATCCGAAAGGGTTCACTCAGTTAAGTGTCTGTGGCATTTATGTATCTGGTGGTAATACTGGAAAACAAAGCGCTTAGGGTCACGGCCAAGACTCAAAAGAAGATGTGTTCAAGAATAAAAAAGAACTAAACTAGGAGAGTCAATAATATCATCTGGATTCTGAGTTCCTAAAGATGCCAATTATTCTGAGCTTCAAAGGAAAGTGAGATGCCAAAACTATTCAGAAGTGAATAGCTACTAGTCCCGCTCATCTAATTGAAACTGAGCTTCATTGAAAACTCTGAGATTTATTGTATCATTCTCTTCCTTTTATCCTACTTTGTTTTTGGTTGCTTGGGGACACACAACAGTTTAAGTTTGGTGTTCTGATGACGGATATTTTATACGCTTTTTGTCATCATTTTCATATAGTTTTCATTATGTTTTGTTTAAGTTTTATTCTATTTTTATAGGTTTTAGTGCAAAATTTATATTTTTAGATTCTACTTTGAGTTTGTGTATTTTATGATGATTTTAGGTATTTTCTGGCTGAAATTGAGGAGCTTTAGAAAAAGTCTGATTCAGAGACAGAGAATGGACTGCTGATGCTGTCAGGATCTGACCTCTATGCACTTGAAGGAGCATTTCTGGAGCTACAGAGGTCAAAATGGCGTGCTCTTAACATCTATGGAAAGCTAACATCTAGGATTTTCCAAAAATATATAATAGTCCATACTTTGCTCTGTAAATGAAGGTCCAAAACTGGCGTTCAACGCTAGTTCTTCACCCCCCTTTCTGGCGTTGGACGCCCAGAAGGGAGCAGCTGGCGTCCAACGCCCAAACAGGAGTCCCAAGCTGGCTTTCAACGCCCTAGAGGGAGTAATAACTCGTGGCTTCACCTTAGCTCAGCCCAAACACTCATCAAGTGGGTCCGAAAATTAGATTTTCACACTACAAGACTAGTTTATCTTATTTCTGTAATTCTTAGTTATTAGATTAGTATATATAGACAAGAGTTCACCCTTGTTAGGAGCTCTTGGCCACTCCACATGTTTTACATTACTTTTCTGTAAGCTGTGAGCAACTAAACCTCCTAGGTTAAGGTTAGGAGCTCTGTTGATTCTTATGGATTAATAATATCACTATTCTATTTTAATCTATGCTTGATTCGATTCTAAGATGTATTTTTGTTCTTCATCCTAATGAATTGGGGGTGTAACTTGACCGTTATCCCTATTCTACATGGGTTCTTTCTAGTCCTTGACGGGATAGTACTGAACCACAAGTTTGATTATACATCTCTTAGACGGCTAATCCACGAATTCGTTGGGTACTTGGAGACATCAGTGCGCCCAAGGTACGAGGCGATTAGGGCCCTTGTGGTATAGGCTAGAATCATTGGAGCAGCGTTCTCTGATATGGAAGATCCGACCTTGTCTGTGGCGCTTTGAGTAAGATCACCAAGGGAATGGACTGCTAAAGCTTCACCCTCGTTCAGATTGGATGATCGCTGACCCGGTATTTGATCTAAAGCAGAGGAGATTAATGACCGTTGACCCGGCGTTAATCATTTATAGCCTGCTATGTAATGAATCAATCAGATGTTGGAGTAGATGGTGAGAAAAGTTGATCCAGAAGGAAGAAGTATCTCTGAAGCCTCAACTGTTCTCTCATCACTAATTTCACACCAATTAAGTAATTCTGTTTTAATCTATTTTATGCGCTTTTCATGACAAACTATAATCTCTATCCGTCTTACTAAGATTTGCAAGATAGCCATTACTTGGACGACCCGGTGCACTTGCCGGTCTATCTGTGCGAATATTGCAGAGTCAATTTTGTGCACCAACCACCGAAACCTCTTCCAAAAAATGATGAAAATGAAAAAAAGATTAAATGAGGTGTGCTTGAGCAAGAAGAGAATCAGGTTTACAAAATTTCTCAGTCATGTCATCATGTGACAGAATTAATATCTCAACTTCTTGTAAGGAATACAATTCTAGCTTAGTCAAGAGAGTAGTGATAAGATTTTGAAAATCTTCATTAAGACCCACTAAAAGAACATCAATATGCTCGTCAGTAATTAAAGAAAAACCTAGAGATACTAAATAATTAACAATTTTCTTGATCTTCGAAACATACTTAGTAGCTGTAAGACCTTGCTTCTTTATATTCTTCAAATGAGCTTTTAATTGCTTGACTTTTTATCTAACATAGTTTGAAAAATAATCTTCAATTTTGTTCCAGATATCATAAAAAAAAACACAACCAACCATTTTGGTCTTGAAGGTTTCATCCATGTAATCAAAAAGCTAGGATATAATATTGTAGTCTTCTTGTCTGCATCTCTTGTATACAGTGGAAAGGACACCAGCAGCACGATCGTCTTCAGTAGCATGTTGAACAGGAATTCTTTTAGGATGTAGATGATCTTCCAGATCTTGACCAAAGATGGCAGCTAAAGCCTGCCAGGTCCTATGGTTGTTCTCATTAAGCTTGTCACCTATGGGATGATCAAAAGATCGAAGATTAAAGCCAGAATTAGAAGAGAAAAATGAGGAAAAAGGTACATAAGGACTCGAATTTGCAGCACTGGAAGTCATGGTTTATATTCAAGAACTATGCTCTTGATACCATGAAGGAACTAGAGTACACAAGATTTTCTTGACAGTAAAAGAAAACTAAAGATCATGTATTTGAGAGAGCTAGTGTGTACAAAAGCAAAATGTGTAATCTGCAAAATTGAATGAATATTAGGGCTACACACTCTACTTACTAAAGCCACATACATATACACAGATAGTAGTGCTGGCTATAAGAATAAAATCCGTTAGAACAAAAAATAGATTTTATTCCCAAAAACAGAAAGCTCAACAACAACTCTATGTAACCAACTAACTGTTTTTGCTAACCAACTCTTCATTTTCACTAACAATACTTTTGGATGTTTCTTTTCTCTATATTTTGGATATTTTTTTATAGTGTTTATTAATGTATACCAATGGTGGGTGGCTGGCGGCGGTTACTAAAAAAGTCGCCAACGGCAACAGTGGTTGGTGATGGAGGTAGCTGGTTTGGGATGGTTGGTAAAATTGTGGTGTTAGGAGGAATGGAAAAAAAAAGATTAAATAATAATTATGAAAAAATTATGAATGGGTATTAGGTTGGTTATTTTAGATTTTTTTTAAATGAGTTATTTTAAATTTCTTGTTTATGAACTTGTCTATAACCCAATAAATTATTAATTGATGTTGGTTGACAAAAATTATTTTATATATTATTTCCAATTTGCTGATGTACAGCTGTGTGGGCCAGACAGGAGTTGGATCCATTGGTGGTGGCGAGGGTTTCTCAGACATGGCGAGATGCTGGCAGCTCTTTCTCGGTGATAGCAAGATGCTGGGGTGGCGACATGCATTTAAGGCTTGACTTCAACGCTGCTCTCCTACAGCTTTGTCTTTGATAGACAACGAGAAAGAGATAGGGTGCCATGCGTCCTGCATGCATGGAATGTAGCTGTCCACCACCTGGTCACCCTTTATAAAACCCCTTCCTTCTCCTTCTTGTGGTCTTCGAAAACATTGAAGATAGAGTAGTGATAAAACATTAAAGATAGATTAGTGATAGTGGTTTATAATAGTAGTAGTAGTAGTGGGGGAGTGAGATCAAAATCAGGGTCACTATAAATGAGAACCGAGGAAAAGAGTGAGTGTCCGTAAATTATTTGAAAAAAAATGGTATGGAATTTAATTCTTTCAAAAGAATATACTGTTACATCTAAATCATCCTCAATATGTAAGTTATTATTTTATCAAGGGATAAGTATTGTTTTGGTCCCTCACGTTGAGGGTCGGAATCGAACCCGTCCCCGATGTATATTTTGATTTAAAATCATCCTTAAAGTCGCATTTGAATTTAAAATCGTCCTTGACGAAGTAAACTTTTTGTAAATGACGATGATACCCTTCTGAAGTTTTTGTGTTTCACGCGAAACACTTCACCCATTCATATGCTTCCAAACCCTCAACGTAAACTCAACATTAATCATAACGTTTCACTTCACCAATGTTGTTCCACCGTGCCCTAGGGAAGAATCAGAAATGCTAGAAGGTGTTCTTGGAGTGAAGATCGCAGCCGAGTCTGGTTTACTGGAAGGCAGGGTCGTGCACATTCTATCAGGTATGTTTCACTATTTACTGTTTACTGAGATTAGGGATAAACATCTCTGTGTGGTTTAGGTTTTAATTTTTTCTTCTATTTGTGTGATATGGCACTGTGTATAGATTGTTGGAGAAGACAATGGTGTACTTTAAACTGAAAGTCTACCATGGGGTGGTTTACCTATCGGAATGGGCCGTAAGAGTATGTGGGGGGAGAAACAACAGTGATAGAAGAGATTGATGGTGATCGGTGGTCCATATTTGAAGCCTATGCAGAGTTAAAGCAGTTTGGATATGTGGAAGAGAATATCCCTTCGTTGTGGTTCAAGGATCCTACACATAAAGACTTGGAAAAAAAATTGAAGTTGTTTAATTCTGATGCAGATTCCATTGCTATGTGCAAAATAGCTGAGGTAAGAGATTATGTTGAGTTGTATGTAGTGCACAAGGTTCAGGAAGAAGAGGTGTTTCCTGCTTCTAGATACATTGATGTTGGGAGATCATAGGATGGATGATGTGGGACAACAGCTGGTTGTGTATGGAGGAGAAGATGCTGGTTTAAACAAATCTGAAGCAGCTGCTGATATCTCTGGGGCCGAGAATACAGAGGGTGGTGATGATGTTAATCTGGAAGCTGATATGGGTAACTATAGTGATAGTGACAGCGTTGATTCAGAGTATGAACCATCTGAGGAAGAGGAAGAGACTGAAGATGATTTACACTTTACCAGCAGTGAAGATGAGCTTGATCCTGCTGTTAGTGGATTTCAAGATGTTAATGGGTGAATGAAAAAAGTAGGGCAGTGAAAAATAAGAGGGTTGCAACTGAAAACTTTGAGGATGAGGATGGAGTAGGGAGTGATGAAATAGAGAATGACCACGAGGTTGGAGATGTTGTGTCAGATTTAGACCACCAGGGACAGAGTTATCCAGTTCACAAGCATAAAAAAGACATGAGGCAATACAAGGGGGAAGTGGGCACAATGTATGCTACCAGGGAAGAGTTCAAGGACACTGTGACTGCATATGTCGTGCAGACCGCTCGGGCAATCACATTTAGGAAGTGTGATCTGCAAAGGGTTAGGACAGTTTGCACTAGCGAGTGTCCGTTTTGGCTGTATGTTGCGAAGATGAAAGAAGAGGATACTTGGCAGCTTCGCAGCATGAATTTGACTCACACATGTACACAAGCACACAGGGTGGGATTTTGCACTCTAGATGGCTAGGCAAGGCATTCAAAAAGAAAGTCGAATCAAATCCGAAGGTGAAGATTAGGGAGTTAGTGTCAAAGGCTCAAAAAAAGTGGAACTTGACTGTTACCAAGTCAATGGTAATGAGGACCAAGCAGATTGCACTTGATGAAATCCAGGGAACCTTCCGAGAGCAGTATAAGAGGATATATGATTATGCACATGAGCTGATGCGGGCAAATCCAGGTTCATCCATTCGCATACAAGTGCAAAGGTTCCCTAAACTTGATAATGAGGTAGCCTCATCACAGACCAGCTATTGTATCTTTCAAAGGATCTATATCTGCTTGGAAGCATGCAAGCAGAGCTTCAACCATTGTAGGAGCTTCATTGGTCTAGATGGCTATTTTTTGAAGACACCACAAGGGGGACAACTGCTCACTGCCATTGGTTGGGATCCAAATGACCAAATGCTGCCCATTGCATATGCGGTTGTAGAGGCCGAGACCAAAGACTCATGGACTTGGTTCCTAAGTCATCTTGCATCTGACATTGGTGTTGAGAAGATGGGAAGAACTACTTTCATGTCTAACCAGCAGAAAGTAAGCAAGTGTAACCAAAGTTGACTTATGTACATTGACACAATGAATTACTGTATCTCAAGTATCACTCACTGTATGGTCCTCCATTTTCTGATTGCAGGGTTTGTTGCCAGCATACGATGATGTTATACCAGGTGTGGAGAATCGATTCTGTGTGAGGCACCTATACAGCAATTTCAGGAAAAGGTTTCCATGGTTATAATTGAAGCAACTAA
Organism: Arachis ipaensis; assembly: GCF_059453495.1. Lineage (NCBI taxonomy): Eukaryota > Viridiplantae > Streptophyta > Magnoliopsida > Fabales > Fabaceae > Arachis > Arachis ipaensis. The sequence goes on from NC_142441.1 coordinate 132,254,512, forward strand.
TGTGGAGGTGTGCTAAGGCGACTCACTGGAGGGACTGGGAGAGGAACATGGCTGAACTGAAAGCTGTGAATCAGGAAGCCTATAGGTACCTAAATGCTATCCCTCCTAGGTATTGGTCTAGATCTAGGTTTACCTATAATTCTAAAGTAGATACACTGGTTAACAATATGTCTGAGAGCTTTAATGCTGCCATAGTTGATGCTAGAGAGAAACCTATACTTACAATGTTAGAGGAGATCAGGGTTAAACTGATGACTAGGTGGGCAGAGAATAGGGATTTGGCTCAAAAGTATGCATGGACAATCTTACCTAGGATTAGAATCAAGTTGGAGAGGAGGTCTAGATCTGCTGGAGAATGGCGTCCATATTGGTCTGCAGCTCAGAAATATGAGGTTATGAATGTGTTAGATAAGTTTACTGTTGACTTAGGATCTTCTGAGTGCTCTTGTAGAAGGTGGCAGTTGAGTGGAATACCTTGTGTCCATGCAATTAGTTGCATTAAGTTCAAAGGGCTTGTGTTGGAACCTTATGTGGCTGACTGCTACAAGAGAGAAGCATACTTGAGGTGCTACGAGGTAGTAATTCACCCATTGAACGGACCTGACCTATGGGAGATTACACCACATCCTGATGTAATGCCTCTCCCATACAGAAGGCCTAGTCACAGGCCAGTCAAAAAAAGGAAACCAGCTGCTGGAGATGAAGAACAGAGCAGTCACACTCACATGTCCAGGAAAGGGGAGAAACAAAGGTGCTCTATATGTGGTGTTGTTGGACATAATAAAAGAAGATGCCCTAAACCTATTGAGAATGAGGTATATTGATTAAATTTTTTTACATTGCTTGTCTGAGAGTTTTTCACTCAGCCTTATGTTCATCTCTATTGACTGCAACTGTTTCATAGGCCCAAAATTCCAAGAAACAAAGCAAGGGCAAGCAATTCAGGGGAAGCAACAACTCTATCCCTCCAGCTGCTAAGGGAGGAAAGAAAAGTGCATCTACACAGCCCACTCCCAAACTTACTGTCAAGAGAAAAGTTGCTTCAGCAACACAGCCAACAAGTTCAGCCCAGTCTAACACTGTAGCACAGCCAAAAAGGCCTAGAGGCAGGCCCAAGGGGACCACGAAGCCCACACCTTCAGCCCAACCTGATCCACCACCCAGGAAGATTGTAGGCCCAAAAAGCTCAGCACCTTTAACTTCATCATCACAACCAACCACCACAAATCTTCCAGCATCTCAGCCATCCCTTGCCACAGCTTCAAGCCAACCCACTGGGCACTACTCTGTTAGCTTTACTGGAGGACCTCATGTTTCTCCTAGGAAACTGAAGTTAATGGCAAAGTTGCCTCCAAGAAAATGGGGATTGCTTTAGGGAAATGACAACACTTAGCATGTTGGTTTATTTTGTTTTAAGTTTGTGTTAAGGTTCTGGTTAATCCAGTGTGGACTTGTTGGTTGTACTGAAATATTGGCTTATATTTTGTTGCTTTTTGTTGCTTATATTTTGCCTTTGTGCTACTGTTGGTTGTAGTGAAATATTGGCTTGTTCCCAGCCAATCCTTTTGATGGTTAGGTTATTTTGAGTTAAGTTTCTTTTAAGGTTCTGGTAATGTCAAACACTATGCTTATTATGTATTTAGACATTTACCATTTTAATGACACTGTTATCTTATTGTTCAGTCATGAAAATCATGTTTTGCCAAGAAAAAGTTTCACTCTCATTTCAATATCCAACCATGCTTACAAGATAGTCATATATACATGTTGAAATACATTCAACATACCACAATCAAGAACCCCCTAATACATAAACCCCAGCCCAATTCACCAACAAAAATAACAGCAGAATACACCTACACATGTTTCATACCAAGTTCAATGGAATGAGACACTGTTGCGTTGCTTTAAACTAACTCTGCAACAGCAAACATACAAACCCAACCCACCCAAAAAACCCTAACACTACAACGAACTTCAGCTTCTACTCTGCCGCTTTGGTTCTTGATTTCATCATCGAAAGCTTCTTTCTTAACCTAGCAATTTCTGAATATTCCACCTCTGTCTCTGGATCTGCCCAATGAAAGAAATTGCAGCCTTCTTGCACCTGCACATACCCACAGAGATCACCATTCCTTCCATCACCCAGAAGACCCAATTCAGAGGAAAAGTAAATAAACAAACCTCAAAGTAGACACAACCCCAAAATCTGCGACCTGGGTTCTCCTTGGTCCCCGAGATTCGCAACACCGGCTTCTCACCATGGGAACAAAGTAGCAGCATACCTTGTGACGAAGCCCTGCTTCGCGACGAGGTTGAGCTTCGTGCAGCCATGGTGTTCTCCCTCCAGCAGGTCCTCACGGTGAACTCTGCAACAATGGCTTCCACGCTACTTTACCCTTTCCTCCTTTCAATTCAATGTATAATTATTAAACTTTCCCATTCATTTTAATTTCCTATATATACATATATATATATTTATAATTATTTTCGATGGTCATAACTGCCTCATAACGACGCAAGCGCATTTACGTCCGAAAATATTATAAAGGACGATTTTAAATTCAAATGCGACTTTAAGGATGATTTTAAATCAAAATATACATCGGGGACGGGTTCGATTCCGACCCTCAACGTGAGAGACCAAAACAATACTTATCCCTTTTATCAATTTATTTATATGAATATATTTATTTTATTGTTAGTATTGTTTTTTTTTTAATTATTAATATTGTTATCATTTTAAGTGGTAATGTTAAACAACTTAATTAGTAATATTAATATTAAGATAATGTCTGAATGTTAATATTAGAATATAAAACACAAAAAAATATGTATTAATCATGTAGAATTTTTTTTTTTAGTATATGTAAATAATTTTTTATATTTTTTTGTTGTTGATTGTTATTTTTAGTAATATAAATATGTGTAATAATTTGAGAATTGTATATTATTATTAAATTTAAAAATATGACATATCTTGTGTAATAATCTAGAAATTATAGATTATTTTTAGTTTAAAAAATGACATTAATATTAAGTTCACGAATGTTAAATGTTAGTATATATTTTAAATCAATATTATATATTGATATTTATATTCTTATTTTTTTTTACTAGTAGATAATCATTATCGAATATAAAAATGATTGTATGTAGGATATTATTGTATTAATGCTAAGCATTAGCATATGTTGTTAAAGAAAATATGTAGGGTACGTAAATAAATATATTATTAATAAATATAGTATTATAATATCATAAGCTTAACAGTAAAGGGGTAAGTATTGTTTTGGTCTCTAAAGTTTAGGGTCAAAATAAAAATCGTCCCTGATCTTATTTTGAATTTAAAATCGTCCCTAACATTTTATTTGGTATTAAAATTGTTTTTTTTAACCATTTTACCCTTATACTCTCTCACCTCTCTAACTCCAAATCCTATCTTCTTCATTCTACCGTCACAACACAGAACACATAACACACACAGCTCTTTATTCTTCTTCACACACAATTATCACACACCTCCTTCTTCTCCATCACACACAACCACCACACCTCCTTCTTCTTCACACACAACCATCACACACCTCTTTCTTCTACTCTTCTTCTTCTTCTTCTCCATCACACACAATCACCACACACACTTCACCTCGACGGCGCGGTGACCTCCAAGCGCAGCAGCGGCCAACGACGAACTTCACCTCGACAGCACAGTGACCTCCAAGAGCAGCAGCAGCCAATGACAACCTCCACCCCAATGGCGACCTCCAAGAGCAATAGCGGTGACCTCCATACTTTTTATAAAATATAGTTTCATTCTTTTTGTTTTAAAAAAAAATTAAAATATGTTGTTGTTGTTAGATTTGAAGAATTTGATGTTGTTCATCACAATCCCTAATTCTCTAATTTTTATTGTTGGTTTTGTTCTTGTTTTTATTTTTGGATTTCTGGATCGCTGTTGCTTTTTTGTTTTTGAATTTCTTGTTTCTCCCTAATTTTTTTATTGTTCTTGTATTTGATTGTTCTTGGTAATTAAATTTATATATTTTTTATTTTTGTAATTGGAGATGAATTTAGGTATTTTTAATTCTTGTAATTAGATTTTATTAACTGTATTTAAAGATTTGAAGTTTTGAGTTTTGTTAATGGAAGAAGAAGCACAAGAAGAATGAAATGGTGGAAAAATAGATATTTTTGTCATTTATAAAAAAGTTTTATTTAAAAGGACAATTTTAATAGCAAATAAAACATTAAAGATGCTTTTAAATCAAAAACTACGTTAGAAACAATTTTGATTTTGACTCTAAATATTAGAGATCAAAACAATACTTATCCCTAATAATAATAATAATATATAATTAATATTAAGGTTAATGGATTACACAGGGTACATATTATAAATAATGTTACTTTATATATATATTGTTTTTAATTATGAATATAAGTTCTGTAAAGTTCGTTGCATGTTAATCAATTTTTTTTATCTTTATTTGTATTCATGCTGTGAGAGTTTTAAAATTGAGAAAATTTGTTCTACTAGAATGATATAGCTACTTGGTGATCGTTGCGTTATGAAAAACTAGATTTTATCATGTATCTCAAATAGGAAGAGTGAAATGTAATTCAGATTTAACGACGTCATTAATAGACACGCGACGTCATTAATAGACACGAGATATGGATCATCGTTGGCCCGTTGATTGATGTTGAAACTATAGAATGGTAGCTAGCTAATCGAGTTTGTCGACAATTTGGCTATCCACAGCCTCTACTAGGTATGGGAGAAAAATTGGAGGAGCATCACAACGTCAGGTTGCACGGTGAACAGAACATGGACGGGAGAAAGTTCCACATCGAATGGTTCAATAGGTGGGAAGTAAATCGATATCAGTATACTATTGATGATTTTCATGCGGATTCTTATTCACCTATGGTTGAGTACAATAATTAGTATAGATGAGAGTTTGGTGGTCATTTGATTGTATGCGATAAAGTTTGGGTCGATCTGTTTGATGCACAACAATCACCCCCACCATGACAACAACTACCCCCACCACGACAGCCACCACCACCACAGTATCTACGGCCACCACAGTATCCACCTCTGCCACCACAGTATCGACAACAACTACAGTATCCAGCTCCACCGCACTATCCACTTCTGCTACAGTATACACCTCTGCCACCATATTATCCGCCACACTATCCTCCACCGCCATCCTATTATCAACCTCAACAACTTCATTCGCATCAACAACAAAAAAGGAATATTGGAAGTTCTTCTGTATCTCGGTTGTTTGAGTTGGGACCGGATCAGTTTCGATTTCTATTTTGGAATCCTTCCACGCCAATGACAAGCAGTGCTCAGCAACGGCAACTACAGCTTAACGAGGAATACCAGGCAGGTTTCGTTCGGAGTCAAGCAGAATCTGGTCTCATGTTGCTAGATGGTTGTGCTTGTTGTGGTCCTAGCCATGGTGGCAAATCTATTGCGTGAATGTCTATGGATTCCAGGAGTAGTTTTCCTGATGTCAGCTTTGGGTACATGCATGAAAGGGCTAATACACGCTTGAACGAACAAGCTTGGCAAATGCGCAGCAAAGACACATGTATCGACTTTGACGAAGATGATGACGAGGGATCCGAGGACATAAGAATGGGTGAGAGTGACGACAATGATGAAGAAGATGATAACTCTCCGCGTGGTAGTCGGCCTCCAACAGTGCGATAGTGGACATGAGAGGGCATATTATCTTTAGACTCATGTAGCACCACCGGATAAACTCAGCACATCGCCATTCATGAAGATGCTTAAGAAGGTAAAGAAGTTTGTTACAGGCAAACCAAGTTGGCTAGGGAAAAGGAAGAAAAATGAACTCTACGTAATGTTTTAGTGTAGCATACTCGTATAGAGAAACTTTGATGTGTATGCTTTGATGTGTAGGATTTTTGTGTTGAACTCCTACGGTACCAACTATCATGTGTATTATGCGATGTAATTTTTCATAGTTAATTGTTCGATTTCATAATTTTTCGTAGTTAACCGTTTGATTTCATTTTCTTAAGTTTTGTTACATTTTTATCCCTTCACAAGGATAGTCTAACAACAACCACAATATTACACCAAAGACAAACTTAACATGTGAATTAATCATTATAGAGCAAGACTTGCACCCCCCCTGAACTTGATCCGAGACGATGAGGGCATCGACTGCAGTTATGGCCTTCACCCCCATAGAGGTTGCATTGTCGCAGACCACGCATTTAGCGAGCATCCATTTCGTTCAAATATCAGGTTGATTTTGGTCTACCTTTACCACCTCACCTGAGTATAGGGTTAGGGATCAACCGTGGTCCAGTGTCAGTTGGCCATGTGCTTGGATCCCCTACTGGTACAAATTCGTGCTGGTAAACTCTACGAATTTTATCCTTTTTGTAGACATCATGAACATAAATTCGTCAGATGAGACGTTGGTTGGCACAAAACGCAAAAACATGGCGACATGGAAGTCGAGTCACTGAAGGTTACCACAACCGCATACTCTGTGCCTGAAGTCAATGGTGTATTCAACATCACTAGGCATCTCATAAATCTCAAATACTTCATTTCGTCTATCAAATCGATGCATTTGTATGCTCCCGGTGCATGTAAATTTGTCTGCAGCTTCGCAGTGGCAAATTTTGAGAAAGCATGTCCAGCAGTGATCCGCTCTTAAGCCTCGGCTCTCTTCCGAGTAAAAAGCTCATTCAAATGGTAAAAGGTTGCTCTGATCAATGCTGTGACAGGGATGTTACGTCACCTTTCAACACGGAGTTTATGCACTTGACTAGGTTGGTTGTCATATGACCCCAACAATGCCCTTCATCAAAATCCATCACCCATTGCCGACAATCAATATTGTCACACTATTGAGTATATGCCTCTCCTCACTCCCGCAACCGCTGGTGCTGCTCATTGTATTGTTGCTTTGTCTTAGAATACCTTACAGGAAACTTTGTTACAAGATGATACCAATAATGACTTTATAAAAAATTTATAATCAACAAATTTTAACTGTATATGAAGAACATGTCTTACTCATATTTATGATGAGTTTCTGCAAGTAAGGTCCCTTGAATCATCGTAGAAAGTTTGACACAATATGCCTAATACAGAACAGATGAAATGCCCTAGGAGGACTCCACGCACCATTACTTTTAGCCATTGTTGTGCTGATAGAGTCGTGCCAATCGAAAATAATACCCACACCATTCCTCCTCACAACATTCCTCTGTAGATTATCGAGGAAAAAGTGTCATGCGTCAACGGTCTCTCTTTCCACAAAGCAAAAGCAAGTGACACAATATTCTAGTTTCCATCTTGAGACACGGCAACCGAAAGAGCTCCCCTGTATCGTCCATACAGATGTGTTTCATCAACCCACATGAATTGTTTACAGTGTTGGAACGCTCTAATGCATAGATGGAAGCTCCAAAACACTTTGTGCATTATCTTGACACCTTCCTCCACCTCAGATCCACGATATGCTGGTATATTATCAACCTGAACCACAGAACCTAGGTTTTATACACATTGCCATACACCAGACTAGCAAGCACTCGTAGGAGGCTTCTCAACCTCCAAAGATTTTTGCAATTGATTTTTGCATTGTCAACCACACTTTACGATAACTTATCATATAGTTGAATTTCGACTGAACATCTGCAATTATGACTCAGACCTTGATAGTTGGGTCGGTTTCTACTAAAGGTCTTATAGCATCTGCAATTGTATAAAAATCCTGTTTTGAATGGTCTTGAGAAATTGTACTCATAGTACAGGTATAACTTCTATTGTATCGTCTAATTTTCCAACAATATTTTCTCTGAATCAAACTAGCTCGAATCAGCCAATCATAACCTCTACCATATTGCAGGTATTTTGTATAAAATGTCAAAGTCTTAGACTTAAAGACCTTGTATCTGACCCCTTAGAAATGGTGTAATTCCTAATTGTCGTGACTATAGCTTTCCTGAAACTGAATTCCATTCCAATAGCAAACTCACCATCTTATACAGAAAGAACACCTGTGTACGACGAATATAAATTTTTAAATTCTATAAAAGTATATTTAGTTGTATTTAATGGGTACCTTAACTAAATTAATAAAAGATGTACTTTCAACAATTATATTTTAAATAATTGAACATTTAAAATTAAAACGTATAATCGTAATTTAAAGATTGAAAGTAAAATTGTCATGACAAAAAATCAAACAATGACATACCTTAGTTTGCCAACTCAGAAAATTCCAGTGCGTTCATTGCTTCGAGATCCAAAGTACGCATGAAAGATGGTACACCAAAAGGATGTTGGCTTGCTACCGTGTTTATTATAGCTTGAACTTTCATGTCCGTGCTCTCGTTTTCTTTGTTGTTTCCTTCTAACATATCATTATTGGTTAAGAACTCCTCTTCACTGTAACTGTTGTTTTCTTTTTCCCAATATGTGTGGTCCCATTCATTTATAAAGGTTCGTCCACTTCATGACTAATATCCAACTCTTCGAATTCAACATACAATTCAATCATCGACACATGAGCTTGATTTTGTCAATAGATTATTAACATCTATAGCATGGTGGCTTTATCTGTCACATTCATTACTTGAAACTGTATTACACCATCCAAAACTAACATGAACTTTTTGTATAAAATACTATTGACTCTCTTTGAAAAATTACCGTGCATGTGTTGACATAATACACTTTGTAATTTTACAAACGACATCGTACAAGAAATAATAAAAGATATTGGACTCGTACAGATATATTTCACACCCTAATTTGTATATGGTATAATATTACTATTAAAATATACCAACAAATACACATTAGCTTCCATTGCTTCTAAAAAAAAACTTCGGATCTCTAATACAATCACATTCTAAAACCTTAAGAAAAATCACAAATAAGAACACAAAAAGAAAACACAAATAAGAACAAAGAGTGTAGAAAAAATAATGAATGTTCTGAACCTTAAAGTGAATTCACAAGAATACAGAAGTAAAAAAAGAGTGAATGAATGTGTAACTCATTTATGTGGGGCTAACTTATTTATACTGAAATAAAAACTAATTTTTTTATTTTTTTCTACAAAATAATAAGATTTATTTGAAATAATATTAAATTATTAATATTTTATGCGAAACTAGAGATTAAGTTGGTCAATTTAATCTGATAAAGGTAGTTTTTTGTAGTATACGAAAGACCAGAAATGTCTAATCATCTATTTAAAAAAAATAAAAAACCTTCTCATTATCCACAAAATTATTTTTAAACTTAAAAAGAAAGTTCTAAAATGCTTCTCATTGTTAATAAGAATCCTTTTCCAATTTTTTTAAAAAATAAAAAGATATTCTCGCATAGTTCAACATTTAAAAAAATTGAGTATCTTGCATTATGCGAAAAGGGTAAGCCTGTAAATCCCGCGAAATTAATAAATAATTAGTCAATAAATTAATTATTATTTAAAAAATTAAAAAAATCAATTTTTATAATTTAGAGGAGTAGAAATATTAAAAATATGAATTTTGACACTAATTTTAAAGATTTTAGTCTAAAATCAAGCCAACAGACTGAACCGGTTGAACCAGGCTCAATTCGGACCTAGGCCCAACCTATAAAACCACTAAAACGAGGATTTTTCACTGAAATAAAATAAAAAAATTTTATTTTTCAAAACCCCATTTTTCAACTTTAATTTCTCACCTAACCCCCTGCGAACTTCACTTCAATTTTTTTAAAATACACGAAACTCAAAATTTTAAGCCATTATCATCGTATCCAAAAGTACATAGGGCACCGTTTGGTTATTATCCATGTCCATAAGAGACATGGACACGGTGGTACATGTTCACCGTTTGTTTGTTAAGAAACAATTTTTTTAAGACACGGTTACACACAGTTACCTACAAAAGACATGTATTTTATGTCTTTCCAAAATATTGAGACACGAATTTTTAACTTGAGACACAGATTGAATTATAGTTTTAGACAATTCTATCCTTATTATTTTTTAAAAATTTCATAATTATCCTATACTATTAACACCCTCTCTCTTCTTTTCTGATCCTTTTTTTTCTCTTCCCTCTTTCTGTTTTTCTTTCATCTTCTTCTACCCCTTCATCTTCTTCTTCATGCTCCGGAGGGTAGATTTAATCGTCATCATCATCTTTTTCTCTTCTCTCTTATGTTCTTCCTTCTTCTTTTACCCATCATCTTCTTCTTCATGCCCTAGAGGGCAGATCTGATCTTTGTGCCGATGCCTCCCTCGCTTCAGCTCCAGATCTGTATGCGCTCTCCTATCTGCTTCTTCCATGTGCTTTCGCCTTCGTGTTTTTCAGATCGCACCGCCTTTAGATCTGCCTCTTCTCCAGCTGTGATGACAATGAATTTGGATGATGTAAAAAAATCACAAAATGAGAGTTTTGAACGATGATGGATGAAGCATTGTTCGAATATTAGTTTATTAAATATTTTCTCTCAAAAATTTTAATTTTTTATTTAAGAAAAAAACTCATGTTCAAAACAAAATCTGAGTTTGTTTTTTTGAAGGGAAGCATGACTTGAGTATTTGGGATGTGCCACCACTTTTTCTTAAAAATTTGTATTTCATAATAATGGTAATGGAATACAAGAAAGTCCAATTGGATATTAGAACTCTTCTCTTCCCTGCCTCCTTCTGTCCAATTTTGTTTTTAATTATTGAATTGATTATGAATTAGAGACGTTGATGATAGTAATTTAGATTGTAGAAAAATCAATGGTGGTGGTGAAAAGCAATGATGGCAGTGGTGAAAGTGATGTAGCGGTGAATACAGTATAGGGACAAAAATGATATTTGATTTAGATAAGTGTATTTTGTACACTATGACCAAACATAATAAAAAAATTTGTCTATTTTGTGTCTATGTATCTCTGTGTATTAATGTCTCTGTCTTTATGTCTAAAAGACACTAACCAAACACTGTCTAGGGATACACAAAAATACACAGACAACAAGTATGACTTCTTCAACATTGTTGGTGGCAATGGCAACCATTTTTATTGTCTCCAGAAATACACAGATACACGGGAATACGTCATATTTAATAAGAATTTTTTTCCATTACAAATAAAAAAAACTATTATTTTTCCAATAAAAATATAACTTATTCCTGTATTCTCTTGTGTATTCCTATGTATTCTGGAGACGATGATAATAGTTGCTATTATCTATTGTGAAGGTTAAAAATTTGAGTTTGTCATTTTTTTAAAAATTTAATTGGAGTTCGCCAGGGATTAGGTGAACTTTATAAAAATTATAGAGTTCGTCGGGGGTGCGGCGAACTTGCTATGAACAAAAAAAAATCGGGGAATTAAAGTTGAAAAAAGGTGTTTAGAAAAATAATATTTTTTTATTTTATTTAAAAAAAAACCCTAAAACGAGCCTCCTTCTTCATTATTTCTTTTAAATCCTCGTTGAGAAGAGAGGATTAACGTAGAAAAAACCCAAACCCTCGTCAAACATTTCAATTCCACGTAACTTTCAATCTGGAATTCTGATTGACGAGCCATCAGCGACCACGTGTTTGTCTTGGAATCCTCTTTAATTCTATCTAAAAAAAGTGGTGAGAAATTTGTATTTCTTGTCCAGTTGTTCCCCTCTGCAATTTTGTGGGTTTTGAGTTTGGGTATTAAGGAATTGAATAATTTTGATAGTTTAGGTGAACTCTAACAGTAAAAAATCACTGGATTTTGTCCAATTAATTCGTAAGTAAGGTAAGAAAGTGTTGAACCCTTGTGAATCATTGAGTTAGTGAACCCTATGATGATTATAGTGATATTGTGTGAATTAGATTGCATTTTGTTGATTTGGAGTTCAATTGGGGAGTTTGGAACAAAATCCAGGTGATTAAACCTGAGAAATTGACGTTTGGAAGCTTGGAGCTTGTGAAAGGAGAGAATGTTTGGAAGTGTTCCGAACTTAGGGAGGAATAGTCCAAGGTATGGTTTTGATTTCTCGTAGTTAAGTTTACTGTCACGTGAAAACTTAGGTTAGAAGACTTTAAGATATAAATGAACTGAATGAATTATTGATGGATTGTGTATATGGTTTATGATGTGTGTATAAAGGATGAACGAATTTGTATGTGTTGGGTTATGACTTTGATGGTTGAGGATTGATGAAGAGTTTGGGAAATTGAATTGAATGGATTAGTTGAGAGATGTGTGATTCGATTTTGTAAACGGGTTGCTAGTGAAGTTGGTAGGTTTTTGGAAAATATTTAATATTGAAATTGGTTTGATTTTGAAATAATTTGATACTGAAAATTATTTGAATGACTGAGAGGTATTTGGTTTGGTGGTTGGGACCCTTGAAAGGTGACAAAAGACCAAGTTTTAGAGGAGATACTGCCGAAATTTTTATGAAAATTGGAGGCTTCGTTTGAAGTGGTTATTTAGAATGATTTGGGTTTAGGGATTTTATGATTTGATTTTGAGTTATTAAGAAAACGATTACGCTTTGAGTTTGATTTATTTAGAAAAGAATGAATTAAGTTTTGAATATGAATTTTTTATGAATGATGATGACATTGAGACTAATTGTTGATCCTCTGTCGCAAGATGAGACCGAGTACTTAAACTTCCCGAGTTCCTCCATGGGCATGCATATATATAAATTTGATCTTAGGATTTTCCCATGTAATATTATATTATTGAGCTTGGAGTTTGACTCCATAGAATATTATATTTGAGATTGGAGTTTGACTCTATAGATATTATTTTTGAGCTTGGGGATACACACACAGAGGGACTGTCCAATGGTTAGCTACCAGGATATGTCGAGTTGGCTATATAACCGACATATGAGACTCATCAGCTATAGAACAGACATACATCATGTGCATTTGTATGTTTTGCTTGAGTATGCATTGTTTTAGTTTGCTTAATTCCTTAACTCTGCTTATCTGCTACTTGTTCTACTTGCTGTAATTGCACCTCTATCTGTGTTTTTCTTGCTTGAATTGTATGTGTATATTTTCTGAGAGACCCCTCTTGGAGGAGGTGTGAGGAGGGGTTGTTCTACCGGTGATTCGGAGGATTGGAGGAGACAGAAAGTGAAGTATTAGGTTAAAGTTAGATTTAGAACTTGAATACCTTAGATAACTTACCTAATTTCTGGTTTAGTTGAATCTTTAAGTTGAAATCTGAGTGTCGGTGTTCTAGGAATGCCTCTGGCTTTTCCGGGACCTTTTATATTAACTATACGGGCACCTTTACCATGCTGAGAACCACTGGTTCTCATTCCATACATATTTCTGTTGTTTTTCAAATGCAGGTTGAAAGGTATCTCATTGAGCGTCTGGAGACCCTCCTTACAAGCGAAGAACTGTCTTTTAGGCTGTTATATTTTGTTTTAGGCTATGTATATATGTATATAGAGTCTCCGCATGTATATTTCGTATTTTGTCCTCTTAGAGGTTGCTTTTGGAGAAACATGTGTTTTATTTATGTTTTAGGAAAAACCTTGGGTTATGTATATATATGTATGTATATTCTGGCCGGCCTTAGTTTCGCAAGTTGAGTCTAGAGCTTGATATATGTGTTTTGGAACTCTGATCTGTATATTATGTTTTTAGACTTCTTTGGATCTTTCCTATCCGTTTTACACTTATTCGTACAAGTGTGACACGAGTTTCTATTTTCGTTTTTGCTTAACTTCTTCTTCAAGACTCCTAGTTACAAAATTTTTTCAACTATATTTATGTACCTCATTTTACTTTTAGAGATCATAATACCTCGCCATCTCTACTTTACGACTTAAGTGTAAGGTTTTGTGTGGTAGGGTGTTATAGAGCCCACCACTCCCGATCCAACACTCTATATTTCAATCTTCAAAGATAACACCAAAAATAAATCCATAATAAAATTTTTTGGTCCATTGGTTGAAACATTATTAATTACTTACCATGATTTTTTTTGTGACTGATTACTTACCATGATTGTTCTCAAAATAATATTTCTAAATAGCACTAATTCAAATGTAGTCAACAGATTGAAAAAAAAAATAAAAAATAAAAACAGAAACTCTAAATCCAACATGCTTTTAGGGGTGTTCATGGATCGGATTCGATCTGCATATCCGCGGTGTTTATTCGAATCCGATCCAAAAATTGTGGATATGGATCCGATCCGCAAGGCTATCGGATCGCGGATTTTGTGTAGGTATCCGCATATCCGATCCGCATATCCACGTATTCGCAAAAATAAAGAAATAAATAAGTAAATATTCTTTTTATGTTTTATTTCAACTAATAATTATCATATATGTTGTATTATTTTAATTTATTATTTAAGAAAAATATGTTTGATATTATTTTAAGAATAAAAATATTTAAAAAAATAGAAAAAATAAATTTTATTAATATTCTTTTAATAAAAATAAGCTTTTAAAAAAAATTTTGTTTTGCGGATATATCCGCTATCTGATCCGTAAATGTGCGGATCGGATCCAAACTTAAAAACTGCGGATATTAGATTCAATCCGATCCGATGATTTTAATGCGGATCATATCAAAATTTTAGCCATATCTGATCCGATGAGATCTACGTTTACCCTGTTGTTTGATCCCTTTTTAAACTTAAAATTTTATCCCCATAGGCCATAACACTTCAAGCTTTTACACTATTTGACTAAAGAGTCGTTACAATTCACTCTCATGAAACGACTATGCCCTGCAATTGCATTTGTTGGCCTTTTGGGGGATTACCCTTTGCAGATTGAATGCATTTTTACCCGTAAAAGAAAAAGAAAAAGAAAAATTGCATGTATTTATTGGGGGTAACATTTTGGAGCAACAAAAGGTGGGGACTTTATTTGGGTTATTCTTTTCTTTTCCCCTTCGGAAGTGAGTGGAGTATTATCCAATTCAATAGTTTAATCATCGAACTTCATAAAAGCAGGACCACCATGCATTCGTCATGCGTTATGATACCGCATGCTCCTCCATTCTCGTTTTGACCGTCCAATTTCGATTATTTATTTATTTATTTTTTAATGATTAAGTTTGTTATTGGCCATCTCATTAAAATTAGGGCATGTCCTAAATTTAAAGAATACTTGTATAAATAATAAAAAGTAAAAACTCACGCTCAATTATTTTTACGTAAATTATTAATTTTTAAATAATTATTTAATTAAATATATTAAACTTTTTTATAATTTTTTATTATTAATTTTATATAAAAATAACTGTAAATAAATATTTACCAATAAAAATAATAAATAATACTAAATAAATAATTGAATACTATAAAATTAGTCACAATAAGGCATTTTATACCAGAAATGAAATGACTTATGATTTCCAAAAAATACAAACTAAATTTATATTTATTACCAAAATTTTATAGATAACATATAAATCAGATTCATAATTATAACCAAACGTGAACACATAAATGGATTCTTTTTATGAGATGGGATACGCATTGTATATATAAAATATGGGATAATTCAGACTTATAAGTAATTTCAGCTTTAAAATTAATTAATGTCCTATTTTAATTTTCGTTACATTATACGTATGTTTTGAATGATTTTATATAAATCAAAATAATTAAATTTAATTTATATTTTTTTAATGTAAATCGAATCAATTGACATCAATTTAAAGTGATATATAATAAATTGAATGAATTGCATTTGATTTAGCAAATGAATAATTTGTATTTACTGTAACTTCCTTAATAAATCGAATCTATTTACTCGATTTACATATACAGGATTGATTCGATTTACACTCATATTATATATAGTGTAGAATAATATTATTAAATTCTATTTACCTACGTTAAAAATTTCATCAACATCCTTTTTCACACTGGTTGTAACAAGTGTAATATTGCCAATTTAGGATATTAATGTCATATTTTTTTTTTTTTGAGTTCAATTAAAAAATTAATAATTTTTAGTAAATATTAATTAATTTTTAATTATATTATTATTATAAAATTTAAATATTAAATTTTAAATTTTGATTTTTAATTTAAATTCTAAATTTTAATTTAAACTCTAAATTCAATCTCCACAATTAGAGGATTAAAAAATAACTTTATAATTTAATTTTTTATTTTTTTTAATCGATATTTTTATTTATTAGTCCAATTATTTTAATATAATAATCTAATAATACGTTTTAAGTTTACACTTTATTTTTGTGACTGAAAAAAAAAACAAATAACAATAAAGAAAGAAAAAACAAACAAGAAATTACTTAAGAAAGGTAGTCTCGTTAAATACTACTCTCAAACTTCTTCTAAGCCAATGAAAGTTCTACTTGGGGAAAAAGGATCTTCATTGCAGTATTTGCCATGAGATCTGCTACTATATTTACATCTTTCAAGATCAACCGGAGATCAGCATGCCATTTCAAAGACATAATATCTCGAATTTTCAACACCAAAAGATCAATAAAACCAGAACAATCCTATAAATTATGACCATAATAAAGGTCTCCACACAGTGTATCTCAAATATAATATCTCTTTGCTCCGAGTCCCAAGTTAAAAGAAAGCCTCTCCAAATAGCAAACAACTCTCCTTGCAGAATACTATGTCTCTCAATTGTTCTCAAACAGCCTCGTTGCCACCTTTCCTTCCAATATCTGCTAACAGAGGCAAAACCAACCCGAGCACCATTGCCAAGATAGCTAGCATCACAATTAATCTTAAAGGTACCCACCGAGGGAGAATCCAAGAGTCACTAATGGTGGAGGGAATAGACACTCATTGCAACTCAAAAATATTTCGGAGCTCCTTTTCCAAGGACAAAGTCACACTAGTCACCTTGTCCATGGTCTAAGACTCGTGGGGATGAAAGATCTCGTTATTCCTCGAACATCAAATCCACCAGAAATCAGAAAAGAATCTAAAGGGGTGATGTTTGCTATTATTTAAGAACCAACTCATCAAATCCAGTGGTTGACCGGAGATCCCTAAAGCTTGCCAGACTAGTTGGACTTTTGAACAATATCGAATGCAATGTAAATCGATTCCTAACCTGAAAAACATCGTGGACATCTCCGAAATACCCCTTCTAAAATGAAATACAACAGTAGGAAGAACCTCCAAAGACATAGCCAGGCCAAGAATTTGTGCTTTTTCGGAATATGTTGACGCAAAAGCCAAAGTCAAAGCCAATTTTTCATATCCTCCCAATTAAACATCTTACCGAGCCACAAATAACTATTACAAGCATCATAAACTTTTGAAGTTGCACCAGTCCAACACCAATCGACCTCTGAACCAACTTGAACATCCGGATTGTAAGAGTTAATGTTAACTAATTACTAACAAAAAATAATAAATTTTACTTATTTTTTAGTATTTCTTAATTTATGTAAACTAATAAAAGATAAAAAAATTATTAAATATTTTTAATTAATGAGTGCTCATTAAAAAATTTCATTAAATTTTTTTAATTAACGAGTACTTATCAAAAGATTTAATTAATGAGTCTTAATTAACGAGTGTTCATATAAGAATAAAAATTTTGGATTCGCTTCCAATTTTTTTTATCTCTTAGTAGTTCACATACATTGGGAGAAATGGTAAATAAAATTTATTAACTTTTTATTATTAATTAGCTAGTAATATTTAAAAGTGTGAACTTAAGATGTATTATTGAATTATTATATTAAAAGAAGGGTTAAATATTTTTTTTGTCCCTAATGTTTTGGGTGAAAATCAAAATCGTCCCTAACCTTTTTTTTTAATTAAAATCATCCTTAATGTTATTGAACGTTTTAAAATCATCTTTTTTTCAAATTTTTGGACTAAATTACCCTTTATCATCATCTCTCTCCTTTATTATCTTCTATTTACCTCCTTAGCCTCCCTCCTCGACTCATCCCTCCTCCCTCTTCCCTACTCCACTCTCTCCACCCAAATCTTTAACAACTATTTTTTTATTTCAAAAAATTAAACAAAGCTAATGCAGCATTAATAACAATATATTCAGATTCCACCCAAATCTTCAACAGCAACAACTTTTTTTGTTTAATTTAAAAAAAATCAAGCAAAGCTAACACAAAATAACGTAACATCAACAACAATATATTCATATTCCACCCAAATCTTCAACAACAACAACTATTTTTTTTAATTAAAAAAAAATCAAGCAAAACTAACACAAAATCAACAAGAAACAATATATTCAGATTCAAAAATTCATCAACAACAATAACAACAATTCAAATTAAAGACAGAAAATCTAAAAGAGAAGAATGCAAAAAAGAGAGAAGAGAGAAGAGAGAGAAGAGAGAAGAGGAGAACTCAGAGAAGAGGGGTGGTGTTGTTGCCGTCCGTCGCCGTCGCGGTTGAGAAAAAGTGGAGGAACAACGGTGTGGGGAGCTATTGTTGCTGGCGCTATGGCAGCTGTGGCTGAGGATAGGAACGACAGTGATGGAGAACGACGTGATGGCGGCAGTCAAAGCTGAAATGACGTCATTAAAGTCAATGCCGACATGGTTGTCATTGAGGACTAAGGAGAGGTCGGGATCGCCGAGAAAGTGGTTGTCGTGGGAGATGAGGAAGGTGAGGCTAACGTCAATGGAGGAAGGGTTGAAGTTGGTAATGGATAGGGAGAAGAAGGTGAAAAAGGAGGTGGGGGGCGGAGATGGTACGGTGGCGAAAAGAGAAAGAAGAAGAATTAGGGTCGTGGTTGGGAGGGGGGAGGTTCCGAAGAGAGTGGGAGGGAAGAAAGGGATGGGAGGGAAGAAAGTGAAGAGATACGGGGGTGAGGGTGAGGGTGAGGGTGGAGGTGGGGTGGGGTGGGGGATTTGTTTTTGTTTTTTAATATTATTTTTATTAATTATTAAGGATAATTTGGTTAAAAAAATAAAATTAAAGTAGAAAATGACGATTTTATAACGTTGAGGATGATTTTAATAAGAAAAAAAGGTCGGAGACGATTTTAATTTTGATCTCAGACCTTAGAGACGAAAAAAATATTTAACCTTTAAAAAAATTAGATTGATAGATAAAAGTACCTAAAAATAATAAAGAAGAATTGGATTGTAAAATTATTTTTTAATTCTCTAATTTTGGAGATTAAGTTTAGAGTTTAAATTAAAATTTAAAATTTAAATTAAAAATTAAAATTTAAAATTTAATATTTAAATTTTATAATAATAATATAATTAAAAAATTGATTAGTATTTACTAAAATTTCTAATTTTCTAATTGAACTCAAAAAAAAAAAAATATATATATATATATATATATATATATATATAATATTAATATCTAAAAATAGCAATATTATATTTGCTACAATGACTGTCAAAAAAGATGTTCAAAAAAGATGTTAATGGAATTTTTAACATAAATAAATAAAATTTAATATTGTTGTTCAACACTACATAATATAAATATAAATTGAATCAAACTGACTTAATTTACTGTATATATGTTGTGTTGTAGTAAATTGAATCAATTAGATTCAATTTATTAAGGAAGTACAATAAATTGAATATAGTGATATCAATTGACATTGAATATGAATTGCTCCTCTATTAAATCATTCTATTTATCATGTATCAACCTAAATTAATGTCAATCAATTCGATTTACAGTGAAAAAATATAAATTGAGTTCAATTGTTTCGATTTACATAAAATTATAAAAAATTTATATGTAACGAAAATTAAAATAAAATATTGATATAATTTTAAAGTTAAAACGATTTATGAGTGTGAATTACCCTAACATTTGCCAATTATTAGTTTATTACCATACTTTTTACCCTAAACCCAAATTGGCGGGTTTTCACCCTCTTCCTTATGTTTTAAGAGCAACTCCAACCATACTTTTCCAGAGTCCCAATCTCTTCCTCGTGAATGACACGTGGCAATAAATTTTGGAGGCTTCTTATCAATATCTACAAGTATTGTTGGGTCAATGCCCCAGCTCCTGAAACCAAGACTCAAATCCACAATGTTCACAATACGATGGGCTTGGCGCTTGATGGTTGTTTGGATCAAGTGAAGATATCGGCATGGAGTCTCCAATCCGTCCACAAGTGTAAAAGTATCAAAAAGAAAAGGGGGTAAATTACAAAAAATATCACTTAAATAATGTTGTCATTAATAAAAATAAATTCAAAATATATTATCAATAAAAATATTTTTAAATAATTTAAAAATGTAACAAAAATGTCTTAAAAAAAATATTATTTTTAAGTGATAAATAATTTTTGTATTTGATTCAAAATTTTAAAAGAATATTTAGATAACTGTTTAAAAAAAATACACACTAAAAAGATAAAAATTTGATCTTTATATTATATTTTATTTTTTAAAAATATTATTAGTCGTTGACAAAAAAATCACAAAAAAATATATACTTAACAAAAATCACTAAATTTTAAAAATAAAAATTTTATTTTTCTAATTATGTTTACAAATAATTGTATCAAAATTTAATCTCTAAAACATTTTTTAAGAATACATATGTTCATACCCTGACCCAACGCTGAGGCCCAGGTCCAAACGAAAGGCCCGATCCAAAGGATTGAGCCTTACCCCAACGCCGACCTTCGTCCTGCGAAGTCGGTTCTTGCCACGACTTGCTCTAAAGAAGTCGGGAACGAAGATTAGCTGGCAGATAAACACTCATTCAAATGAGTAACTGCCCCTAAAATCTCTCTACCCACTTCCAAGAGCCATATCTCAACTTCTCTAAGATAAAGGGACGGTTATTCCCCCTTAAATGGTGGAACTACTCCAACGGTGGTTATGGGTTCACCACTATAAATATACTGACACTCCTCAGGTATCACTAAGCCCAATACTCTCCAGACCTGTTTTGCTCTCATGCTAACTTAAGCATCGGAGTGTCCTTGCAGGTACCACCCCCCATTCTCTCACACGCAAGTCGGACGAAGGCCCTGGATCGCAAACCTGCTCAAAGGTTTCCTTCTTCAGACGATTGGGCCAACCAAACCAATTCAACCCAATAATCTCCGGTTACCCATCGTAACATTGGTGCCGTTGCCGGGACCCGAGAGATCAACCAGTGATGGCGAACAATTCACCCGAAGACGGTCATACAGCGTCTGATTCCGAACAAGAAAACCTAGACACTGGAAACAACGACGCGGACCTAACTCTTCACCAGGGAGCCAACGACCAACAAAGAGAAGGCACCTCCGGGTTGAAAAATCCGAAGGTAAACTCCTCAGAAGGACGCGAATCAGGGAAGGAAGGGCCACCCCATGCCGCCGAGCTAATGGGGTTGGTCCATGGCCACTAAGGTCGTTTAGAACAGCTGGAACAGAAGTTAGAGCGACAACGAGAGGCGGATCGAAATCTCAGGGAAGAAATAGAGTGACGAAAAGAGTTAGAGGAAAAACTCTTGAGGCTAGAATCTTCCCTTAGAAGTCGGAACTTCCGTAGCGACTGAGAGGAATCGCCCCTGGAGGGAGAGGATCCATTCACTGAGGACATAATGAGGGCAAAAGTTCCAAGAAACTTCAAAAGCCCTGATATGAACCTCTATGATGGAACCACGGATCCGAAGCATCATCTAAGCAATTTCAAAAGTCGGATGTATCTGGCTGATGCTTCTGATGCAACTCGCTGCAAAGCTTTCCCGACCACCCTATCGAAAGCGGCGATGAAGGGGTTTGACAGCCTCCCTCCAAGGTCGGTCACCAGCTTTGAGAACCTCTCGAGAAAGTTCTTGATGAGGTTCTCCATCCAGAAGGATAAAGTAAAGCATGCACCGAGCCTCCTGGGAATAAAGCAGGAGGTCAGAGAACCTCTACGGGACTATGTGGAAAGGTTCAACAAAGCATGCCTGAAGATTCATGACCTGCCCACTGAGGCAGTCATTATGGGGCTAGTAAATGGGCTTAGAGAAGGCCCCTTTTCGCAGTCCATATCAAAAAGGCACCCCACCTCCTTAAGCGATGTACAAGAGAGAGCTGAAAAGTACATGAATATGGAGGAGCATGCCAGATTACGAGAGCCGAGTTGGCGACCTGGGCACCCTCCCCCAATAAAAAGAGAGGGAGAGGGAGCCCAAGAAAAAAGAGGAGGTCGGTCTCGACAGACCAAGGAAATATCACTCTTATACTCCTCTAAAGGTTTCCATGGTGGATGTATATAGAGAGAAATCTGCAACATTGAAAGACTGCCACCTCCCAGGCCCATTAAAAATAAAAAGGGAGGAAGTCGCAGCGAGTACTATGAGTACCATAAGATCTATGGTCATTCAACAAATGATTGCTACGACCTCAAAAATGTGATAGAAAAGCTGGCCAGAGAAGGTCGGCTTGATAGATATCTCATGGAACGGTCGGACAATCATGGGAAGAGAAAGCGAGAGGATGGGGACAGAAGAGACCCACCACCTCAAACCCCCGAGAGACACATACATATGATCTCGGGAGGATTTGCGGGAGGAGGACTTACCAAGTCATCTCGCAAGAGACACCTCAAGCGAGTCTACCAGGTCGGGAGCGAATCACCCGATCTCCCCACCATCTCATTTACAAAGGAGGACGAGCAAGGAGTAATCCCTGGACACGATGATCCAGTGGTAATAACCATGATCCTAGCCAATGCCCATCTCCATAGAACTCTAGTAGACCAAGGAAGTTCAGCAAACATCCTTTTCAAGCCCGCATTCGACAAGCTAGGGCTGGATGAAAAGGAGTTAAGAGCTTACCCTGATACTTTGTATGGACTAGGCGACACGCCAATAAAACCACTGGGATTTCTACCCCCTCCACACGACCTTTGGAAAAGGGAAAAAATCCAAAACTCTGAGCATAGACTTTATAGTCATCGACGTGGGGTCAGCATATAATGCCTTAATTGGCCGAGCTACCCTAAATCAACTCAGAGTAGTGGTGTCTACCCTTCATCTTTGCATGAAATTCCCGACATATGCAGGGATAGCAACGGTATGGGGAGACCAGAAATTGGCAAGAAAATGCTACAATGAAAGCCTGAACCTGAGAGGAAAAGGCAAGGAAGTCCACACCATAGAGCTCGGCGGAGCAAGAGCCAGAGAAGAGCTACGGCCACAACCAGGAGGAAAAACTGAAGAAATACAGGCCGGCGAAGAGGAAGGAAAGAATACCAACATAGGAGCCAACCTAGAAGAAAACTTAAAACAAAGGTTGACAGAGCTTTTAAAGGACAATTCTGACCTCTTTGCATAGAAAGCTTCCGACATGCCAGGGATAGACCCCGAGCTTATGTTCCACAGGCTCTCAATATACCGAGGGTCCCGACCTGTACAACAGCGAAGGTGTAAGCTCGGTCCGAAATGAGCCCAAACGGTGGAGGAGCATGTACAAGCACTCCTAGAAGCCGGCTTCATCAGAGAAGTTAAATATCCAACATGGCTAGCGAATGTAGTGCTAGTCAAAAAGCAAAACGGCAAGTGGAGGATGTGCGTCGACTACACCGACCTGAATAAGGCATGTCCCAAGGACCCGTATCCGCTCCCAAGCATTGATACTCTAGTGGATTCCAGCTCAGGGTATCAATACTTGTCGTTCATGGATGCCTACTCGGGATACAACCAAATCCCAATGTAAAAGCCGGACCAAGAGAAAACATCATTTATCACGCCCAGAGCAAACTACTGCTACGTGGTCATGCCTTTTGGATTAAAAAATGTGGGGGCCACATACCAAAGGCTGATGAACAAGGTATTCGCTCCCTACCTCGGGAACTTAATGGAGGTCTACGTAGACGACATGCTGGTAAAAACCCGAGAAGAAACCGACCTCTTAACAGACCTTTCACAAGTTTTCAACACTATAAGGTCGCATGGGATGAGGCTAAATCCCGCAAAATGCGCCTTCGCGATGGAGGCTGGAAAATTTTTAGGATTTATGCTAACCCAAAGAGGGATCGAAGCAAATCCCAACAAGTTCAAAGCCATCCTAGAAATGAAAAGCCCGACTTGCTTAAGAGAGGTTCAACAACTGAATGGCCAACTTGCAGCCCTCTCCAGGTTCTTGGCAGGGTCAGCATTAAAATCCCTTCCATTGTTCTCTCTACTAAGAAAGGGATGCCAGTTCGAATGGACTCCAGAATGCGAAGAAGCATTCCAGGAGTTCAAAATGTTCTTGAGCCAACCTCCAATCCTGACCTGACCTCTAGTTGGGGAAGACCTTGTCTTATATTTGTCTGTAGCAGACAAAGCTGTCGCATCAGCCCTGATAAGAGAGAATGAGGTCAGACAGCATCCAGTGTACTTCACCAGCAAAGTTCTACAGGGCCCCGAACTAAGGTACCACAAACTAGAGAAGTTTGCCTACTCCTTAGTAATAGCCTCACGGAGGTTACTGCCTTACTTCCAAGCCCACACGATAAGAGTCCGAATGAACCAACCTATGAAGCAAATCCTCCAAAAGACGGATGTTGCAGGAAGAATGGTTCAGTGGGCGATAGAGCTCTCCGAGTTCGACTTAAAGTACGAAACTCGGACAGCAATCAAAGCCCAATGCCTCACCGACTTCATAGCAGAGTACGCAAGAGACCAAGAGGAAAAGCCAACTATGTAGGAACTATACGTAGATGGATCCTCAAACAAGACAGGAAGCGGTGCAGGCATAATACTGGTTAATGAAAGGGGAACCCAAATTGAGGTCTCCCTCAAATTTGAATTCCCAGCTTCAAATAATCAGGCAGAATACAAAGCCCTGATAGCAGGATTGAAGCTAGCAGAAGAAGTCGGCGCAATAAAAGTGATGATATTCAGTGACTCTCAAGTGGTGACCTCCCAGATAAATGGAGAGTATCAGGCCAAAGACCCAAATATGAAAAGATACTTGGAAAAAACTTTGGAACACCTTGGGTGCTTTGCAGAAACTGAGATCAGGCATATAACTCGGGATCTTAATAGCAGAGCAGACGCCCTCTCCAAGTTAGCAAGTACTAAACCAGGGGGGAATAATAGAAGCCTGATCCAGGAAACTCTTCAAGAACCTTCTGTGGTGAAAGCAGAGGACAAACAAGATGTCCTTGAAATAATCGGTCTAAACCTCGGATGGATGAATCCCTTGGTCGAATACCTAAAATTCGACATCCTCCCCAAAGAGGAAAAAGAGGCCAAGAAAATCCGGATGGAAGCACAATACTACACTCTGGTGAAAAATATTCTCTATAAAAGAGGAATATCAACGTCATTGCTGAAGTGCGTACCGACCTCAAGGACCATGGAAGTACTAGAGGAGGTTCATAATTGGATCTGTGGAAACCATCTCGGAGCCAGGTCGCTAGCCAGAAAAGTAATCCGAGTTGGGTTCTATTGGCCGACCTTGCAGAAAAATGCCACGGAATTTGTGAAAAAGTGTCAACCATGCCAAATGCATGCAAATTTCCACGTGGCTCCCCCCGAAGAGCTCATCAGTATAACTTCTCCATGGCCCTTCGCAAAATGGGGAATGGATCTGTTAGGTCCTTTTTCCCAGGCCCCAGAACAAGTCAAATACTTAATTGTGGGAATAGACTACTTCACAAAGTGGATAGTAGCAGAACCATTAGCCACCATCACAGCCCAGAGAAGTCGGAGGTTCCTCTACAAAAATATCATCACAAGGTATGGGATACCCTATTCCATTACTACAGATAATAGAACCCAGTTCACCGACTCTACATTCAGAAGCCTAGTGGCCAGTATGAAGATCAAACACCAGTTCACCTCGGTGGAACATCCACAAGCAAATGGACAAGCCGAGACAGCTAACAAAGTCATACTGGCAGGTCTAAACAAAAGACTACAATACGTAAAAGGAGCTTGGACTGAGGAGCTCCCACAAGTGTTATGGGCCTACCGGACGACGCCACAATCTGCCACAGGAGAAACACCCTTCCAACTTGTCTACGACGTAGAAGCCATGATACTAGTAGAAATCAGCGAACAAAGTCCAAGGGTGATCCTCCATGATGAGATCGGAAACATACAGGGGCACAAAGAAGAGCTTGAATTGCTCCCCGAAGTCCGAGAGCAAGCCCAGATAAGAGAAGCAGTATTGAAACAAAGGATGACTACCAGGTACAACAAAAAAGTCATTCGAAGGAGTTTCACCCTAAGCAATTTGGTCTTGATCAGAAATGACATTGGAGTCAACAAATCAGGGGAAGGAAAGCTCGCTGCCAATTGGAAGGGACCATACAAAATTAGTGAGGTCTTAGGA
This sequence comes from Arachis ipaensis, assembly GCF_059453495.1. NCBI lineage: Eukaryota > Viridiplantae > Streptophyta > Magnoliopsida > Fabales > Fabaceae > Arachis > Arachis ipaensis. Next base: position 132,280,758 of record NC_142441.1, read on the forward strand.
AAAGTTTATTATAAGGTGACCGACCTAAACGGCACCGAGTTACCAAGGTCGTGGCATGCTTGTAACATGACAAGGTACTATAGTTAAAAGCAAACTCTACTCCCTGATGTACTCTTTTCCCGACTTCATGATTTTTTCCCAAAAGAAAAGGGTTTTTTCTGAAGGGGGTTTTTAACGAGGCATCATAGTAGAGACTAAGGGATTATAGATAGCAAAAAAGCCCTTAGTAGCAGTAAAAGTACCTTCACAAATAAATAAAGATCTTTTTATCTCTTATAAATTCCTTCTCGTTTTTCTTTCTACGAAACGCTCCGACTTAAGCTCGACAAAGCGTGAAAATCCCATGAACCAACCTAGATGGTCGTCAGGATGAAACGACGAGGTACAAGTCGGTGTAAACAGGTTATAAAAGTTGATCGTGAGAAACTCGGATAATCCGACTCATAAGTCGGAAAAACCGAGAAAGAAAGAAAACGCATCCATAAGAATAACCTAAGTCAAAAGAGCTCAATAAATAAAAAAATTGAGTATAAGGAATACCAAAAAAGAGATCAGAAAACCTAGTAAAAGCACTAAGGCAAAAGACTGTCCCGAGTTACTAAGGAAAACTTACAGAAAGGGACAGTCAAACCAAGAAAAAGGTTTTTTCAAAACAAAGATCCCAAAAGGTTTCTCTTCGAAAACCCAAACAGAAAAGCATGTGCACAACAAACAAAGAAAGGTAACTTAAACCCTTATCCAAAAAAGGGTATTTTTTGTTAATGGCCATAAAAGGTCAAAGAGAATGTCAGCAAAGTACCACCACAAATATAAAAATAAATAGTTTAAAAAAGAGGGGACCCACAGGCCGGGCCCCCATATAGTCACAATCAATTTTTTCAAAGAACATCACCACAGAGCCAAGAGGAGTAGTCGGAGTACCACTAGAGTCAGGAAGAGTAGTCGGAGCGCCATCAGGACCAGGAAGAGAAGTGTCCATAGGAGAAGGAGTGGAGGTTCCCGGAGCCTTCGAGGAACTCGGAGCATCCTTTGGTCGGGGAGGAGACTCCATTATCCTCTGCCCCCGAGTCTTCAAATCTAACTCGGTGACATATTGGGGAGAGGGAGGAGAGACTATAGCCCCGTTAATAACGACCTTGTCAGGATCCAAGGGAGAGAGATCCAGGTCGGGAGCAAGAACTCTGACCTATTCTTTAAAGATCCTCCATGCTTCCTCGGCCCCGTCAGCAATGGAGTCCTTCAACTCGGTATAGGCCTCCCGAGCTCTCATCAAATCCTTCTTCACCGCCACGAGGTCCTCGAACAAGCTCGAATAACTCGCCTGCGCCTTCAGCCTCATGCCCTCCTCCATGTTACACTGAGCCTGCAACTTACTTTCCCTCTCCTGAAGGCCATCCCTTTCCTCCTTCAATTCAGCGACCTCCTCCCTCAACCCTCTCTCCTGCCCCTGATATAAGAGAAGTCTCCCCTCCAACTCTTCAACCCTCGAGGATGAACCCAGAGAGCTAAGAGGAGTCTTCTCAAAAATATCAAGAAACCTTGTGCACACCCCCACCGCCCTGATACTCTCCTGAGCCAGAATTGTAAGGTGGTTTCGAACAGAAACATCATCTATACCTATACGGGTATGAGGATAGATGTACTTTCGAATGAATTCAGGCGCATCCACCTTGGCCTCACCCTCAAAAGAAGAGCCAGACTCTAAGGTCTTGCGCTTCTTCTTCTGGCTCAGGGGAAGATCGGGGAGGAGGGGACGGCAGAGAAGAAGCGAAGGATGAAATGACAATGGGTTGAGTAGGGGTCCCCAAATTGCGAGAAGAGAGGGGAGGGGAAGGAAGGGAAGAACTAGCCGCCCTAGCGCCACCGACCCTGGCGCGGACCTCGCCTTGGCCTCCTGAACTCGCTGGTAAGACTCCTTGGAATTCTTCTTCGCCATCTCTGTAAAAAAAATGAGGTAGTTAAAATCGGAAAAACAAGACAGTAAAAACAAGTCGGAAACAAGGCTAAATAAAAGACTACCTAGTTGTGTCTGGACAAAGGTCGGCGACCCCTGGAGAAATTTTTTGGTATCCAGATAGGGGCCCTCCCCCATACTTCTCGGAGGAAGCCCACAATGGCCGCCTCCACCTCATCCAAATCCTCCAAACTATATTTCTCACAGTGGGAGGCCTCCAACCAATACAGAGGGAAGCGAGGGGAAAGATTCTCATCCAGAAAAAAGAGGTGGTGACCCTCTACGGCTTGAACTTTGAAAAAGTAATTTTTGAAGTCATGGAAGGATTCATTGAAAAGGGTGAAGACTCTCCGACCTTGTATAGCTCGGAAAGACACCCACTGCTGCTTGTTGTTTTGCCCACTAAAGGGCTTGGTCATGTGGAAAAGGAAAAAGAAAATCCTCAAAGAAGTCGGAAAGTCTAAAGCATGGCTGATGAACTGGTAAATTTTTAGGAAACCCCAGGAATTGGGGTGAAGTTGGGTAGGAGCAACACGGCAGTGACGTAAAACAGCGATCTCGAAATTAGAAAAAGGAAGAAAAACGCCCAGGCGAGTGATCATACTCTCATACATATAGAAGAAATGAAGGGCTGCCTCAGAAGTCCTCCCGAAATAAACCCGGTCTTCCGGACCCGGGGCAAGCAATTCATACTTTGGCTCATTCTCATCAGAGGCGCAGAGCCGGTGATGAGTGCAAAGGTTGGTGATAAAATCGGTATCAACCAAAGGTTCTTCCCCTAGAATCGTAACATCGATCCACTGAGTAAGAATTTCTATGGAAGACATTTTTCCTAAAAAAGATTAGTGAAACCTACAAAGAAAAAAAGGAAAAGAATAAAAAACAGGATCTATAAGGGGCCTGGAATCAAACAGAAGCCTACAAGCCAACTCCTATCTCTAAAATAAAAGCATGCAAACAGAAGCACTTTATAAAAAGAGAAGAGGAGAGAAACTAACCTTTGCCTGGAAAAAGGATAGGGAAAGATGAATGCCTTCAAACAAAAATTCCCTCCGAACAGATGAAGAAGAAGTTGAAAATTTGCAAAAACGAAACAACGAAAAAGAGGGAAAGTATTTATAAACATGTTAGGGGCATAATGGTAAAATGGAAGCAGTCATTAATGGGTGCACCGTTACCAAGGTAATTATTCCCTACGTATAGATACACAAACCTCTAACGGACGCGACGTTTGATTAGACGCGATTGTGAAAATTCAAAAGTCACGAAAAGTCACGTCGGTTCCAAGCGATCACATCGGTTCCTCTACAGTCGGCCACAACCCCGAGTAGAATACTCGAACCCAAGTCTTGAAAGAAATTAGGCTCGAGTAGGGGCACTGTTCATACCGTGGCCCAATGCTGAGACCCAGGTCCAAACAAAAGGCCCGATCCAAAGAATTGAGCCTTACCCCAACGCCGACCTTCATCCTGCGAAGTCGGTTCTTGCCACGACTTGCTCTAAAGAAGTCGGGAACGAAGATTAGCTGGCAGATAAACACTCATTCAAATGAGTAACTGCCCCTAAAATCTCTCTACCCACTTCCAAGAGCCATATCCCAACTTCCCTAAGATAAATGGACGGTTATTTCTCCTTAAATGGTGGAACTACTCCAACGGTGGTTATGGGTTCACCACTATAAATACACTGACACTCCTCAGATATCACTAAGCCCAATACTCTCCAGACCTGTTTTGCTCACATGCTAATTTAAGCATCGGAGTGTCCTTGCAGGTACCACCCCCCATTCTTTCACACGCAAGTCGGACGAAGGCCCTGTATCGCAAACTTGCTCAAAGGCTTCATTTTTCAGATGATTGGGTCAACCAAACCAATTCAACCCAATAATCTCTGGTTATCTATCGTAACAACATATTTAATGTTAAGTATTTTTGTCGCATTTTTAAATTATTTAAAAAAACTTTTGTCAATCAAAAATTTAAATATATTTTTGTTAACGACAAAATTATTTGAATATAATTTTTGTGGTTTACGGTGTACCCAATAAAAAAAACGAAAATGAAAAGCTTCTAAAAATGGCATCATTCTGCAACAAGCCGTCTACGCTTTCGGAGAAGAAAAGCTTCACAACATAATACGAGCTCGAGGATGTGATAGATACTTAGATTGGCTACTTCATTGAGCTTTCAACTTAAGATTTTTTATTTTTATAAATTAAATACATATAGTAATTATTGAAATAAATAATTTTAAAAATATTTATCGAAATAAATATCTTTTCCTTATCTCGTCTATACTGAAAACGAGATAATTTTGCATGTATTTAGTTCTCAGTGTAAACGAGATAAGAGGAAAGTATATAACAATATAAATGAGATATATGTATTTTTTTAAAAAAAATTAAAAATAATAAAAAATATTAATAATATCAATAATCCAAATTTTTAGCATGTAATTAGTACATAAAAAATTAGTAGAAAAGATTAAAATGGATATGTTTGATAAATTAGTATTCAAAAAGATTGATGGATAGTGGGAAGAGAATTGAAATGGTTATCTCTTACGTTATCTTCCACTGTCTACGTGTGCGATAACCATTTCAATTTTCTTTGCACTATCCCATCAATCTTTCTTAACAATTGGCAAACGGTTATTTTTATTTTTCAAATTTAAATCAATTCAATTAGATCATAATTTAATCTAAAATTTTTTAAAATAGATATATTTGATCAATTAGTACTCAAAAAGAGTATATAAAAAATTTTAAATTAAATTATGATTCAATTGGATTGATTTAAATTTAAAAAATAAAAAGGTTAACGAGGATAGTGGGAAGAGAATTGAAATAGTTATCTGTCACGTTATCTCCCACCATCCACGTGGAAGATAACCATTTCTATTCTCTTCCCACTATCCCATCAACCTTTTTGAGCACTAATTGATCAAATTTATTCATTTTAATCTCTTCTACCTACCTTTTTATGTACTAATTGCCTGTTAAAATTTTAAATTATTGATATTATTAATATTTTTTATTATTTTTAAATTTAAAAAAAATACATATATCTCGTTTACAGTGTAAACGATATCTTGTTTATACTGTCAACGAGATATACACGTATTACATATTTCTCTTATCTCGTTTACACTATAAACGAAATATATGCAAAATTATCTCATTTACAGTCTAAACGAGATAAGAGAGGTTGGTAAATATTTTTTAAATTATTTATTTCGGTAATTATTATAATTAATTTATTTATTAAAATAAAAACCCTTCAACTTATGACAATATGGATAATAGGAAAGAATAATGAATCTCTAATTGACAAATGACTCTTTCACGTTACACATGAGTTAAAAGGAAGTCTAGAAGAAAAAAATAAAGTGCTGCTAAGAAATTCCAAGTGTTAATCGTTTTAGATCTCAGATTTATATCTTTTACTTTGTAAAATCCAATATTTTTTTAGACGAGTATTTTTTAGTTGTTTGTAATCTAAGTTTATACTTATATATCTTATACTAGGTTACTAATTAAACACATTCTTTAATTGTAATTATAAAGTGTTGCTAACTTGAACTAATAATTTTTATATAGATTTTTGTTAGGTATGAAGTGAACATATTTGAAAATTATATTTGAAGAAGTGATGAACAAAAATATATATATGACTATTTAATATATAGTCCATGCACGGATTATATATATATATATATATATATATATATATATATTCTAAAGTGTATTTTTTATGTATTGATAATGTCATGAGACAATATTATTAATACAAGCGTAATGCAATGTATATTGATGATTTAATTTAACCATCTTTTACATGACATGGATTATTATCCTTACATGAGCTATTCTAAATTATTTTGTTTTGATCGATTTAAAAATTGGCAAATATGATTGTTACATTAGTACAAAAAATAATATTGACGGTAATAATCTCAAATGGCATAGTCTTCCCATACTCAATTAAGAGGTTGCGGGTTTGAGTCTTCTGTCTTTGGTAAAAAAAATTATTTTATAAGTCTCTATAATTTTATCGAAATTTTAATTAGATTTTTATAATTTTTTTAATTGAGTTTTTATACTATTTTTTTTAATTTAGTCCCTGCCTTAACAAACACGTTTGAAATAATAAAATATTTTGTTAAAAAATAAATATTCTTACTATTAGGGTACAAGACCTAATTGAGGACACCTTCATATTTCCAAAATACTAAAGGAACCATTGGCATTTTGTTCCAAAGTCAGAGAATTCTAGCCCTAAATTCTTCTTGGAGCTCCCGACGAGTCCATCACTTTGTCCCGTTGATGAGCGGATAATTTATGCGCTTTTTGGTATTGTTTTTAGTATGTTTTTAGTATATTTTAGTTAGTTTTTATTATGTTTTTATTAGTTTTTAAATAAAAATCACAATTCAGGACTTTACTATGAGTTTGTGTGTTTTTCTGTGATCTCAGGTATTTTCTGGCTGAAATTGAGGGACTTGAGCAAAAATCTGATTCAGAGGCTGAAAAAGGACTGCAGATACTGTTGGATTCTGACCTTCCTGCACTCGAAGTGGATTTTCTGGATCTATAGAAGCCCAATTGGCGCGTTCTCAATTGCGTTGGAAAGTAGACATCCTGGGCTTTCCAGCAATATATAATAGTTCATACTTTGCCCAAGATTTGATAGTCCAAACCGGCATTCCAAGTCAGCATAGAAACTCTGGCGTCAAAACGCCAGAACTGGCATGAAAGCTGGAGTTAAACGCCCAAACTGGCACAAAAGCTGGCATTTAACTCCAAGAAAAGTCTCTAAACGTGAAAGCTTCAATACTCAGCCCAAGCACACACCAAGTGGGCCCGAAAATGGATTCTGCATCATTTATTCATTTCTGTAAACCCTAGGTTATTAGTTTTCTACAAATAGGACCTTTTACTATTGTATAAAAAAAACACGATCTTTGGACGCTTAGTCCTGAGACCTTTGAGGCTGGCCATTTGGCCATGCTTAGAATATTTTCACTTATGTATTTTCAACGGTGGAGTTTCTACACACCATAGATTAAGGTGTGGAGCTCTGCTGTTCTTCATGAATTAATGCAAAGTACTACTGTTTTTCTATTCAATTCATGCCTACTTCTTCTCTAAGATATACACTCGTTCTTCAACTTGATGAATGTGATGATTTGTGACATTCATCACCATTCTCACCTATGAACGCGTGCCTGACAACCACTTCCGTTCTACATGCAAACAAGCTTGAATGTGTATCTCTTGGGTTTCTAATCTAAGATTAGAATTTTCGTGGTATAGGCTAGAATTATTGGCGGCCATTCCTGAGATCCGGAAAGTCTAAACCTTGTCTGTGGTATTCCGAGTAGGATCTGGGAAGGGATGATTGTGACGAGCTTCAAACTCGCGAGTGTTGGGCGTAGTGACAGACGCAAAAGGATCAATGGATCCTACTCCAACATGATCGAGAACCAACAGATGATTAGCCGTGCGGTGACAGCGCATTTTGAACAATTTCACTGAGAGGACGGGAAGTAGCCGTTGACAATGGTGATGCCCAACATAAAGCTTGCCATGGAAAAGAGTATGAATGATTGGAAGAAGGCAATAGGAAAGCAGAGGTTCAGAAGGAACAAAGCATCTCCATACGCTTATCTGAAATTCCTACCAATGAATTACATAAGTATCTCTATCTTTATTTTATGTTTTATTCATATTTTAATTATCAATTCTCCATAACCATTTGAATCCGCCTGACTGAGATTTATAAGATGACCATAGCTTGCTTCAGCCGACAATCTCCGTGGGATCGACCCTTACTCACGTAAGGTTTATTACTTGGACGATCCAGTGCACTTGCTGGTTAGTTATGTGAAGTTGTGAAAAAGAACTAAGATTATGAACGTGCGTATTAAGTTTTTAGCGCCGTTACCAAGGAATGAACAATCACGATTTCGTGAACCAAGTTTTTGGCGCCGTTGCCGGGGATTGTTCGAGCTTGGACAACTAACGGTTCATCTTGTTGCTTAGATTAGGTAATTTTATTTTATGTTTAAGTTTTTTACTTTTTATTTTCGAAAAAAATTTTCAAGAATACAAAAATATTTCTATTCTGTTCTTCAGTATTTTTAAGAATGAATTCTAGAGTTTCATGATGATTTGTTGAAGTCTGGCTGGCTGTAAAGCCATGTCTAATCTTTTGGACCGAGGTTTTAACTTATCATCACAAGAGCTTGATGATTTCTATCAATCTTGCTGTTGAAAGTAATGATCTGCTAAAGCTTGGCTGGCCATTGGCCATATCTAGTGTTTTGAACCGAAGCTTTCACTGAAAGCTTGGCTGGCTAGTAAGCCATGTCTAATTCCTGGACTGGAGTTTTAGACTAACATTGCATGATTCCTGGAATTCTCATTAAGAATTTTGAAGTCCTTTTTCTCTTTTTCCATATAATTTTAGAAAAATCACAAAAAAAATTTTATAAAATCATAAAAACCAAAAAAAAATTTTGTGTTTCTAGTTTAAGTCAAGTGTCAATTTTTAAGTTTGGTGTCAATTGCATGTCTTTATTCTTCTTGCATTTTTCGAATATATGCAATATGTTCTTCATTGATCTTCAAGTTGTTCTTGATGATTCCAGTACTCTGATCTTTAATTTCTCTTATTTTGTGTCTTTTGTTGTTTCTTACATGCATTTTTAAATTGTTATATTCCTTAGTATACAAACTTCTGAGTTTGGTGTCTTGCATGCATTGTTTATTTGATCTTAGTTGCATTTTTTATTGTTGTTTCTCATCATTAAAAATTCAAAAAAATTTTAAAATTGTGTCTTTTTAAGTCAATAACACATAGAGTTGAAGATTCAGAACATTCAGCAGAGGAATTACACAGAAAAAGCTGGGCGTTCAAAACGCCCAGTGAAGAAGAAAAACTGGCGTTTAAACGCCAGCCACGGTACCTGGCTGGGCGTTAAACGCCCAAAAAGGTAGCATTTTGGGCGTTAAACGCCAGAATGGATGCCATTCTGGGCGTTTAACGCCAGGAGGACACTAGAGAGAAGATTTTGTTTTTAATTCAAATCTTTTTCAAATTTTCATAATTTTTCAAAATCAAATTTTTTTCAAATCATATCTTTTCAATCATATCTTTTCAAAATCAATTTCTTTTCAATTTTTTTATTTATTACTATTTTCGAAAATCCTTGCTACAATTAATGATTTAATTCAAAATTTTCAAGTTATTACTTGCCTATTAAGAAAGGATCATGTCTTTTAATTCTAGAATCATATCTTTTAATTTCTTGTTGGTCAAGTAATCAACTTTAATTTTAAAAACTTTCTTCTTTTAAATTTGATTCTCAATCATATCTTCTCAATCATGTCTTTTCAATCACATCTTTTTCAAAATTAAGTTTCAATCATATCTTTTTGATTTCTAATTTCAAAATCTTTTTCAAAAATCACTTAATTTCTTTCCCAATCTTAGTTTTCGAAAATCATTTACCAAATTTTCAAAATTGCTCTTAATTATTTCAAAATCTTTTTACTTTATTCTTAAAATTTCTTCCCCTCTTTCCACATCCTTCTATTTATGGACTAACACTCCTCCTCATTGTACAATTCGAACTCTATCCCTCTTGATAAGTTCGAATTCTTTCTTCTCTACCTTCTCCTTCTATTCTTCTTTACCTCTGACACCTCAAGGAATCTCTATACTGTTACATAGAGGATTCCATATTTTCTTCTCCTCTCTTTTCATATGAGCAGGAGCAAGGACAAAGGCATTCTTGTTGAAACTGATCCTGAACCTGAAAGGACCTTGAAGAGAAAGCTAAGAGAAGCTAAAGCACAACTCTCTGTAGAGGACCTAACAGAACTTTTCAAACAAGAAGAAGCCATGGCAGACGAAAACAACAACAATGCCAACAATGCAAGGAAGGTGCTTGGTGACTTTACTGCACCTACTCCTGACTTCTGTGGGAGAAGCATCTCAATCCCTGCCATTGGAGCAAACAACTTTGAGCTTAAGCCTCAATTAGTTTCTCTGATGCAACAGAATTGCAAGTTTCATGGACTTTCATTAGAAGATCCTCATCAGTTTTTAGCTGAATTCTTGCAAATTTGTGACACTGTCAAGACCAATGGGGTTGATCCCGAGGTCTACAAGCTTATGCTCTTTCCCTTTGCTGTAAGAGACAGAGCTAGAACATGGTTGGATTCACAACCTAAAGAAAGCCTGAACTCTTGGGAAAAGCTAGTCAATGCCTTCTTGGCAAAGTTCTTTCCACCTCAAAAATTGAGCAAGCTTAGAGTGGAAGTCCAAACCTTCAGATAGAAGGAAGGTGAATCCCTCTATGAAGCCTGGAAAAGATACAAGCAAATGATCAGAAGGTGTCCTTCTGACATGCTTTCATAATGGAGCATCATAGGTATTTTCTATGATGGTCTATCTGAACTGTCCAAGATGTCATTGGACAGCTCTGCTGAAGGATCTCTTCATCTGAAGAAGACACCTGCAGAAGCTCAGGACCTCATTGAAATGGTCGCAAATAACCAATTCATGTACACCTCTGAAAGGAATCTTGTGAATAATGGGACAAGTCAGAAGAAATGAGTTCTTGAGATTGATACTCTGAATGCCATATTGGCTCAAAACAAAATATTGACTCAGCAAGTCAATATGATTTCTCAGAGTCTGTCTGGAATGCAAGCCGCAACAGTCAGTACCAAAGAAGCTTCATCTGAAGAAGAAGCTTATGATCCTGAGAATCCAGCAATGGAAGAGGTGAATTACATGGGAGAACCCTATGGAAACACCTATAACCTTTCATGGAGAAATCATCCAAATCTCTCATGGAAGGACCAACAAAGGCCTCAACAAGGCTTCAACAACAGTAATGGTGGAAGAAATAGGTTTAGCAATGGCAAACCTTTTCCATCATCTTCTCAGCAACAGACAGAGAATTCTAAGCAGAGCCACTCTGACTTAGCATCTGTAGTCTCTGATCTAATTAAAACCACTCAAAGTTTCATGACTGAAACAAGATCCTCCATTAGAAATTTGGAGGCACAAGTGGGTCAGCTGAGTAAGAAAGTTACTGAACTCTCTCCTAGTACTCTTCCAAGCAATATAGAAGAGAATCCAAAAGGAGAGTGCAAGGCCATCAACATAACCCACACGGCTGAACCTGGAAGAGGCAGTGATCCCCACTGAGGAAGACCTCAATGGATGTCCACTGGCCTCCAAGGAGTTCCCTAATGAGGAACAATGGGAATCTGAGGCTCACACTGAGACCATAGAGATTCCATTGAATTTACTTTTGCCATTCATGAGCTCTGATGAGTATTCTTCCTCTGAAGAGGAAGAAGCTGTTACTGAAGAAAAAGTTGCTAAGTATCTTGGAGCAATCATGAAGCTAAATGCCAAGCTATTTGGTAATGAGACTTGTGAGGATGAACCCCCCTTGCTCCCCAAAGAACTGGATGACTTGACTAGGCAAAAATTACCTCTTAAGAGACAAGATCCTGGAAAGTTCTCAATACCTTGTACCATAGGCACCATGACCTTTGAGAAGGCTCTGTGTGACCTAGGGTCAAGCATAAACCTCATGCCATTCTCTGTAACGGAGAAGCTAGGAATCCTTGAGGTACAAGCTACAAGAATCTCACTAGAGATGGCAGACAATTCAAGAAAATAGGCTTATAGACTTGTAGAGGATGTCTTAGTAAAGGTTGAAGGCCACTACATCCCTGCTGATTTCATAATCCTAGACACTGGGAAGTGTATGGATGAATCCATCATCCTTGGCAGACCCTTCCTAGCCACAGCAAGAGCTGTGATTGATGTTAACAGAGGAGAATTGGTCCTTCAAGTGAATGAGGACTTCCTTGTGTTTAAAGCTCAAGGATCTCCCTCTGTAACCATGGAGAGGAAGCATGAAAAGCTTATCTAAATGCAGAGTGGTGCACGAAATTGTGATCTCAGGCAACGGCGCCAGAAACTCTGTACGCACGTCTTAATAAATCATTTTTCATTCACAACTTTGATACAACTAACCAGCAAGTGCACTGGGTCGTCCAAGTAATAAACCTTACGTGAGTAAGGGTCGATCCCACGGAGATTGTTAGTATGAAGCAGGCTATGGTCACCTTGTAAATCTCAGTCAGGCGGATATCAAATAGTTATGGAGTTTTCGAACATAAATAATAAATAGATAGAAAATAAGGATAGAAACACTTATGTATATCATTGGTGAGAATTTTAAATAGGTGTATAGAGATGCTTTCGTTCCTCTGAACCTCTGCTTTCCTGCTGTCTTCATCCAATCAGTCTTACTCCTTTCCATGGCTGGCTTTATGTAAGGGCATCACCGTTGTCAATGGCTACATCCCATCCTCTTGTGAAAATGGTCCAAATGCTTTGTCACAGCATGGCTAATCATCTGAGGTTCTCGATCATACTAGAATAGGATTCACCCTCCTTTTGCGTCTGTCACTACGCCCAGCACTCGCGAGTTTGAAGCTCGTCACAGTCATTCAATCCCAGAGTCCTACTTGGAATACCACAGACAAGGTTTAGACTTTTCAGACTCTCATGAATGCCGCCATCAATCTAGCTTATACCACGAAGATTCTGATTAAGAGATCCAAGAGATACTCATTCAATCTAAGGTGGAACGGAAGTGGTTGTCAGGCACGCGTTCGTGGGGGAATGATGATGATTGTCACATTCATCACATTCAGGTTGAAGTGCGAATGAATATCTTAGAAGCGGAATAAGTTGAATTGAATAGAAAAATAGTAGTACTTTGCATTAATCTTTGAGGAACAGCAGAGCTCCACACCTTAATCTATGGAGTGTAGAAACTCTACCGTTGAAAATACATAAGTGAAAGGTCCAGGCATGGCCGAATGGCCAGCCCCCAAAACGTGATCAAAGGATCATAAGATAATCCAAAGATGTCTAATATAGTAGTAAAAAGTCCTATTTATACTAAACTAGTTACTATGGTTTACAGAAGTAAGTAATTGATGCATAAATCTACTTCCGGGGCCCACTTGATGTGTGCTGGGCTGAGCTTGAGTGTTACACGTGTAGAGGTCAATCTTGGAGTTGAACGCCAGGTTGTAACGTATTTCTGGCGTTCAACTCTGGTTTGTGACGTGTTTCTGGCGTTTAACTCCAGACAGCAGCGTAGAACTGGCGTTCAACGCCCTTTTACATCGTCTAAACTCGGCCAAAGTATGGACTATTATACATTGCTGGAAAGCCCTGGATGTCTACTTTCCAACGCAATTGGAAACGCACCATGTCGAGTTCTGTAGCTCCAGAAAATCCACTTTGAGTGCAGGGAGGTCAGAATCCAACAGCATCAGCAGTCCTTCTTCAACCTCTGAATCTGATTTTTGCTCAAGTCCCTCAATTTCAGCCAAAAAATACCTGAAATCACAGAAAAACACACAAACTCATAGTAAAGTCTAGAAATGTGAATTTAACATAAAAACTAATGAAAACATCCCTAAAAGTAACTATATTCTACTAAAAACATACCAAAAACAATGCCAAAAAGCGTATAAATTATCCGCTCATCACAGAGTCAAACAAAATCCCCACATTCAAACTCTAAGTTTGGTGTTGGGAGGCCACAACCAAACTCTAAGTTTGGTGTTGAGAGGCCATCATCATGCTCTGAGTATCTGTGAGGCTCCATGAGAGCCCACTGTCAAGTTATTGACATTAAAGAAGCGCTTGTTGGGAGGCAACCCAATTTTACTTATCTATGTTAAATTTCTATTTTTTATTGTTATTTTATGTTTTCTATAGATTGATGATCATGTGAAGTCACAAAAACAATTGAAAAAGCAAGAACAAACTGAAAAACAGAATGAAAAAAATAGCACACCCTGGAGGAGAAGCCTACTGGCGTTTAACGCCAGAAATGGGCACCAGACTGGCGTTTAAGGCCAGAAAAGGGCAAGAAGCTGGCGTTAAACGCCAGAAAGGGGCAGTAACCTGGCGTTTAATGCCAGGATTGGCAGCAAAGGGCGTTTTGCAAGCCTAATTGGTGCAGGGATGAAAAATCCTTGACACCTCAGGATCTGTGGACCCCACAGGATCCCTACCAACCTCAACTCACTCTCTCTCTTCTTCACACTTTTTCATAATACTCTTCCCCAAATACCCTTCACCAATCACCTCAATACCTCTTTCCCAAAAAACCCCTCACCTATCAAATCCTACCCTCTTCTCCATAAACCCTTCACCAATCCACATTCATCCATCATAAACCCCACCTACCTCACCATTCAAATTTAAACCACTTTCCCTCCCAAACCCACCCATACATGGCCGAACATTACCCTCTCCCCGCTCCTATATAAACCAATCTTCACCCCTTCATTTTCACACATCTTAAACACTACTTCTCCCCCTTGGCCGACACACTAACCCCCCTCCATCTCCTCTATTTCTTCTTCCTCTACACTCTTCCTTCTTCTTTTGCTCAAGGACGAGCAAACCTTCTAAGTTTGGTGTGGTAAAAGCGTTACTTTTTGTTTTTCCATAACCATTTATGGCACCTAAGGCCGGAGAAACCTCTAGAAAGAGGAAAGGAAAGGCAAAAGCTTCCACCTCCGAGTCATGGGAGATGGAGAGATTCATCTCAAGGGTGCATCAAGACACTTCTATAAAGTTGTGGCCAAAAGGAAGGTGATCCCTGAGGTCCCTTTCAAGCTCAAAAAGGGTGAATATCCAGAGATCCGACATGAGATTCGAAGAAGAGGTTGGAAAGTTCTCACCAACCCCATTCAACAAGTCGGAATCTTAATGGTTCAAGAGTTCTATGCCAATGCATGGATCACCAAGAACCATGATCAAAGTGTGAACCCGGACCCAAAGAATTGGCTTACAATGGTTCGGGGGAAATACTTAGATTTCAGTCCGGAAAATGTAAGGTTGGCATTCAACTTGCCCATGATGCAAGGAGATGCACATCCCTACACTAGAAGGGTCAACTTTGATCAAAGGTTGGACCAAGTCCTCATAGACATTTGTGAAGAGGGCGCTCAATGGAAGAAAGATTCAAGAGGGAAGCCGGTTCAACTAAGAAGGCATGACTTCAAGCCCGTGGCTAGGGGATGGTTGGAGTTCATCCAACGCTCAATCATTCCCACTAGTAATCGGTCTGAAGTTACTGTAGACCGGGCTATCATGATCCATAGCATCATGATTGGAGAGGAAGTAGAAGTTCATGAGGTTATACCCCTAGAACTCTACAAGGTGGCGGACAAGTCTTCTACTTTGGCAAGGTTAGCCTTCCCTCATCTCATTTGTCATCTCTGCAATTCAGCTGGAATTGATATAGAGGAAGACATCCTCATTAATGAGGACAAGCCCATTACTAAGAAAAGGATGGAGAAAACAAGATATCTCACTCATGGACAAGAACATGAGGAAACTCCTCATCATGAAATCCTTGAGATGCCTCAAGGGATGCAATTTCCTCTACAAAATTATTGGGAGCAAATCAACACCTCCCTAGGAGAATTAAGTTTCAATATGGGACAACTAAGGGTGGAGCACCAAGAGCATTCCATCCTCCTTCATGAAATTAAAGAAGATCAAAGAGTCATGAGAGAGGAGCAACAAAGGCAAGGAAGAGACATTGAGGAGCTCAAGCACTCCATAAGATCTTCAAGAGGAAGAACAAGCCGCCATCACTAAGGTGGACCCGTTCTTTAATTTCCTTGTTCTTTATTTTCTGTTTTTCGAATTTTTATGCTTTATGTTTATTTATGTTTGTGTCTTATTACATGATCACTAATGTCTAAGTGTCTATGCCTTAAAGCTATGAATATGAATCCATCACCTTTCTTAAATGAAAAATGTTTTTAATTGAAAAAGAAAAAGAAGTACATGAATTTCGAATTTTAAAACAGATTAATTGTTTTGATGTGGTGGCAATACTTTTTGTCCTTCTGAATGAATGCTTGAACAGTGCATATTTTTGAATTTGTTGTTCATGAATGTTAAAATTGTTGACACTTAAAAGAATGAGGAAAAAGGAGAAATGCTAGTTGATGATTTGAAAAATCATAAAAATGATTCTTGAAGCAAGAAAAAGTAGTGACAAGTTTGCAGAAAAAAAGAGGCAAAAAAAAAGAAAAAAAATAATTGGGTGAACCTTTTCAGTTTGTGACTCAGCTTTGCTAAAGTCCCCAATTAGAGGTGTCCAGGGTTCTTAAGCACACTCTTTTTTTTGCTTTGGACCTTGACTTTAACCGCTCAGTCTCAAGTTTTCACTTGACACCTTCACGCCACAAGCACATGGTTAGGGACAGCTTGGTTTAGCCACTCAGGCCAGGATTTTATTCCTTTAGGCCCTCCTATCCACTGATGCTCAAAGCCTTGTGATCCTTTTTATTTACCCTTGCCTTTTGGTTTTAAGGGTTATTGGCTTTTTTTTTCCGCCTATAATTTTTTTTTCTTCTTTTTTTTTTCTGCAAGCTTTGTTCTTTGCTGCTTTTTCTTGCTTCAAGAATCATTTTTATGATTTTTCAGATTATCAAATAACATGTCTCCTTGTCATCATTCTTTCAAGAGCCAACATATTTAACATTCTTAAACAACAACTTCAAAAGACATATGCACTGTTCAAGCATTCATTCAGAAAACAAGAAGCATTGTCACCACATCAATATAATTAAACTAAGTTCAAGGATAAATTCGAAACTCATGTACTTCTTGTTCTTTTGAATTAAAACATTTTTCATTTAAGAGAGGTGATGGATTCATAGGACATTCATAACTTTAAGACAAAGTTACTAAATACTAATGATCATGTAATGAAGACACAAACATGGATAAGCACTTAACATAGAGAAAACGAAAAACAGAGAATAAGAACAAGGAATGAGTCCACCTTAGTGATGGTGGCGTTTCCTTCTTGAGGAACCAATGATGTCCTTGAGCTCTTCTATGTCTCTTCCTTGTCTTTGTTGCTCCTCCCTCATTGCTTTTTGATCTTCTCTTATTTCATGAAGGATGATGGAGTGCTCTTGATGTTCCACCCTTAGTTGTCCCATGTTGGAACTTAATTCTCCTAGGGAGGTGTTGATTTGCTCCCAATAGTTTTGTGGAGGAAGATGCATTTGAGGCATCTCCGGAATCTCATGGTGATGAGCTTCATGCGTCTCTTGAGATCCATGAATGGGTTCTCTTGCTTGCTCCATCCTTTTCTTAGTGATGGGCTTTTCTTCCTCAATGGGAATGTCTCCTTCTATGAAAGCTTCAACTGAGTAACATAGATGGCAAATAAGATGAGGAAAAGCTAGCCTTGCCATGGGGGAGGACTTTTCGGCTATTTTGTAGAGTTCAAGGGAGATGACTTCATGAACTTCTACTTCCTCTCCAATCATGATGCTATGGATCATGATGGCCCGATCCACAGTAATTTCAGATCGGTTGCTAGTGGGAATGATGGAGCGTTGGATGAACTCTAACCATCCTCTAGCCACAGGCTTGAGGTCCAATCTTCTTAGTTGAACCGGCTTGCCTTTGGAGTCAATCTTCCATTGAGCTCCTTCCACACATATGTCCATGAGGACTTGGTCCAACCTTTGATTAAAGTTGACCCTTCTAGTGTAGGGGCGTGCATCTCCTTGCATCATAGGCAAGTTAAATGCCAACCTCACATTTTCCGGACTAAAATCTAAGTATTTCCCCCGAACCATGGTGAGATAATTCTTTGGGTCCGGGTTCTTACTTTGATCATGGTTCCTAGTGATCCATGCATTGGCATAGAACTCTTGAACCATTAGGATACCGACTTGTTGGATGGGTTTTGTTAGAACTTCCCTACCTCTTCTTTGGATTTCATGTCGGATCTCTGGATACTCATTCTTCTTGAGCTTGAAAGGGACCTCGGGGATCACCTTCTTCTTGGCCACAACATCATAGAAGTGGTCTTGATGAGCTTTGGAGATGAATCTTTCCATCTCCCATGACTCGGAGGTGGAAGCTTTTGTCTTCTCTTTCCCTTTTCTAGAGGATTCTCCAGTCTTGGGTGCCATCAATGGTAATGGAAAAACAAAAAGCTTATGCTTTTACCACACCAAACTTAGAATATTGCTCGCCCTCGAGCAAGAAAAGAAAGAGTAGATGAAGAAGAAGAAGAAATAGAGGAGAGGGATAAGGGGTTGTGTTTCGGCCAAGAAGAGAAGAGAGGGTTGTGTTGTGTGAAAATGAAGAAGAATGGAGGGGTTTATATAGTGGGGGAGAGGGTGTTAGGTTCGGCCATTTAGGGTGGGGTTGGGTGGGAAATTGATTTTGAATTTTGAAGGTAGGTGGAGTTTATGAGGTAGGTTTATGGGGAAGAGTGGATGGATGTGAGTGGTGAAGTGGTGATAGGGAAGAGAGATTGAGGTGATTGGTGAAGAGTTTTGGGGAAGAGTGTTTATGGGATTGTGTGAAAGAGGGGTGAAGAGAAGTGAGTGGAGGTAGGTGGGGATCCTGTAGGGTCCACAGATCCTGAGGTGTTCAAGGATTTACAACCTTGCACCAAATTAGGCATGCAAAATGCCCTTGCACACAACTCTGGGCGTTCAGCGCCAGATTGGTGCTTGTTTTGGGCGTTGAATGCCCATTTGTTGCCCATTTCTGGCGTTGAACGCCAAAACCATGCTTGTTCAGGGCGTTCAGCGCCAGCTCTTCTCCAGGGTGCAATTCTGGCGTTCAAACGCCCAGATGCTGCCCATTTTGGGCGTTCAGCGCCAGAACCATGCTCTGTTCTAGCATTGAACGCCAGCCAGATGCTTCTTACTGGCGTTTAAATGCCAGTAAGGTCTTCCTCCAGGGTGTGATTTTTCTTCTGCTGTTTTTGATTCTGTTTTCAATTTTTATATTTATTTTGTGACTCCACATGATCATGAACCTAATAAAACATGAAAGAACAAGAAAAATAAAATTAGATAAAAATTGGGTTGCCTCCCAACAAGCGCTTCTTTAATGTCAATAGCTTGACAGTGGGCTCTCATGGAGCCTCACAGATGTTCAGAGCATTGTTGAGACTTCCCAACACCAAACTTAGAGTTTGGATATGGGAGTTCAACACCAAACTTAGAGTTTGGTTGTGGCCTCCCAACACCAAACTTAGAGTTTGACTGTGGGGGCTCTGGTTGACTCTGTTTTGAGAGAAGCTTTTTATGCTTCCTCTTCATGTTTACAGAAGGGTAACCTTGAGTTGTAAACACAAGGGAGTCTTCATTCAATTGAAGGACTAATTCACCTCTGTCAACATCAATCACAGCTCTTGCTGTGGCTAGGAAAGGTCTTCCAAGGATGATGGATTCATCCTCATCCTTCCCAGTGTCTAGAACTATGAAATCAGCATGGATGTAAAGGCCTTCAACCTTTACTAACACGTCCTGTACTTGTCCATAAGCCTATTTTCTTGAATTGTCTGCCATCTCTAATGAGATTTTAGCAGCTTGCACCCCAAAGATTCCCAGTTTCTCTATTACAGAGAGGGGCATGAGGTTTATCCCTGAACCAAGGTCACACAGAGCCTTGTCAAAGATCATGTTGCCTATGGTACAAGGTATTACGAACTTTCCAGGATCCTGTTTCTTCTGAGGCAATCTCAGTTGATCCAGATCACTTAGTTCATTGGTGAATAAGGGAGGTTCATCTTCCCAAGTCTCAATACCAAATAATTTGGCATTCAGCTTCATGATTGCACCAAGAAACTTGGCAGCTTGCTCTTCAGTAACATCCTCATTCTCTTCAAAAGAGGAATACTCATCAGAGCTCATGAATGGTATAAGGAGGTTCAATGGAATCTCCATGGTCTCTAGATGAGTCTCAGATTCCTTTGGTTCCTCAGAGAGAAACTCCTTATTGATCACTGGACGTCCCAGGAGGTCTTCCTCCTTGGGATTCACATCCTCTCCTTCCCTTACAGGTTCACCCATGGTGATCAATTCAATGGCCTTGCACTCTCCTTTTGGATTTTCTTCTGTATTGCTTGGGAGAGTACTAGGAGGGATTTCAGTGATCCTTTTACTCAGCTGGCCTACTTGTGCTTCCAAATTTCTAATGGAAGACCTTGTTTCACTCATGAAACTTACAGTGGCCTTGGACAGATCAGAGACTAAGTTTGCTAAATTAGAGGTGTTTTGTCCAGAGTTCTTTGTCTGTTGCTGAGTGGATGATCGAAAAGGTTTACTACTGTTAAACCTATTTCTTCCACCATTATTAAAGCCTTGCTGAGGCTTTTGATCCTTCCATGAGAAATTTGGATGATTTCTCCATGATGGGTTATATGTGTTTCCATAAGGTTCACCCATATAATTTACCTCTGCTATTGCAGGGTTTTCAGGATCATAAGCTTCTTCTTCAAAAGATGCCTCTTGAGTACTGTTGGATGCAGCTTGCATTCCATTCAGACTCTGAGAAATCATATTGACTTGCTGAGTCAATATTTTGTTCTGAGCCAATATGGTATTCAGAGTATCAATTTCAAGAACTCCCTTCTTCATAGGCGTCCCATTACTCACAGGATTCCTCTTAGAAGTGTACATGAACTGGTTATTAGCAACCATGATAATGAGTTCTTGAGCTTCTGCAGGCATTTTCTTTAGGTGAATGGATCCACCTGCAGAAGTATCCAATGACATCTTAGCCAATTCAGATAGACCATCATAGAATATATCCAGGATGGTCCATTCTGAAAGCATGTCAGAAGGACACTTTTTGGTCAGTTGCTTGTATCTTTCCCAAGCTTCATAGAGGGATTCACCTTCTTTCTGTCTGAAGGTTTGAACATCCACTCTAAGCTTGCTCAGCTTTTGAGGAGGAAAGAACTTGGCTAAGAAAGCCTTGACCAGCTTATCCCAAGAGTTCAGGCTATCCTTAGGTTGAGAGTCCAACCATATTCTAGCTCTGTCTCTCACAGCAAAAGGGAAAAGCATGAGCCTGTAAGACTTCAGGATCTACTCCATTAGTCTTAACAATATCACAGATCTGCAAGAATTCAGTTAAGAACTGAAAAGGATCTTCAGATGGAAGTCCATGAAACTTGCAGTTCTGCTGCATCAGAGAAACTAATTGAGGTTTCAGCTCAAAATTATTTGCTCCAATGGCAGGAATGGAGATGCTTCTTCCATGTAAATTGGAATTAGGTACAGTAAAGTCACCAAGCATCCTCCTTGCATTATTATTATTTTCGGCTGCCATCTCCTCTTCTTGTTCGAAAATTTCTGAAAGGTTGTCTCTGGACTGTTGTATTTTAGCTTCTCTTAGTTTCCTTTTCAGAGTCCTTTCAGGTTCTGGATCTGCTTCAACAAGAATATTCTTGTCTTTGCTCCTGCTCATATGAAAAAGAGGGACAGAAAAATAATAATAATAATAATAATAGGGATCCTTTTTACCACAGTATAGAGGTCCCTGTGTGAATAGAAGAAAAGAAGAAGAGAAAATCTGAACTCAGAGAGAGAGAGGGAGTTCGGATTTTTGGTGAGTGATGTGAGGAAGAGATGTTAGTAGATGAATAAATAAATAGAAGGAGATGAGAGAGAAGGAGAATTTTCGAAAATTATTTTTGAAAAAGAGTTAGTGATTTTCGAAAATAGTTTTTGAAAAAGGTTAGTAATTTTCGAAAATTAAAATCAAAAATTAAAATAATTAGTTAATTAAAAAGAAATTTTGAAAAAGGGGGAAGATATTTTCGAAAATTAGAGAGAGAGAGTTAGTTAGGTGGTTTTGAAAAAGATAAGAAACAAACAAAAAGTTAGTTAGTTAGTTGAAACAAATTTGAAAATCAATTTTTTTAAAAGATAAGAAGATAAGAAGTTAGAAAAGATATTTTGAAAATCAAATTTTTGAAAAAGATAAGATAAGAAGATATTTTTGAAAAGATATGATTGAAATTAGTTTTGAAAAAGATTTGATTTTTAAAATCACAATTAATGACTTGATTCACAAGAAATCACAAGATATGATTCTAGAACTCAAAGTTTGAATCTTTCTTAACAAGTAAGTAACAAACTTGAAATTTTTGAATCAAAACATTAATTGATGGTGTTATTTTCGAAACTTAGGAGATAAAGATAAGAAAAAGATTTTTGAAAAATATTTTTAAAATTTTCGAAAATGAATAAGAAAAATGAAAAAGATTTGATTTTTGAAAAAGATAAGATTTTTAAATTGAAAATTTGATTTGACTCATAAGAAACAACTATATTTTAAAAGTTTTTTGAAAAAGTCAACTCAAATTTTTGAATTTATGAGTGAAAAAAGGGAAAGATATTTTTTTTTATTTTTGAATTTTTAATGATGAGAGAGAAAAACACTAAAAATGCTCAATGCATGGAGATTTTAGATCAAAACAATGAATGCATGCAAGAATGCTATGAATGTCAAGATGAACACCAAGAACACTTTGAAGATCATGATGAACATCAAGAACATATTTTTGAAAAATTTTATATGCAAAGAAAACATGCAAGACACCAAACTTAGAAATCTTTAATGCTTAGACACTAAGATTTCAAGAATGCATATGAAAAACAAGAAAAGACACAAAACATGAAAACATCAAGATCAAACAAGAAGACTTACCAAGAACAACTTGAAGATCATGAAGAACACCATGAATGCATGAATTTTTCGAAAATTTTATGCAAATTTTAAAACATGCAATTGACACCAAACTTATAACATGACACATGACTCAAACAAGAAATACAAAATATTTTTTTGATTTTTATGATTTTATGATTTTTTTGTATTTTCTTTTAATTTTTTCGAAAATCATTTTGAAAAAAAGAAAAATAAGGATTCCAAAATTTTTAATATGAATTCCAGGAATCTTATGCTCTTTAAACTAAAGCTCCAATCAAAGGGTCAGGCATGGCTTAATAGCCAGCCAAGCTTTAGTATGTAACTCAGACATGACACGCCTGACATACCCTATCCAGAAGAATTAGACATGGCTTTACAGCCAGCCAGGCTTCAACATGCTTCATGAAACACTAGAATTCATTCTTAAAAATTCTGAAGAAAAATATATTTTTGAAAATATTTTTATTTTAAAAAAAAAATTTTTTTTGAAAACAAAGGAGAAATTTTTGAAAGGTTTTTTTTTTGAAATTTTTTTTTTGAAAACTTTTTGAAAATAATAAGAAAATTACCCAATCTAAGCAACAAGATGAACCGTCAGTTGTTCAAACTCAAACAATCCCCGGCAACGGCGCCAAAAACTTGGTGCACGAAATTGTGATCTCAGGCAACGGCGCCAGAAACTCTGTACGCACGTCTTAATAAATCGTTTTTCATTCACAACTTCGATACAACTAACCAGCAAGTGCACTGGGTCGTCCAAGTAATAAACCTTACGTGAGTAAGGGTCGATCCCACGGAGATTGTTGGTATGAAGCAGGCTATGGTCACCTTGTAAATCTCAGTCAGGCGGATATCAAATAGTTATGGAGTTTTCGAACATAAATAATAAATAGATAGAAAATAAGGATAGAAACACTTATGTATATCATTGGTGAGAATTTCAGATACGTGTATAGAGATGCTTTCGTTCCTCTGAACCTCTGCTTTCCTGCTGTCTTCATCCAATCAGTCTTACTCCTTTCCATGGCTGGCTTTATGTAAGGGCATCACCGTTGTCAATGGCTACATCCCATCCTCTTGTGAAAATGGTCCAAATGCTCTGTCACAGCATGGCTAATCATCTGAGGTTCTCGATCATACTGGAATAGGATTCACCCTCCTTTTGCGTCTGTCACTACGCCCAGCACTCGCGAGTTTGAAGCTCGTCACAGTCATTCAATCCCAGAGTCCTACTCGAAATACCACAGACAAGGTTTAGACTTTCCGGACTCTCATGAATGCCGCCATCAATCTAGCTTATACCACGAAGATTCTGATTAAGAGATCCAAGAGATACTCATTCAATCTAAGGTGGAACGGAAGTGGTTGTCAGGCACGCGTTCGTGGGGGAATGATGATGATTGTCACATTCATCACATTCAGGTTGAAGTGCGAATGAATATCTTAGAAGCGGAATAAGTTGAATTGAATAGAAAAACAGTAGTACTTTGCATTAATCTTTGAGGAACAGCAGAGCTCCACACCTTAATCTATGGAGTGTAGAAACTCTACCGTTGAAAATACATAAGTGAAAGGTCCAGGCATGGCCGAATGGCCAGCCCCCAAAACGTGATCAAAGGATCATAAGATAATCCAAAGATGTCTAATACAGCAGTAAAAAGTCCTCTTTATACTAAACTAGTTACTAGGGTTTACAGAAGTAAGTAATTGATGCATAAATCCACTTCCGGGGCCCACTTGGTGTGTGCTTGGGCTGAGCTTGAGTGTTACACGTGTAGAGGTCAATCTTAGAGTTGAACGCCAGGTTGTAACGTATTTCTAGCGTTCAACTCTGGTTTGTGACGTGTTTCTGGCGTTTAACTCCAGACAGCAGCGTAGAACTGGCGTTCAACGCCCTTTTACGTCATCTAAACTCGGCCAAAGTATGGACTATTATACATTGCTGGAAAGCCCTGGATGTCTACTTTCCAACGCAATTGGAAGCGCACCATGTCGAGTTCTGTAGCTCCAAAAAATCCACTTTGAGTGCAGGGAGGTCAGAATCCAACAGCATCAGCAGTCCTTCTTCAACCTCTGAATCTGATTTTTGCTCAAGTCCCTCAATTTCAGCCAGAAAATACCTGAAATCACAGAAAACACACAAACTCATAGTAAAGTCCAGAAATGTGAATTTAACATAAAAACTAATGAAAACATCCCTAAAAGTAACTAGATTCTACTAAAAATATACCAAAAACAATGCCAAAAAGCGTATAAATTATCCGCTCATCACAGAGTCAAACAAAATTCCCACATTCAAAATCTAAGTTTGGTGTTGGGAGGCCACAAACAACTCTAAGTTTGGTGTTGAGAGGCCATCATCATGCTCTGAGTATCTGTGAGGCTCCATGAGAGCCCACTGTCAAGCTATTGACATTAAAGAAGCGCTTGTTGGGAGGCAACCCAATTTTACTTATCTATGTTAAATTTCTATTTTTCATTGTTATTTTATGTTTTCTATAGATTGATGATCATGTGAAGTCACAAAAACAATTGAAAAAGCAAGAACAAACTGAAAAACAGAATGAAAAAAATAGCACACCCTGGAGGAGAAGCCTACTGGCGTTTAAACGCCAGTAAGGGCAGCAGAATGGGCGTTAAATGCCCAGTCTGGCACCATTCTGGGAGTTTAACGCCAGAAATGGGCACCAGACTGGCGTTTAATGCCAGAAAAGGACAAGAAGTTGGCGTTAAACGCCAGAAAGGGGCAGTAACCTGGCGTTTAATGCCAGGATTGGCAGCAAAGGGCGTTTTGCAAGCCTAATTGGTGCAGGGATGAAAAATCTTTGACACCTCAGGATCTGTGGACCCCACAGGATCCCTACCAACCTCAACTCACTCTCTCTCTTCTTCACACTTTTTCATAATACTCTTCCCCAAATACCCTTCACCAATCACCTCAATACCTCTTCCCCAAAAAACCCCTTACCTATCAAATCCTACCCTCTTCTCCATAAACCCTTCACCAATCCACATCCATCCATCATAAATCCCACCTACCTCACCATTCAAATTTAAACCACTTTCCCTCCCAAACCCACCCATACATGGCCGAACATTACCCTCTCCCCGCTCCTATATAAACCAATCTTCACCCCTTCATTTTCACACATCTTAAACACTACTTCTCCCCCTTGGCCGACACACTAACCCCCCTCCATCTCCTCTATTTCTTCTTCCTCTACACTCTTCCTTCTTCTTTTGCTCGAGGACGAGCAAACCTTCTAAGTTTGGTGTGGTAAAAGCGTTGCTTTTTGTTTTTCCATAACCATTTATGGCACCTAAGGCCGGAAAAACCTCTAGCAAGTGGAAAGGAAAGGCAAAAGCTTCCACCTCCGAGTCATGGGAGATGGAGAGATTCATCTCAATGGTGCATCAAGACACTTCTATAAAGTTGTGGCCAAAAGGAAGGTGATCCCCGAGGTCCCTTTCAAGCTCAAAAAGGGTGAATATCCAGAGATCCGACATGAGATTCGAAGAAGAGGTTGGGAAGTTCTCACCAACCCCATTCAACAAGTCAGAATCTTAATGGTTCAAGAGTTCTATGCCAATGCATGGATCACCAAGAACCATGATCAAAGTGTGAACCCGGACCCAAAGAATTGGCTTACAATGGTTCGGGGAAAATACTTAGATTTCAGTCCAAAAAATGTAAGGTTGGCATTCAACTTGCCCATGATGCAAGGAAATGCACATCCCTACACTATAAGGGTCAACTTTGATCAAAGGTTGGAGCAAGTCCTCATAGACATTTGTGAAGAGGGCGCTCAATGGAAGAAAGATTCAAGAGGGAAGCCGGTTCAACTAAGAAGGCATGACTTCAAGCCCGTGGCTAGGGGATGGTTGGAGTTCATCCAACGCTCAATCATTCCCACTAGCAATCGGTCTGAAGTTACTATAGACCGGGCTATCATGATCCATAGCATCATGATTGGAGAGGAAGTAGAAGTTCATGAGGTTATATCCCTAGAACTCTACAAGGTGGCGGACAAGTCTTCTACTTTGGCAAGGTTAGCCTTCCCTCATCTCATTTGTCATCTCTGCAATTCAGCTGGAATTGATATAGAGGAAGACATCCTCATTAATGAGGACAAGCCCATTACTAAGAAAAGGATGGAGAAAACAAGATATCTCACTCATGGACAAGAACATGAGGAAACTCCTCATCATGAAATCCCTGAGATACCTCAAGGGATGCAATTTTCTCTACAAAATTATTGGAAGCAAATCAACACCTCCCTAGGAGAATTAAGTTTCAATATGGGACAACTAAGGTTGGAGCACCAAGAGCATTCCATCCTCCTTCATGAAATTAAAGAAGATCAAAGAGTCATGAGAGGGGAGCAACAAAGGCAAGGAAGAGACATTGAGGAGCTCAAGCACTCCATAAGATCTTCAAGAGGAAGAACAAGCCGCCATCACTAAGGTGGACCCGTTCTTTAATTTTCTTGTTCTTTATTTTCTGTTTTTCGAATTTTTATGCTTTATGTTTATTTATGTTTGTGTCTTATTACATGATCACTAGTGTCTAAGTGTCTATGCCTTAAAGCTATGAATATGAATCCATCACCTTTCTTAAATGAAAAATATTTTTAATTGAAAAAGAAAAAGAAGTACATGAATTTCGAATTTTAAAACAGATTAATTATTTTGATGTGGTGGCAATACTTTTTGTCCTTCTGAATGAATGCTTGAACAGTGCATATTTTTGAATTTGTTGTTCATGAATGTTAAAATTGTTGACACTTAAAAGAATGAGGAAAAAGGAGAAATGCTAGTTGATGATTTGAAAAATCATAAAAATGATTCTTGAAGCAAGAAAAAGTAGTGACAAGCTTGCAGAAAAAAAGAGGCAAAAAAAAAAAAAGAAAAGAAAGAGAAAGAAAAAGCAAGCAGAAAAAGCCAATAGCCCTTTAAACCAAAAGGCAAGGGTAAAATAAAAAGGATCCAAGGCTTTGAGCATCAGTGGATAGGAGGGCCCACAGGAATAAAATCCTGGCCTAAGCGGCTAAACCAAGCTATCCCTAACCATGTGCTTGTGGCGTGAAGGTCTCAAGTGAAAACTTGAGACTGAGCGGTTAAAGTCGTGGTCCAAAGCAAAAAGAGTGTGCTTAAGAGCTCTAGACACCTCTAATTGGGGACTCTAGCAAAGCTAAGTCACAATCTAAAAAGGTTCACCCAGTTATGTGTCTGTGGCGTTTATGTATCCGGTGGTAATACTGGAAAACAAAATGCTTAGGGTCACGGCCAATACTCATAAAGTAACTGTGTTCAAGAATCAAATACTGAACTAGGAGAATCAATAACACTATCTGAATTCTAAGTTCCTATAGATGCCAATCATTCTGAACGTCAAAGGATAAAGAGAGATGCCAAAACTGTTCGGAAGCAAAAAGCTAATAGCCCCGCTCATCTAATTAAGACTGGTCTTCATAGATATTTTTGGAATTCATTGTATATTCTCTTCTTTTTATCCTACTTTGTTTTTAGTTGCTTGGGGACAAGCAACAATTTAAGTTTGGTGTTGTGATGAGCGGATAATTTATACGCTTTTTGGCATTGTTTTTAGTATGTTTTTAGTATATTTTAGTTAGTTTTTATTATGTTTTTATTAGTTTTTAAATAAAAATCACAATTCTGGACTTTACTATGAGTTTGTGTGTTTTTCTGTGATTTCAGGTATTTTCTGGCTGAAATTGAGGGACCTGAGCAAAAATCTGATTCAGAGGCTGAAAAAGGACTGCAGATGCTGTTGGATTCTGACCTCCCTACACTCGAAGTGGATTTTTTGGAGCTATAGAAGCCCAATTGGCACGCTCTCAATTTTGTTAGAAAGTAGACATCCTGGGCTTTCCAGAATATATAATAGTGCATACTTTGCCCAAGATTTGATAGCCCAAACCGGCGTTCCAAGTCAGCATAGAAATTCTGGCGTCAAAACGCCAGAACTAGCATGAAAGCTGGAGTTAAACGCCCAAACTGGCACAAAAGCTAGCGTTTAACTCCAAGAAAAGTCTCTACACGTGAAAGCTTCAATACTCAGCCCAAGCACACACCAAGTGGGCCCGGAAGTGGATTCTGCATCATTTACTCATTTCTGTAAACCCTAGGTTACTAGTTTTCTACAAATAAGACCTTTTACTATTGTATAAAAAAAAACACGATCTTTGGACGCTTAGTTTTGAGGCCTTTGAGGCTGGCCATTCGGCCATACTTAGACTATTTTCACTTATGTATTTTCAACGGTGGAGTTTCTACACACCATAGATTAAGGTGTGGAGCTCTGTTGTTCTTCATGAATTAATGCAAAGTACTACTGTTTTTCTATTCAATTCACGCCTACTTCTTCTGTAATATATACACTCATTCTTCAACTTGATGAATGTGATGATCCGTGACACTCATAACCATTCTCACCTATGAACGCGTGCCTGACAACCACTTCCATTCTACATGCAAACAAGCTTGAATGTGTATCTCTTGGGTTTCTAATCTAAGATTAGAACCTTCGTGGTATAGGCTAGAATTATTGGCGGCCATTCCTGAGATCCGAAAAGTCTAAACCTTGTCTGTGGTATTCCGAATAGGATCCGGAAAGGGATGACTGTGACGAGCTTCAAACTCGCGAGTGTTGGGCGTAGTCACAGACGCAAAAGGATCAATGGATCCTATTCCAACATGATCGAGAACTAACAGATGATTAGCTGTGCGGTGACAATGCATTTGGAACATTTTCACTGAGAGGACGGGAAGTAGCCATTGACAACGGTGATGCCCAACATAAAGCTTGCCATGGAAAGGAGTATGAATGATTGGAAGAAGGCAATAGGAAAGCAGAGGTTCAGAAGGAACAAAGCATCTCCATACGCTTATCTGAAATTCCTACCAATGAATTACATAAGTATCTCTATCTTTATTTTATGTTTTATTCATATTTTAATTATCAATTCTCCATAACCATTTGAATCCGCCTGACTGAGATTTACAAGATGACCATAGCTTGCTTCAGCCGACAATCTCCGTGGGATCGACCCTTACTCACGTAAGGTTTATTACTTGGATGACCCAATGCACTTGCTGGTTAGTTGTGCGAAGTTGTGAAAAAGAACTAAGATTATGAACGTGCGTATTAAGTTTTTAGCGCCGTTACCAAGGAATGAACAATCACGATTTCGTGCACCACCCGTCTAGCTGCGTCTCCTTCGCTCGTCGTCTATCGCGGGGTCCTCATCTGTAGCGTGGTCGTCGTCCGTCATGTGGTCGTCATCCTTGGCGTGCTCGTCGTCCCTTCCGTGCGCGTCTCCCTTTGCCTTGTTCGCGGCTCATCCGCCATCACTGCTTGTTCGCTATCAATGGTTGTCCGCAATTATTGGACCCATCTTCTCGCTGCATCGCGCCTCCATTCCTCCCTTGCTGCCTAAACTGCTGCTCTTCATCCCCATGTTCTTCTCCCTTTGCAACATTAGGTGATAATTTGATTTTTTTTCCTATTTTTTCCAAGGTTGATTCCTTTATTTTAAGCATATGTGAATTTATTGATATAATGATTTATGAGTTGATTAGAAAAAAAATATGGCACTGGTTGAATTGAAATCTTGAATTAATTTTTGAATTAGTTTATAAATATGAATATGTAGAAATTTTGTTAATTATTGAATTAGTTTCACTGATTATGAATTTTGTTGATTGTTGTTGTGATGATGTTGGTTTATTAGGATTTTTTTCTTTCTTTTTGGTGTAGTGATGGGATTGGGTTTCACTATATACCTACATTATGGTGGAAAGTTTCATGATACATGACACAATCTAGAGTATTTTTTGGTGGGGAGGGAGGGGGGAGGGAAGGGTGTTGGAAGACTTGCATTTTGAACTCGATGAATGGAGCCTACAAGAAATAGTTAGTGAGCTAAAGAAGTTAGGGTACAAAGGTTATGGTAAGATATGGTATTATAAACTAGGCTGTCAGTTGAACTCAACTCTTAGAGAGTTGATGAGTGATGGAGATGCCATGAGAATTGGTAGGTTATTAGTGTCACAAAATGTTAAGCACTACTTGGTGTACATTGTTGATGGATGTAAAGAATGTCATGGTGTTGAGATAACTTCAAATGATAAAGATTATGTGCCAACTAAAGCTAAGTACAATGGTAGTGGTTTAATAGAAGTAGAAGTTGAAAGTGAATCAGAGCCATCTAGTTAGGAGGATAGATTTGATGATAGTGCCGATGATTGAGATCATGAGGACAATTTTGGTTTTGAGGTTAAAGATGGAAATGATATTAGAGCTTCAAATGCTTTTAAGGAATTTAACAGCCCGTTAAACCAAGATGATAATAGATAAGCTGTTGGTGATGATGTTGCTACTCATGCTGCTACTGTTGATGAGGATGTTGAAGTTGGAGAAATTTCTAAGGATTATGAAACTAAATATATTGATAGCTATGAGGGAGATTTGGATGATATGATTAATGGAGCTGTTGCTAACAATGATGTTGCTGCTGCTGATAATAGATCTGATGTAAATATTCGCAGAGCTGAGAGAAAAAGGCAAGTTGGAATAGGCAGGGGTAGAGAAAGGGACAAAGGAAGGAGTGTTGCTGCATTTTCTCACCCAACAACAATCTCTGCTGCAGCAACCACACTCCACCACACCTCCTGCTGCATCTTTACAACCACTACCCACCATACTTGTTGTTGCATCTTCTCAACCACCTTCCATTGTTGCTATTTCAGATTCTCAAGCTCCAACCACAACTACTGGTGTTGGAGATTCTGAGGTTCCTATCATAGCACCTTGATCTTCATAAGTTGTCTTACCTACTATTTTTGCATCCTCCCATCGTCTTACATCTGTTGCAGCTGCATATTCTCAGCAACTATCTAGAGTATCTTCTCAAGCCTTGCCAAAGACAAAGGTGTTTGGTCTGAAGAAGAGTGGGTGGCTCAAATTAGAAGTGAGGAAGGCAACAGGCCAACCAAGTCTACATATAGACCTAACTAACGACTAAAGCATTATTCTATTTAGAGTTAGAGTTGTTGAGGTTGCTATTAAATAATATATGTTACGATGAATTGTATAGGATTTATTGATTATGCTGTAACTTTGTGGCCAATGTTTTGGTATTGGTAGGACCATTATTTTGGTACTATGTTATATGGCTGGATCACTTTTAAATGTTGCACTTACTGAACTTTTATTCTAGATTAAGTATGTGGCATATTATATGACTATTTATTTTGTGATATATTGTGGACATATGATTTACATGACCATTATTTAATGACTATCTAGATATGTGGCATATTATATGGCCACTTATTTTGTATAACTTGTGGATATATGGTTTAAATTTAAAGATTGAACTCTAAAATTTTTATCAACTCTATTTTATGTTATATTCAAACAAAAGACATTAATGTAAAATTTAATCAAACTAAATATAATTAACAGTAATTGGATTGAAGTTATAGAATTCCTTATATTAGAATAATACCTTATACAACACAGGTAATTTTAAACCCTTACAAACCACATTGCAATTACTAGGACTATCAAAAACATAAACAACATATATTGCATTTTGGATTAGTTTTTCATATTGTCTTTCAATCTCCCAAGTTGTTCTTGGACAGCATTAAGTTCATCACACAATCTACCCACATAAGCATCCATTTCTCCAGCTTCCACAATTAATCCTTCTATCTCCACGCTTAGTCTCCCTATCTTCCTTTCTTGTGCACTAATTTTTTTTATTTTAGCCTCCAACTTACTATAATCTTGTGTTTCCACAACTCCAATAGCAACAGATACTATTTCTCTTCTTATTGCATCACCTTCATCAACCCACTCAAAAAATTTGCATCTTTTGTTAAGACAAGAAATAAATCTTCTATTAAGATTCCTTGTTGTTCCAAAAGTTTGAAGAATTAGAGTGTCACCACAAAAACAGTGAACCCTCTTATCCTTTTCCTTTGGCCACCCATTCCTCAAGTCGTCATCATCATCAATCCACTCAAAGAAGTTGTATTTTGGCATCTTTCCATAAGCAATGTACCTCCTACCATGGTTAGACACAGCCAATGAAGGGCGCTCTGCTATTGCTTCCCCACAGAAACACACATTACAATAAAAATACTAAGTACCATCGGATTTAACATCGTAGAGTATTGGCAAATTTATCATCGGATTTACCAGCGGTAACGGCTTCGAATTCATGAGGTTAAGTAATTACCGGCGGATTTTGGTTTCCGACGATAAATTTGCCGGTAATATTTAGAGGGAAACAAAAAAAATTGGCGCATTTTTTAGGGGTAAACCCACTTAGTGAAACGCTGCGTTTTGGTGACCCGCAATGATTTACCATCAGATTTTTTTTACGATAAATCTAACGTTAACTGGGTCGTAATTCAAAATGCAAATTCTCTTTCCCCTCATTCGAATTTCACTCTCTCTTACTCATTTGTTTCCTCTCCTCTCCCCAACACCACCATCTGCAACTGCCGAAACCACCACCATCACATCCCCTCTCTGTCGTCGTCAACCCACCGCCGAGACCCCTCCCTTCTTCTTCTTCTTTTTCTTTTCCCTTTTCTCTCATTGCTATTTCATCGTTAATATTCTTCCTTCTCAGAACCGCCGCATCGCACCACAAAGCAACCACCGGTGAGCCATCAAGCCACCGTTATCCCCACTATCATCGCGCCACCATTGTCCAACTTTGCTGCGAGTCCATCCTTCAGCGCAGCAAAATAGGAAAGCCCTTGTCCTAGTCTCCCAGTGAGTTTCCCAGCCTTGGCGACTGACGTCCGTAGCTTCTCACTCCGGCAACAACATAGTACTATTGCAACCCCTCTCTTCCCTCTCCTCTGTTTTATATGTTTCCCTGCATCACAGATTTTTTTTATTAAACTCTGTTTTTCAAATTCTATTTAATTAGTATTGGTTCATTAGTTTGGTTTTAGTTAGTTTAGTTAGATTTAACTTTCTGTTTTAGTGAATTTTAGGTTGTTAAGATAGGTTTGGTGTAGATTACTTGGTTCTGAGATTGCTGAAAGTGGTTAGATTGTCTGATTATGTTCATTAGGTTAGGTATGCTTTTTGAATTGGAATTGGGATTGTATATTAATGCTTGGTATTGATTTTTGCTTGTTTGATTAATTTGGCACGACAAGTGTTCGATAATATGTCTCAAAGAGTTCTAAATGAAAATTTGGTTCAATCTTTAAAAATCAATTCTTGCTTTTACATTATTAGTGTTATTATGCATTAATGTGAATGTGAATATTTCTAATTTATCAAGTTTAGTTTGATATGATAGATTGATCGATATGTTATTTCTTATTAATTGCGTTTTGAGTATATGTGCTATGTACAATTGCCATGAATGGGTTATTTGAAAATTGAATTTCATTCACAATATCACATACTCTAAAACTCTTCTTTTGTATAATCCATCATATTACTTCAATTCTTGAATGGCCTAAGTGATTATTGAGTTTCTTGTTGATTGTTTTCTTACTTTTAACTCGCAAATATTTTGAAATCATCTTTGACGCACTAATTGAGTTGAATTTGAACTTTGAAAAGTGTTTGGATTATTGAAATGATTTGCTGAATATTGTTACTGGAGTTGTTTGAAATTGTATAAATTATGTTAATTTACTGTGTTGCGGATGATTTTGCTCTTTGCACACATGAGACAAGTAGAGGTGTTGCGGATCATGATACTAGTCGTGGTCATGGTAGAGAGAGGGTTTCTTCCAGTACCTCTGAAAATTCTAGATCCTCTCCTTCTACTCTAACTACCCCAGTGACGTCATAAGTTGTAGGTTTATCGGACCAGCCGTTTATCATGGTCCCTAACCCAACTACGTCTCTCTGCCTACGGTGACGATGCCGCCTCCATCCGCCCAGCAGCCCAATGCTACAGTGATGCCGCCTCCAACGACGGACACCGCGATCCCAGAATCCTCTCACGGAAGTAATCCAGCTGATGCCCTTCCACCGCCTCCCATCGTATGGTTGACGATTTGGCCTAATGGCAAAATGAGATAAGTATCACTTTAAGTCTTCTTTATGCTGAAAGTGTCTGACTATTGATTCTAGTTTAGTGGATTTAAGGTTGTAGGTTTGAACTGCTGAAAGTTATTGATATATCATGATTAGTGATTCTTGATAGTTGATTCTAGTTTTAGTGGATTTAGGGTTGTATGTTTGAATTACTAAAAGTGTTTTATATTTCTTAATTATTGAATTGCTGAAAGTGTTTAACTATTGATTACAGTTTAGTGGATTTATGGATGTTGATTATTGATTATTGCCTGTTGTTCATTGATTGTTGACATTCGGTGTTATTTAAGTTAATTGTTGATGGATAAAATTTGTGGCACATTCTAGTTATAGACGAGACATTGCCGAAATTTCTAAAAAAAAAAACTCTATAAATATTATGGTTTTTTTCTTCTGAAGTTTTAATTTATATTGGCATAATAGATTGTTTGTGGATTATTGATAGGTTTGCGCCAAACAACAATGAATATACTCAGGAGATGACCAACGTCATCAAGTTGATGTACGACCATCCGTGACCCAGCTACAAGAAGATCTCCTCTGAGACCAGAGAGAGATGATTTCAGAAGTGGATGGTAATTAGTTTTTTTTTTTAGTTTCAAACCTGCTTAGCTAGTTTCTATTTTGATTAACTAATTTTAAAGTTTCTTTGTACAGCTACACATTCTATGGGATGCTGAGCACGATGTTACCATCAGAAAGATATACGACCATCGAATGGGTCGGCGGCTGCAACAGATGCTAGAGGATATTCGGCTCTGTCGAAAAATCAAGAAGGCTCTGTTAGTTCACTGGGAGACTGATGAGGGGTTCAGGCATCAGCGTCTCACAAACAGAGCTAATAGGACATCGGCCAGGTCATCCAAGTATACCTGCAACTCAGCGACCTTCATGAAGACTAAGGTTAGGCTAGCATGTAGTTTCTTTAACGTTGTTGATGAACGGATATTTTCTACGCTTCTTGACATCATTTTCATATAGTTTTTAGTATGTTTTGTTTTGTTTTTATTAAGTTTTTATAGGTTTTAGTGTTAAATTCACATTTTTGGATTCTACTATGAGTTTTTGTATTTTTGTACAATTTCAGGCAATTTTTGACTAAAATTGAGGAGCTGGAGCAAAGGTCTAATTCAGAGACAGAGAAAGCACTGCAGATGCTGTCCAAATCTGACCTACCTGTACTCGGAAGAGCTTTTCTAGAGCTACAGAAATCAAAATGTAGAGTTCTCAACGGCTATGAAAAGTTGACTTCCAGAGCTTTTCAGCAATGTACAATGGTCCATACTTTTCTTCGGATTAGAAGGCCCAAAACTGGTGTCCAACACCAGCCTCCTGCCCCGTTCCAGGCGTTCAGCGCCCAAAGAGCAAAGCCAACATCCAAACGCTCAGAGAGGACCCCCTAGCCAGCGTTTCATGCCCTAGGAGCCTCATAGAACATGGATCTCATCAAAGATTAGCCCAAACACTTACAAAGTGGGCCCCAGAAGTGGATTTTAGCACTAAATAGACTGTTTTACCATCACTAGTCATCTGTTTAGTATTTGAAGTGTATTTTACATAATCATTGAACATCTACGCATAATTTACACACCATACATGTTTTTCATTGTATTTTTACTTTCAGTATGAGTTTCTAAACTTCCTAGGTTGAGGGGAGGAGCCCTGCAGAACCCTATGAATTAATAAAAGTATTACTATTTCTTCTTCGATCCGTGTTTGATTTACTTCTAATATGTATATCCAATCTTCAACATGGTGAATAGGATGGTTAGTGACAATCAGCTCTATTCATCATACTAAGACGAACATGCCTGACAAACACCCGCGTCTACTTGGGTTCGTGTGAATACGTGACTGGAAAGCACGAGCCAACAGTTATGTTTATGCATCTCTCAGACGGTTAATCCACGACATTGTTAGAGACTTCTCGAGACACCAGTTCAGCCGATTTTCAGGTAGATTATGGTCTCCGTGGTATAGGCTAGAATCCCAAGAAGCAGCATTCTCTGATCCGGAAGATTCAACCTTGTCTGTGGCGTTTTGAGTAGGATCGCAAAGAGAATGACTTGCTAGAGCTTCACCCATTGTCATATTGGAGACCACGGCCAATGGCGTTCAATCTGTAGCAGAGGAGATCAATGGCCACGGCCCATGGCGTTGATCACATACAGCCTGCCATGGAAGAGATCAATCACAAGTAAGAAAGATAGTAATACCAGAGTTAATTCAGAAAGGCTAAGCAACTTCAATCCTCAATTATAACCGTTTTACTGATTTTATTGACAAAAAACCTTATACCCTTCTCTCATATTTCTCTTAATGCAAGTAAGCCTCAATCCAACAACTTCTTGATTTCACCTGACTAAGATCTGTAGGATAACCATAGCTTGCTTCAAGCCAAAAATCCTCGTGAGATCGATCCTAACTTGCTCAGGAATTCTTGGATGACCCAGTGTACTTGCTGGTACAATAGTACGAAAGTGTGGGGATTCGTGCTACCAGTTGTTATTAACTTACTTATATTCTTTTACATATATATATATATATATATATATCATTATTGGTGATCCTAATCATATTGTTTTTTAGTGCAACGTGTGTAGTTGAAGTCGTTGGATTGTGATGCGACATTGGTGGAGACGTTCAAGTACATCCACATTTTGAAAGAGAACAAAAGAGATATGTTGATCAGAGGTGATGAGCGGATAATTTATACACTTTTTGGCATTATTTTTACATAGTTTTTAGTATATTTTTATTAGTTTTTATTCAAAAATCACATTTCTGGACTTTACTATAAGTTTGTGTATTTTTCTGTGATTTTAGGTATTTTCTGGCTGAAATTGAGGGACCTGAGCAAAAATCTGATTCAGAGGCTGAAAAAAGACTGCAGATGCTATTGGATTCTGACCCTCCTACACTCGAAATGGATTTTCTGGAGCTACAAAAGCCCAATTAGCGCGCTCTCAATTGCGTTGGAAAGTATACATCTTGGGCTTTCTAGCAATATATAATAGTCCATACTTTTCCCGAGATTTCATGGCCCAAACTGGCGCTAAAATTCAGCCTAAAACTTTCTGGCGTAAAATGCCAGAACTGGCACCAGAATTGGAGTTAAACGCCCAAACTGGCACCCAAGCTGGCGTTTAACTCCAAGAACAGCCTATGCATGTGAAAGCTTCAATGCTCAGCCCAAGCACACACTAAGTGGGCCCCGGAAGTGGATTTCTGCACTATCTGCACTTAGTTACTCATTTTCTGTAAACCTAGGTTACTAGTTTAGTATAAAAACTACTTTTAGAGATTTATTTTATATCTTTTGATCACTTTTGATATTTTGATCATACTTTGGAGGCTGGCCATTTGGCCATGCTTAGACCTCTTTCACTTATGTATTTTCTACGGTGGAGTTTCTACACCCCATAGATTAAGGTGGGGAGCTCTGCTGTTCTTCATGAATTAATGCAATTACTACTGTTTTCTATTCAATCACGCTTGATTCTATTTCTAAGATACTCACTCGTACTTCAATCTAGAGAATGATATGATCCGTGACACTCATCATTATTCTCAATTCTATGATCGCGTGCCTGACAACCACTTCCATTCTATCTGAGCTCAACGTAGTCATTGGGCGACAGCTTGAGTGCGTATCTCTTGGATAGATACACGGACCGAGTCCATGAGATTAGTATCTTCGTGGTATAGGCTAGAACCAATTGGCAGCCATTCCTGAGATCCGAAAAGTTTAAACCTTGTCTGTGGTATTCCGAGTAGGATCTAGGAAGGCTGTGACGAGCTTCAAACTTGCAAATGTTGGGCGCAGTGACAGTGTGCAAAAGGATAAGGATCCTATTCCGATGCTAGTGAGAACCGACAGATGATTAGCCGTCGGTAGCTGTACCTGGTATTTTTCATCCGAGACGAGAATCTGACAGTTGATTAGCCGTGCAGAGATCGTACCTGGTATTTTTTATCCGAGAGGATCATACAGCTTGCCATGGAAAGGAGCACGCATGATTGGAAGAAGGCAATAGGAAAGCAGAGGTTCAGAAGCAACAAAGCATCTCCAAACGCTTATCTGAAATTCCCACCAATGAATTACATAAGTATCTTTATTTTATTTTATGTTTTATTTATCTTTTAATTATCAAAACCCCACAACCATTTGAATCCGCCTGACTGAGATTTACAAGATGACCATAGCTTGCTTCAAGCCGACAATCTCCGTGGGATCGACCCTTACTCACGTAAGGTATTACTTGGACGACCCAGTGCACTTGCTGGTTAGTTGTGCGGAGTTGTGAAAAGTGTGAATCACAATTTCGTGCACCAAGTTTTTTGCGCCGTTGCCGAGGATTGTTCGAGTTTGGACAACTGACTGTTCATCTTGTTGCTTAGATTAGGTAATTTTATTTTATGTTTAAGCTTTTTATTTTTATTTTAAAAAAAATAAATATAGTTTTCGAAAAATTCAAAAAAAAATGTTTGTTCTTCAGAATTTTTAAGAATGAATTCTAGAGTTTCATGAGATATGTTGAAGCCTGGCTGGCTGTTAATCCATGTCTAATCTTTTGGACTGAGGTTTCCACTTATCTTTGTAGGAGCCTTTTGGTGCCCATCAATTTGGCTGTTGTATGTAATGCTCTGCTAAAGCTTGGCTGGCCATTTTGCCATGTCTAATTCTTTTGGACCGAAGTTTTAGACTAACATTGCATGATTCCTGGAATTCTTATTAAAAATTTTGTATCTCTTTATTTCTTTTTCCAAAAAATTTTTCGAAAAATATAAAAAAATTATAAAATCATAAAAACCAAAAATATTTTGTGTTTCTTGTTTGAGTCTAGTGTCAAATTTTAAGTTTGGTGTCAATTGCATCTTTTTAATTTTCTTAAATTTTCAAAAATTTATGCATTGTGTTCTTTATTGATCTTCAAGTTGTTCTTGATAATTTTCCTTGTTTGATCTTTAAATTTTCTTTTTTTGTGTCTTTTCTTGTTTTTCATATGCATTTTTGAATTACTAGTGTCTAAAGTTTAAAAAATTTTAACTTTGGTGTCTTGCATGTCTTTCTTTTCTTAAAAATTTTCAAAAATATGTTATTTATGTTCATCATGATCTTCAAAGTGTTCGTGGTGTTCATCTTGACATTCAAAGTGTTCTTGCATGCATTATTTGTTTTAATTTCAAATTCTTATGTCTTGTGTCATTTTGTTATTTTTCTCTCTCCTCATTAAAAATTCAAAAATAAAAAATAATATCTTTCCCTTATTTTACTCATAAATTTCGAAATTTTGGGTTGATTTAGTCAAAAGTTTTAAATTTTAGTTGTTTCTTGTTAGTCAAGTCAAAATTTCAAATTAAAAATTCTATCTTTTCAAATCTTTTTCAAAATCAAATCTTTTTCATTTTTCCTTCATGTTTTTCAAAAATTCTTCAAAATTAATTTTCAAAATCTTTTTCTTATTTTTATTTCATATTTTCGAAATTATTGCTAACATTTAATATTTTGAGTAAAAAATTTTCAAGTTGTTACTTGCCTATTAAGAAAGGATAAATCTTTGAATTCTAGAATCATATCTTTTAGTTTCTTGTTAGTCAAGTAATCAACTTTAATTTCAAAAAATCAAATCTTTTTAATTTCCTTTTCAAATCTTTTTCAAAATGAATTTCAATCATATCTTTTTCAAAATTTAATTTCAAAATCCTTTTCTGACTTCGTATCTTTTCAAAATTTATTTTCAAATCTTTTTCATTTAACCACTTGATTTGTTTGTTTAATTTTAAAAAGTTTACTATTTCTTATCCTTTTCAAAACTACCTAACTATTTTTCTCTCTCTAATTTTCGAAAACCACTAACAACTTTTTCAAAATTCCTTTTAATTAACTAATTGTTTTAAATTATAATTTAATTTTATTTCTCTTCTTAAATTTCGAATTCTAACTAATAATTAAAATAAAAACAAAAATATTTTTCTTCTCTTTTAAATAATTTTTGAATACACTCTCTCTCATCTCTTTCTATTTATTTTATTTATTTACTAACACTTTTCTTCTTCTTAAAATTCGAACCATCTCCCTCTCTCTGTGTTCGAATTCTCTTCATTCTCTCTCTATCTTATTCTTCTATTCTTCTCTTCTTCTACTCACATAAAGGAATCTCTATACTGTGACATAGAGGATTCCTCTTCTTTTCTGTTCTCTTCTTTTTCATAAGAGCAGGAACAAGGATAAAAACATTCTTGTTGAAGCTGATCCTGAACCTGAAAGGACTCTAAAGAGGAAGCTAAGAGAAGCTAAAGCACAACACTCTGAAGAGGACCTAACAGAAATTTTTGAAAAAGAAGAAGTTATGCCAGCCGAAAATAACAACAATGGTGGAGATGCAAGGAAGGTGCTTGGTGACTTTACTGCACCAACTTCTGACTTCTATGGAAGAAGCATCTCAATTCCTGCGATTGGAGCAAACAACTTTGATCTTAAGCCTCAATTAGTTTCTCTAATGCAGCAGAATTGCAAGTTTCATGGACTTCCATTGGAAGATCCTCATTAATTCTTAGATGAATTCTTGCAAATCTGTGACACTGTTAAGACCAATGCGGTTAATCCTGAGGTCTGCAGGCTTATGCTTTTCTCCTTTGCTGTAAGAGACAGAGCTAGGATATGGTTGGACTCACAACCTAAAGAAAGCCTGAACTCTTGAGAAAATTTGGTCAATGCTTTCTTGGCCAAATTCTTTCCACCTCAAAAGTTGAGCAAGCTTAGAGTGGAAGTCCAAACCTTCAGACAGAAGGAAGGTGAATCCCTCTATGAAGCTTGGGAAAGATACAAGCAATTGATCAGAAGGTGTCCTTCTGATATGCTTTCAGAATGGAGCATCTTATGTATATTCTATGATGGTCTGTCTGAATTATCCAAGATGTCCTTGGATCACTCTGCTGGTGAATCTCTTCATCTGAAAAAGATGCCTGCAAAAGCCCAGGAACTCATTGAGATAGTTGCAAATAACTTGTTCATGTACACTTCTGAAAGAAATCCTGTGAATAATGGGACAACTCAGAAGAAAGGAGTTCTTGAGATTGATACTTTGAATGCCATATTGGCTCAGAACAAAATATTGACTCAGCAAGTCAATATTATTTCTCAGAGTTTGACTGAAATGCAGGCTACATCAGGCAATACTAAAGAAGCCTCCCCTGAAGGAGAAGCTTATGACCCTGAGAATCTTGCAATAGAAGAGGTGAATTACATGGGAGAATCCTATGGAAACACCTATAATTCTTCATGTAGGAATCATCCTAATTTCTCATGGAAGGATCAATAGAAGCCTCAACAAGGCTTTAATAATAATAATGGTGGAAGAAATAGGTTTGGTAATAGCAAGCCTTTTCCATCATCTTCTGAGCAACAGACAGAGAATTCTAAGCAGAGCCTCTCTGACTTAGCAACCATAGTCTCTGATCTATCTAAGACCACTCTCAGTTTCATGACTGAAACAAGGTCCTCCATCAGAAGTTTGGAGGCACAAGTGGGTCAGCTGAGTAAAAGAGTTATTGAAATCCCTCCTAGTACTCTCCTAAGCAATACAGAAGATAATCCAAAGAGAGAGTGCAAGGCCATCAATATGTCCAACATGGCTGAACTTGTAGAGGAGGAAGAGGCAGTGATTTCCAGTGAGGAAGACCTCAATGGATGTCCACTGGCCACTAAAGAGTTCTCCAATGAGGAACTAAAGGAATCTGAGGCTCATACAGAGACCATAGAGATTCCACTGAACTTACTGTTGCCATTCATGAGCTCTGATGAGTATTCTTCCTCTGAAGAGGATGAAGATATTGTTGAAGAGCAAGTTGCTCAATATCTAGGAGCAATCATGAAGCTGAATGCCAAGTTATTTGGTAATGAAACTTGGGAGGATGAACCTCCATTGCTCATCAATGAACTGAATGTTTTGGTTCAACTGAAATTACCTTAGAAGAAATCGGATCCCGGAAAATTCTTAATACCCTGTACCATAGGCACCATGACCTTTGAGAAGGCCCTGTGTGACCTGGGGTCAGGAATAAACCTTATGCCACTCTTTGTAATGGAGAAACTAGGGATCTTTGAGGTACAAGCTGCTAAATTCTCACTAAAACTGGTAGACAAATCAAAGAAACAGGCTTATGGACTTATAGAGGATGTCTTAGTGAAGGTTTTAGGCCTGTACATCCCTGCTGATTTTATAATCCTAGACGCTGGGAAGGAAGAGGATGAATCCATTATCCTTGGAAGACCCTTCCTAGCCACAGCAAGAGTTGTGATTGATGTGGACAGAGGAGAGTTGGTCCTTCAATTAAATGAGGACTACCTTGTGTTTGAAGCTCAAGGATCTTCTTCTGTAACCATGGAGAGGAAGCATGAAAAGCTTCTCTCAATACAGAGTCAAACAGAGCCTCCACACTCAACTTCTAAGTTTGGTGTTGGGAGGCCACCATTAAGCTTTGAGTCTCTGTGAAGCTCTCTAAGAGCTCACTGTCAAGCTATTGACATTAAAGAAGCGCTTATTGGGAGGTAACCCAATGTTATTTAATTATATTTATTTATTTTTCATTGTTATTTTATGTTTTCTTTAGGTTAATGATCATGTGAAGTCATAAAAATAGCTGCAGAATAAAGCAAAATCGAAAAAAGCATAAAAAATAGCACACCCTAGAAGACAGGCTTACTGGCGTTTAAACGGCAGTAAGGATAGCAGAATGGGCATTTAACCCCCAGTCTAGCAGCATTCTGAGTGTTTAACGCCAGAAATGGCAGCCAGACTGGCGTTAAACTCCAGAAAAGGGTGTCTAGCTAGCGTTAAACGCCAGAAAGGGACAGCAGACTGAAGTTTAACGCCAAGAAAGGTAGCAGAGCCGGTGTTAGATGCCAGAATTGGCACACAGAGGGCATTTAAATGCCAGAATGGTGCAGGGAGCAGAATTCCTTGACACCTCAGGATCTGTGGACCCACAGGATCCCCACCTACCCCATCTCTTCTTTTCTCCTCTTCACACCTTTCTATAACACTCTTCCCCAAATACCCTTGACCAATCACATCAATACCTCTTCCCCAAACATCATTCACCTATCAAATCCTACCTTCTTCCCCATATTCTCTTCACCACTCACATCCATCCATCATAAACCCCACCTACCTCACCATTCAAATTTAAACCATTTTCCTCCCAAACCTACCCTTTCATAACCGAATTCCCTCTCTCTCTCTTACCATATAAATACCCCTCCTTACCACCTTCCATTTCACACCTCTTACACACCTCAACCCCCTTGGCCGAACTCACTTCTCCCCTCCATCTCCTCTATTTCTTCTGCTTCTCCTCATTTCTTCCTTCTTTTTGCTCGAGGACGAGCAAACCTTCTAAGTTTGGTGTGGAAAAAGCTTTGATTTTTGTTTTTCCATAACTATTAATGGCACCTAAGGCTGGAGAAACCTCTAAAAAGAGGAAAGAGAAGGCAATTGCTTCCACCTCCGAGTCATGGAAGATGGAGAGATTCATCTCAAAAGTGCATCAAGACCACTTCTATGAAGTTGTGGCCAAGAAAAAGGTGATCCCCGAGGTCTCCTTCATGCTCAAAAAGAGTGAATATCCAGAGATCTGACATGAGATTCAAAGAAGAGGTTGGAAAGCTCTCACCAACCCCATCCAACAAGTCGGAATCTTAATGGTTCAAGAGTTTTATGCTAATGCATGGATCACTAAGAACCATGATCAAAGTATGAACCCGAACCCAAAGAATTGGCTCACAATGGTTCGGGGGAATTACTTGGATTTTAGTCCAGAAAATGTGAGGTTGGCATTCAACCTGCCAATAATGCAAGGAGATCCTCATCCTTTCACTAGAAGGGTCAACTTTGATCAAAGGTTGGACCAAGTCCTCATGGACATCTGTGTGGAAGGAGCTCAATGGAAGAAAGACTCAAGAGACAAGCCGGTTCAATTAAGAAGGCTTGACCTCAAGCCCGTGGCTAGGAGATAGTTGGAGTTCATCTAACGCTCTATCATTCCTACTAGCAACCGGTCTGAAGTTACAATAGACCGGGCTATCATGATGCATAGCATCATGAATGGAGAGGAAGTAGAAGTTC
The DNA here is from genome assembly GCF_059453495.1 of Arachis ipaensis. Taxonomy (NCBI): domain Eukaryota; kingdom Viridiplantae; phylum Streptophyta; class Magnoliopsida; order Fabales; family Fabaceae; genus Arachis; species Arachis ipaensis. The sequence continues at coordinate 132,325,581 of NC_142441.1, forward strand.
ATGAGATAATAACCCTAGAACTTTACAAGGTGGTGGACAAGCCCTCTATTTTGGCAAGGTTAGCCTTCCCTCATCTCATCTGTAACCTATGCAATTCAGCTGGAATTGTCATAGAGGGAGACATCCTCATTGAATGAGACAAGCCCATCACTAAGAAAAGGATGGAGCAAACAAGAGAGCCCACTCATGGACCTCAACAAGAGCATGAGGAAATCCCTCATCAAGAAATCCCTGAGATGCCTCAACGGATGCACTTTCTTCCACACAACTATTGGGGGCAAATCAACACCTCTTTGGGAGAATTGAGTTCCAATATGGGGCAACTAAGGATGGAGCACCAAGAGCATTCCATCATCCTCCATGAAATTAGAGAAGACCAAAGAGCCATGAGGGAGGAGCAACAAAGGCAAGGAAGAGACATTGAGGAGCTCAAGCACTCCATAAGATCTTCAAGAGGAAGAACTAGTCGCCATCACTAAGGTGGACCCGTTCTTTAATTTTCTTGTTCTTATTTTCCTGTTTTTTCGAATTCTATGCTTTATGTTTTGTCTATGTTTGTGTCTTTATTACATGATCATTAATGTCTAGTGTCTATGTCCTAAAGCTATGAATGTCCTATGAATCCTTCACCTTTCTTAAATGAAAAATATTTTTATTTGCAAAAGAACAAGAAGTACATGATTTCGAATTCTATCTTGAAATTAGTTTAATTATTTTGATGTGGTGGCAATACTTTTTGTTTTCTGAATGAATGCTTGAACAGTGCATATTTTTGATATTATTGTTTATGAATGTTAAAATTGTTGGCTCTTGAAAGAATAATGAAAAAGGAGAAATGTTATTGATAATCTGAAAAATCATAAAATTGAATCTTGAAACAAGAAAAAGTAGTAAAAAACAAAAGCTTGCGGAAAAAAAGGAGGCAAAAAAAATAAAGAAAAAAAGAAAGAAAAAGAAAAAGCAAGCAGAAAAAATCAATAGCCCTTTAAACTAAAAGGCAAGGGTAAAAAGGATCCAAGGCTTTGAGCATTAATGGATAGGAGGGCCCAAAGGAATAAAATCCTAGCCTAAGCGGCTAAATCAAGCTGTCCCTAACCATGTGCTTGTGGCGCGAAGGTGTCAAGTGAAAAGCTTGAGACTGAGCGGTTAAAGTCGTCGTCCAAAGCAAAAAGAGTGTGCTTAAGAGCTCTGGGCACCTCTAACTAGGGACTCTAGCAAAGCTGAGTCACAATCTGAAAAGGTTCACCCAGTTATGTGTCTGTGGCATTTATGTATCCGGTGGTAATACTGGAAAACAAAATGCTTAAGGTCACAGCCAAGACTCATAAAGTAGCTGTATTCAAGAATCAACATACTGAACTAAGAGAATCAATAATACTATCCGAATTCTAAGTTCATATGGATGCCAATCATTCTGAACTTCAAAGGATAAAGTGAGATGCCAAAACTGTTCAGAAGCAAAAAGGCTACTAGCCCCGCTCATCTAATTGGAACTAAGTTCATTGATAAGTTTAGAATTCATTGTATATTCTCTTCTTTTTTATCCTATTTTGTTTTTAGTTGCTTGGGGACAAGCAACAATTTAAGTTTGGTGTTGTGATGAGCGGATAATTTATACCCTTTTTGGCATTGTTTTTACATAGTTTTTAGTATGTTTTAGTTACTTTTTATTATATTTTTATTAGTTTTTATTAAAAAATCATATTTCTGGACTTTACTATGAGTTTGTGTGTTTTTCTGTAATTTCAGGTGTTTTCTGGCTGAAATTGAGGGACCTGAGCAAAAATCTGATTCAGAGGCTGAAAAAGGACTGCAGATGTTGTTGGATTCTAACCCTCCTGCACTCGAAATGGATTTTCTGGAGCTACAGAAGCCCAATTAGCGCGCTCTCAATTGCTGGAAAGTAAACATCTTGGGCTTTCCAGCAATATATAATTGTCCATACTTTGCCCGAGATTTGATGGCCCAAACCGGCGCTAAAAGCTAGTCTAAACTGGCACCAGAATTGGAGTTAAACGCCCAAACTGGCACCCAAGCTGGCGTTTAACTCCAAGAACATCCTATGCACGTGAAAGCTTTAATGCTCAGTCCAAGCACACACCAAGTGGGCCCCGAAAGTGGATTTCTGCACTATCTGCACTTAGTTACTCATTTTCTGTAAACCTAGGTTACTAGTTTAGTATAAAAACTACTTTTAGAGATTTATTTTATATCTTTTGATAACTTTTGATCTTTTGATCATACTTTGGAGGCTGGCCATTCGGCCATGCCTAGACCTCTTTCACTTATGTATTTTCTACGGTGGAGTTTCTACACCCCATAGATTAAGGTGGGGAGCTCAGCTGTTATTCATGAATTAATGTAATTACTACTGTTTTCTATTCAATCACGCTTGATTCTATTTCTAAGATACTCACTCATACTTCAATATGGAGAATGATATGATCCGTGACACTCATCATTATTCTCAATTCTATGAACGCGTGCCTGACAACCACTTCCGTTCTATCTGAGCTCAACGTAGTCATTGGGCGACAGCTTGAGTGCGTATCTCTTGGGTATCTAATACACGGACCGAGTCCGTGAGATTAGTATCTTCGTGGTATAGGCTGGAACCAATTGGCAGACATTCCTGAGATCCGAAAAATCTAAACCTTATCTGTGGTATTTCGAGTAGGATTTGGGAAGGGATGACTATGACAAGCTTCAAACTTGCAAATGTTGGGCACAGTGACAGTGTGCAAAAGAATAAGGATCCTATTCCGATGCTAGTGAGAACCAACAGATGATTAGCCATGCGGTAGCTGTACCTGGTATTTTTCATTCGAGACGAGAAATCCGACAGTTGATTAGCCATGCAGAGATCGTACCTGGTATTTTTCATCCGAGAGGATCATACAGCTTACCATGGAAGGGAGCACGCATGATTAGAAGAAGGCAATAGGAAAGCAGAGGTTCAGAAGCAATAAAGCATCTCCAAACGCTTATCTGAAATTCCCACCAATGAATTACATAAGTATCTTTATTTTATTTTATGTTTTATTTATCTTTTAATTATCAAAACCCCACAACCATTTGAATCCGTCTGACTGAGATTTACAAGATGACCATAGCTTGCTTCAAGCCGATAATCTCTGTGGGATCGACCCTTACTCACGTAAGGTATTACTTGGACGACCCAGTGCACTTGCTGGTTAGTTGTGCGGAGTTGTGAAAAGTGTGAATCACAATTTCGTGCACCAAGGGGTCTCAGGATCATTATGTGAGTAAACATCTGATCTTGTGATATAAAATTAGAAATTAACTATATAGCTGTTGTACTAATAATTATAACATGTGTTACATAGGAGTCCTATACGTAGATACTAGAGGCCGCGACTCAGCAATCTCAGCAAAGTGGAGAGGACACTAGTGGCTCTGCTACTTCAATCGTCAATCCCGATGCGGTTTAGCGCGAGACCGTCTCAGTGTCGTACAAGATCTGTGTATACGGGATGGGGTTGTTCTTCGCTAGCAGCCTCTAGATTTCCACGTTGACTTGAGGCTGCAAGTGTAGTAGCTCACTCGCAGCCTTCATCAACAGGCTCAAGAGCTGACCGATTATCGGAAGAAGTAGTATTAGGAGATCCTCGCACGCGTGCAGGCACGGATGACCTCAGGCTGGAGTAGAGGCAATAGCTGGAGCGGCTTCAGCCAATGGAGGGTCAGATGGATGTGTACTAGGTTCAGATGCGCGCCGCTGGTATCATCCTTGCTGGTGGCACACAGATAGCACCGCCTTCGGCGCTGCCTTAGCAGGACCACGGGAACAACGGCAATGATTAGCTGGATCTTTAGTGATTATGGCTTCATTTTTTCGTTTCATCTATTTTTATTTGATTTATTATACTTTTAATTTATTTAAACATTTGATATTTAATATTACATAATTGGTTTCTATTATTTATAAATTGACCATTAATTGTGTGAAAAATAAATTTAAATAAAAATTAAAATTAAAAAAATTTGCGTCACAATTTTTTTTTTTAAATTGTCATTACCGTCGGATTTACCGAGGGAATAATCCGACAGTAATAATGTGGGAAACAATATGTGTGGCGCCAACATTACTAACGGATTTAACCAAATAGTTTTTTGAGCAGGTAATCCATCGCAGAATCTGACGGTAATTACCGTCGGATAAAAAAGATTCGACGGTAATTACCGTCGAACAAAAAAATCCGACGGTAACCATTTACCGGTGAGGTTTATACCACCCGATTCCTTCCGACGATTTAATTACCATTGGATTTTATTCATTTTTTGGACGGTAAATTCGACGGTACTCAACATTTTTCTTGTAGTGGCATGTGTATTCTTTTTTTGGGATTGGAACTCCTCGAAACACAACTTTCCGAATAGAGAATGAAAGAGGTTTCTTGATTTTGAGCCATGTGTGTGTGGAAGTCTCAAAGAAAAACTAAGAAAAAAAAGAAAAACTGAGAAAAAGAGAAATCTCAGAGAAATATGAACCTTATTATTTTTTGGTTACCCACGGTATTCCCCAACCCGACAGGCCAATGACTAATCTGCCGCGGATCGGAGCTCCATTTAAGGGTCTGCCGCTGGCCAATGGATTGCTGTATGCACAAGGTAGGATTCGAACCCCCGACACTTGCTTAAGCGGACGAGTGAGCTGACCATTCGACCAACTTAAGTTAGTTAATATGAACCTTATTATAGATTGAAGACAATGGTATATAAGTAATTTTACAATTTACTAATTTTTTTATATTTAATATTAATAGGGATTAAATTGAAAATTGTTTTATGGTATAGAAATCTAATTGAAAAGAAAAAGTATAAAAAGCTAACTAAAAATCCGATAAAACTATAAACACCTGCAAATAATTAAACCTAATAATAATTTACTATTAAAAAATAGTCTATAGGCTATTTTTGTTTTATCCAAGATAATAAACTTTCATATATTAAAAGAAGATTATGATATAAACCATAAAAGGTTAATAGTATGTATTACATAAAAAAAAGAGACTTCCAGTATCTAAAAAGAGTATAAATAATAAATAATGAAGAAAGGGCTAAATTTTTACAAACGTAACTTTTAAAGAATAGAATTTAAATTCTCTAAATTTTAAATTTTCACTTTAAAAAATAAAGTGAAATTTTTTATTATTAAATATTTTTTTCATATTTTTTTTGTCCCACCTATAAAATAAATAATAATAAATTATATTTCACCTTTTAAAGTGAAATTTAAAATTTAGAAAATTCAAATTTTCAATAATAACTATGTTATAATTAATATGTTTAATAATATATTATTGAAAACAAATAAATAACAAATATTATATTCTAGGCATTTTTTATGGCTTAAATAATTATTTATATTTGATAGATTATTTTTTACATTTAAGAATTATAATTTATCGTTAATACTTTTGATATTTTAGTTTAACATTTAAAAATTTTAACTTTATCCCTTATATGATTAGGGTTATTAAACTTGTATATATTACAAAAAAAAGTTGTGTGCTTTTAATTTAGTTTTATCCACTAGTCCCAAAATAATTGAAATCCCCTTATGCGATGATCATTGGATTTGGATATCATTTTCCAAGCTTTGAGAATAATAAGTTTTACAGTAGACAGTGGTTGGATAATCTTGCAATGCTTGAAATCGTCATGTACTTCACATGGCTGCAATTCTAGTCAATCATTGATGGCGCAATATCAAAATGGAAACTATCATTACCTTTGTTCTTTTTAAGAGAAAATTGCGTTTTACCTATGTTTTTATGTAGATTATGTGCACTTTATCCTCTTAAATCTTAAAATACATGGTTTCACATTCACGCTCTCCTAAAACTATTTCGAATTTCTAAATTCACCATTTCAATATACGACTTTTTCACAAAAAATTTTATGAGTTTAATTAGGTTAAATTATTTTATTAATTCCGGTAATTTTATTAAATTTGTTTTTATATAAATTTTTTTAGTTAAGTTCTTATACCAGTTTAAAGTTGTGATTATATTTCTGTTGTATAAAAAATTTTTGATTTGACAGAATATATTAAGACATATTTGATAGTAGTATGCGATGGATAAAAATTTTGTAATATTTATCGTTAAAAAATAGTAAATTACCTATTATAAATTTAAAATTAGTATAAAAATTTAATTAAAAAATTTTTAAATATAAAGTTTTAATTATAAATTTAAAAAAATATAAAGATTAATAAAATAATTTAAACTTTAAAGATGATAAAATACAATTAACATTATCTTGTTTTTTTTTTTTTCAAATTATGGTGTTGTTCTCCTAACAATACCAAAGTGGAGCTATGACTATATATTTGATTATCAAAACTTTTGGCCTAATCAATCTCTATAGATGCAAATTACAATCCTCTAATTGGACGATTATTAGTGTGTACTAGTATATAGAAATGTCACATCTCTACGAATTAGTTGTTGAATTGTGTAAGGTAAAGACAAAATTTGCCAGCTTACACACACTTTTGCCACATACTTTTTCCAATTAGAAAATTACAAAAGCAATATGTTAAGATAGATAACTTGTTACACTTGAACTCTCATTATCAATTGGAAAAAAGGAGCTTTATGTGTCAGTTTCTTTAGAAACACTCTCATTTTTAGGCTCTAAAATTGATTTAAGCAAGTCAACAAGATGATGACCTTAAGAGGAATCAATAGAGTTAGTTGTAACGTGATGAATTTTCTTGGCTGCTTGGAACAGTATAGTGAAGGTTAATAAGTGCCCAATAGGCCAAACAAGTTTCACAAATAAAGCAAAGAGTGATGAGAGGAAAGTAAAATAGGCATGCTTCAATTTGTGACTACGCATTCCATTGGCATCTGCTACCAATTTTAATGGCTTCAATTTACGACTTTTTAGAATGACATTGCAGATAAACATACAAGTTCATAATATGCTATACCTTAAAATTAATTTATTTATTGATTATAAACATATTGATTATAGCCTGAAATTTTTTCCTCCAAAATCTTATATTATATTGTTTGATCCAACTCTTCTGACTTCTGAGTTGTGAAAATATTTCAACGGTTTGTTGAAAATCATCAACGGTTAAACAAATTTAAAGTTTTTCCATTATAATATAGCACATAATTTTTTATGAAGATTTAATTTTAATGTATTATGATGTCAATAAAATTTAAATTGATATTCAATCATATATTATTATATCACAAAATAGTTATTTTTCATATATACACAAACTTCCTCGGATAAATGTTTTTCTCATCTTTTGACTATGAAACATTTTTCTTTCATATGATGAGGCATGTTATTATCTTATGGGTATATATTGTTTCTTTAGAGCAAAAGCCAAATCCTAGTGGGCACTGAAGTGTGTGACCCACCATCACATGGCATGTGAGATCCTCAATTTGAATGGTCCACATAATAATAATAATAATAATAATAATAATAATAATAATAATATTCTACTGCACAAAGCCTTACGTTATAGTCGTAAATTAAAGGTGGTGAAATATTACGACCTCTAAAACTCAAAAGTACGTATATAGTAATTGAAAAATAATAATATATCTAGGAGCCTCTAAAAAAAAGATGACATAACAAATAATCGCATCGCACTTGAAATGTTGATGATATAAAGTTTTGGTATACAGAAACAAAAGAAATATATAAGAGTTTAAAGGAAATACATAGCAAATACTAGTCTCAATCTGAAGATAAAACCGGCTAAAAAATATAATACAACTCAGAAGTATACAAAATACAACATGTTTCTCCATAAATCAATCTTTAAGAGGGATATACACCAAGTATATATTCAAAAGTGGAGAAATAAACAACACTAGACACAAAATGCAAAATGTCAAGGAGTTTTCACTTTCATAGAGAGTTTGGCACGCTCCACGAGGTGCATCACATCCTGTATTTGAAAATAACAAAATTCGACAACAGGTGAGAACGCGAAGATTTCCAGTAGGATAATAATTTCAAATAGAGACTATGTAAAAATATATGAATCCGCTAAACAATCCTAAACTCCAAATGCACCAGATTCAAGTCTAGGGTCCTTTCTAAATTCAAACAGGGACAATCAAACTAAGTCTCAGTCATACTAGTGATCTCAAAATCTCAGTTCTTCCTAATACAAGTCATTATCTCTCTATATATCATAATTGTCCAAATTCAGTAATTTTATATCAAAATTCAGTCCCAATGGTATCGATTTATTCTCAATATTTAGTCTCAACCCGGAACAAGTGGAACGAGGCCACAACTCTTACATTTACTCAAGGAGTTCTAATCTCAACCCGAAACAAGTGGGGCGAACCACAGCCCTTGCATCTACCTAAGAAGTTCCAATCTTCAACCTGGAGCAAGTGGGGCGAACCACACCCTTGCATTTACCCAGGGAGTACCAATCCTCATCTCGGAGCAAGTGGGGTGAACCACACCCTTGCATCTACCCAGGGAGTTATCATATCAATCCAACTTATTTTCGTCATCCAATCATATAAACTCATCCCTTTGATTACTTCTAATCTCATTTCGACTCATACTTTCTAGCTGGCCTTGTCTTTGCGGGTCGAGACTAGTATTTGCTTTGTATTTCTTTTGAACTCTTATATATATTTCTTTTTTTTTCTGTATACCGAAACTTTATATCGTCGATGTTTCGAGTGCGATGCAATTATTTGTTATGTCATCTTTTCTTCACAGGCTCTTAGATATATCATCATTCTTCAATTACTATGTACGTATTTTTGAGTTTTAGAGGTTGTAATACCTCTTCACCTTTCATTTACGAATATAGCGTGAGACTTTGTGTGGTAGGGTGCTATACGGTGAATCCCGGTTCAATTGTTTTAACCCGTTGGCCATCTTTGCGCCAAAACTTGTAAGATTAGTGCTTTAATTCGTATTCTAATTATTTTTCTCACCCTATCACAGCCTCCGACCCAATTTTCATATCAACGCCTCAATAGGCAATCAAATCATAACATTTATTCAATCACAATTTCATTCAAACTCAATCAAAGTCATACTCATTTTGTAATTTTACACTTTATCTCGTCAATGCTCAATCATCAACCAAACCAATATATATCACAATTCCCAATAAATCAAACAATCAACCACAATATTTTAACAATAATTCTAGGTTCACTAGCCTAGGATTTTATGTCACATTACATGGTATTTATCCAAAACTTAAATTCATACCTTAACGTCGCAAATTTCAAGCTTTTCCTTCCAACTTCCATGCCTCAAATTGATTCACACCAATGTCCAAGTCCAAATTCTACAAATCCACCAAATCAAGCTTCTAATTACTCAATCTAACATCATATTATACAATTTGGCACAATATCAAAATTAGGACTCATATAAATTGATAAACCAAGAAAAAAAAAGAGATTCTTACTTTTATCCATTGACTTTAATTATAGAAACCACTAAGAATACAAGACAGAGAACTCCTATGATATCAAAATTATCAAAAATCCTCAATACCCAAGCTCAAAACGCGAAAGCATATTTGAATAAGAAAATGGATCTAGAATTTTGAGTTACTCACTAAACTAATAAGATAGAATTGAAGAAGACGAGATAAGTTTCGCGTGGCCACAAATGACTCGTCAATCGAAACTCCGAATCAAAAGTTATGGACAAATGAAGATGGTGAATGTTAGGATTTTCTTCTTCCCATTTCTCTCTTATATCCATCCTTCTCCCTCTCAAATGGATGAAATGGGTTAAGTGTGGGTTTAAATAATGTGGACTTGGACCGATGAAGTCCAGTTCAATTGTTTTAACCCGTTGGCCCAACTTTAAACTAAAATCTTTAAGATCAATACTTTAATTCGTATCCTAATTATTTTTACTCTCCCAAATTAAAAATCTTTAATTTCCTAATTTTTTTCTCATTTAATTTATTTATTAATTATTAATTAATTATTTATCATTTACCTGGGTTTTATACACTGCGGCCAAGCCCACATTATTTAAACCCACACTTAACCCATTTCATCACCATTTCATCCATTTGAGAAGGAGAGGGGCGGATAGAAGAGAGAAAAGGAAAGAAGAAAACCCTAATATTCATCACCATCTTCATTTGTCCATAACTTTTGCTCCAAAACTCCAATTGACAAATCGTTTGCGGCCACGCAAAGCTTATCTTCTCTTCTTCAATTCTATCTGATTAGTTTGGTGAGTAACTCGAAATTCCATTTCTAATTTCTTATTCAAATCTGATTTCATATTTTGAGTTTGGATATTGAAGATTTTTGGTGATTTTGATATCATAGGAGTTCTCTAACTTGTGTTCTTGGTGGTTTCCATCATTAAAGTCAGTGGATAAAGGTAAGGATTTCTTTTTCCCTCTTGGTCCATCAATTTATATGAGTTCTAGTTTTAATATTGTGCCAAATTGTATGATATGGTGTTAGATTGAGTAATTAAAAGCTTAGTTTGGTGGATTTGTGGAATTTGGACTTAGACATTAGTGTGAATCAATTTGAGGCTTGAAAGTTAGAAAGAAAAGCTTAAAATTTACGACATTAAGGTATGAGTTTAAGTTTTGGATAAATACCATGTAATGTGACATAAAATCCTAGGCTAGTGGACCTAGGATTATTATTGAATTATTGTGGTTGATTGTTTAGTTTAGTGAAAATTGTGATATATGTTGGTTTGGTTGATGATTGAGCATTGATGAGATAAAGTGTGAAATTGAAAAATGAGTATGACTTTGATTGAGTTTAAATAAAATTGTGATCGAATAAATGTTGTGATTTGATTGCCTAGTGAGGCGTTGATATGGAAATTGGAGCGGAGGTCATGATAGGATGAGGAAATTCCCTACTTGGTAAGTTAAAGTAAGTGATGGTGTAGTTATGTGGTGATTGATGATGTTGAGTTGAATAATTGATCTAATTTGGTATGAATTATTGCTATGTTGCAATTGGTTGAAATAATGAGTGAATTTAGTTTTGGTTGTAAATTTTGGATATGGGAGTATTATGTGTTGTTGTTGTGAAATGATATATATGATAGAATGTATGAAATGAGTTATGATTGGGTTGATTAGGCTCGAAATAGATAGGGACTGGTAAGTGAATGTTTGAAGTGTTTAGAAATGGTATTGGAGTAGATTTGAACTAAATTGAATTGAGAATTAATGAAATTGGAGAATTGTGAGAATTAGTAATAATGAATTTTTAACTAACTTTGATGGGACATAACTTGGCGCTTAGAGTTTGGATTTTTATCAAATTTATCTTAAATTAGAGGTGATGATGAGAGCTTTAAATCGGATTAAGAATGAAGAAAAACAGAATTTTGAAGAGAAAGTTATGAGAGTTTGAAATTGAGTATAAAAATCTAAAATATGAGAATTTGCGAAAAAATTAGAAATTGTTGTATGTGTGTGCACGCACATGGTTGTGCGCACACACAAGTCAGAATGGGTGAAGGGACTGTGCGTACGCACGAGGGGTGTGCGAATGCACGAGAGGAATTTTACAAGTGATGCGTATGCACGACTGGTCCTGCGTACGCACAAGCTGGAAAATGCTTCTGATTTGTGCGTACAAGAGTGATGTGTACGCACAAGTCCTCTTTTCTCAATTAAACTCTGTTTTTGACTGTTTAGTTTTTCAATAAGCTTGTAAACTTTCGTAACCCCTATATTGATTATAGAGATAGTGGATTAGAGGGTAGAAAATATTGGGAAGGAAATTATTGAGTCGAAATGAGATTGGAAGTGATTGAAGAAATGAGTTCATATGATTGAATGATGAAAATAAGTTATATTGATATGATAATTTTCTGGGTAGATGAAAGGGTGTGGTTTGCCCTATTTGCTTTGAGTTGAGGATTGGTACTCCCTGGGTAGATACAAGGATTGTGGTTCACTAGTATGGCTGCGACTTAGTCTGATTTTTTCTGTTTGAATTTAGAAATGACCCTAGACTTGAATCTGGTGTATTTTGGAGTTTAGGATTGCCTAACAAGTTCATATCTTTTTACATAGTCTTTGTTTGGAATTATTATCCTACTGGAAACTTTCGGGTTCTCACCTGTTGTCGGATTTTGTTATTTTCAAATGCAGGACGTGATGCATTTCGTTGAGCATGCCGAATTCTTTATGAAAAGCAAAGACTCCTTTACATTTTGCATTTTGTACTTAGTGTTGTTTATTTCTCCACTTTTAAATATATACTTGTATATCCCTCTTAGAGGTTGATTTATGGAGAAATAGATTGTATTTTGTATACTTCTAGGTTATATTATACTTTTTAACCGGCCTTATTTTCGCAGGTCGAGACTAGTATTTGCTATATATTTCCTTTAAACTCTTATATATATTTCTTTTGTTTTTGTATACCAACGCTTTACATCATCGAAGTTTCGAGTATAATGTGATTATTTGTTATGTCATCTTTTTTTTCACAAACTCCTAGATATATTATCATTCTTCAATTACTATGTACGTACTTTTGAGTTTTAGAGATCATAATATCTCACTACTTTTAATTTACGATTATAGCGTAAGACTTTGGGCTCAATTTTATGGATATTGGGCCAATGTGCGTGCTATGCCTGGATATGGATTTGTGGGGAGCTAGACAAATATGTGGGACAGTTCTTTTGTCAGTGCGATGAAGAGGAATTCGGAGGGTGCGTGTTCTTTGTAATGAGTTTTTTAGTCACTAATCGCAGGGTCCGATTAGTGTGGGAAGGAAGAAATTTTGTGGCCTTGAAATCGGACCCTTCGATTTCTTTAGTGGGTGCATATCGCACGGTCCGATTTCTAAGTGGAGGAGTTGCATCAAGGAACAAAGTAATCGGACCCTACGTTTTCTTGAAGAGTATTGGAACACGGATGGTCCGAGTTGGCTTCCTTTTTTTTTTAAAAAACATTTCAGTTTAACCTAGTCGAAGGGTGCGAGTTCGTCAATGTTACTTATATAAAAGAGTGAAGTGAAGTGGTGGGAGCTTAGTGCCGTCTTCGTCCTTCGTGAACGGCTGCTTGTTCTCTTCTTCTTGTTGGGTTTTTTCAGTTTTGCTTTTAAATATTTACTTGTTAAGACTAAGCTTATGCTTATTTTTTGTTGAGCGAAAAAAATGAGTGATAGAGTTTTACTAAAAATATATTATTTTGGTCAGATTTTGTTACAAACGAGTGAAGGAGTGAAATTTATTTGTGAAAATCCACTAGATGTTGTTATTCCTTTTATTATTTCATTTGAAGAACTCAAAGGTATAATCTGTGAAAAGATTAATTCTGAGAGGGCAAGAAAGATATCCTGTATTCTATATAGATATCCTGTACCGGTGTTTGGTGGGTTCATTCAGTATGAAACCAAATATGTGACGGATGAAGCAAGCATGCAGGATATGTTTTCAATGTATATTGGAAATCGGTCTCAGATTTCGTTCCTCGAGTTGTATGTTGAGTTTGAACAATCTGAGGCTGACCGGAATATTCTACGGGAAGAGTATAATAGTGACAGTGAAGAAGAGTTCGAAAGCAACTACGAATTTGTTGGTCCAGATGGAGATGAAGATCAAGGCGACGGAACCATGGCCCCAGATGTGACAGAAGTGGCAAATGCACTCGCAAACGAAGTGCCGTTTGAGGAGCCATCATTCATGCGAGCGTTGGACTTGGAAGCCATGCATGCACCGGAATTTCTGGAATATATGACTGCAGGTAACGTAATTGTGGTGTTAGTTTTTTTTTTGGGGTCATGGATTTAGTAATTAATAATTTACATTTTTTTAACAATTACTAGTAATTATTCATGCGTTAATTTAGTTTTGAATAATTTAAATAATAATTAAATTCTCTATAATGTGGTTACATGCGTTAAAATGCGTGAGTCACTGGACATTATTATTTGAACAGCTTCGAAGCATGAAACGGTTTAGAGACCGTGAACCGGACCGGACCGGTCCGGTTTGTGTGGATTATCGGTCCGGTTCGATTGGTTTACCGGTCAAACCGGACGGTCCGGTCTAGTTTTTACATTTGCCCTGGATGTTCTTATTTTGTTTAGAGTGACATAATAACATGTTGCCAAATCTGGATTTATATCATACTAGTTGCAGTGAAATTTGATTTTCCTTTTAGAATTGGTTTTTAAATACTTGTGGATTAATGAAATTTTTTCAATGGTGGTTGTCGCAGCAGAGGTTCCTATTGTCGCAGATGGTGAATTTGCCATCGGTATGGAGTTCAGTTCCAAGAAAGCTGTTATTAAGGCGGTAAAAGAGTATACGATACGACGAAGCGTAGACTACCGGGTGTATGAGTCTGAGCCGTTGACATTTTATGCCAAATGTACACAGTATGGGTCAGGGTGTGATTGGGTTATCAGGGTTAGCTTGATCAGCAGGAAGTACTGTTGGGTTATAAGGAGGTATAATGGTAGCCACACCTGTACCAGAGCCACCATTTCACAGGACCATTCGAAGCTGGATTCTATCACAATTGCAGAAGCAATAAAGCCACTGGTTGAGGCTGACCCCTCCATAAAGGTAAAATCAGTTATAGCAGAGGTGCAATCGAAGTTCAACTATACGGTGAGTTACCGGAAAGCATGGTTGGCTAAGCAAAGGGCAGTAGAGAAAATATTTGGAGGTTGGGAAGCCTCTTATGAAGCGTTGCCTATATGGATGGAGGCCATGTGTCACAAGGAGCCAGCTGCTGCCGTCCATTTTGAGACTATGCCTGCATATCAAGGCGATGACTTGGTGGGTAATATTCGGGTTCTGCATCGTGTATTTTGGAGTTATTACCCTTGTATTAGGGCATTCAGACATTGTAAGCCGATTGTCCAGGTGGATGGGACGCACCTGTACGGAAAGTATAAGGGTTGTTTGCTTGTGGCAGTTTCACAGGATGGCAACAACAATATCGTCCCGATTGCGTTTGCTATTGTGGAGGGAGAGACTTCTGATGCTTGGCATTTTTTCCTTAGTAACCTGCGTCAACATGTTGTAACTCGGGATGGGGTCGGTCTAATATCGGACCGGCACGAGTCCATTAATGCAGCTGTGGAACGCAGTAACGGAGCTTGGTCACCTCCAAGAGCTTTTCATATGTTTTGCATCAGGCATATAGAGTCGAATTTTCTGAGAAAGTTCAAGGCCCCATACCTCCAAAAGTTGGTCGTCAACATCGGTAATAATTTATTCAATTTAAGCAAATAATTAACAATATCTTCCTTAAATAATTCTTTTTGACCTCCATTACTTTTCTCTGTATATGTTGTGATATACCAGGATATTCAAGGACGGTCCGGGAGTACGAAGTGCGTTACCAGCGGTTACGGGAATGTGGCGAAGCGTACACAAACTGGTTAAACCGAATTCCTCGCGAACAGTACGCATTGGCCTTCGATGGTGGGTACAGATGGGGTCACATGACGACGAATCTAGTGGAGTGCATCAATTCAGTTTTGAAGGGTGCACGCAATCTCCCGATTACTGCTCTTGTGAAGGCAACATTCTACAGACTAAACGAGTTGTTCACCCGGAAAAGAGCGGAGGCGGAAGCCCGGATCAATGCTGGCCATATGTTTTCTGATGTCGTGACCTCGAAGTTGCATGCAAACCAACTTGCATCAGGAAACATCCAGGTTAGTTGCTTTGATCGCCAGAATGAGGTGTTTGAGGTTCGCGAGATGCCGAGCGGTATGGAGTTTGCAGTTGATCTACGTGGCATGCGATGTGACTATGGTGAGTTCCAGGTGGACCGGCTCCCGTGCAGACATGTGTTCGCATGTTGTGCCAACCAGCAGCTTGATTGGCAACTATATGTGCATGATGTGTATAAGATGGACCAAGTACGGCGGGTATACCGAGCACGGTTTCGGCCACTAGGCAACCCTACAACATGGCCAGCTTATAATGGACCTCGGTTCATACCAAATCCGTACTTGAGACGGGTCACGAAAGGTCGCCCCAGGATGACGCACTTTCTGAGTCCCATGTTAAGACGGTTAGGATTCTGAGTATTGGTCACACCGCGTCCACCCTCACTTCTACTAGAGTCATCAACAGATACGAACCCCCCGGAAGCAACGAATGATGTATGGCCTGGATACCTCGCATCCAACGAATACCTGCCTGGCATGAACTCAGGCTGATGGCCATATTGTGATTGTGCGGCATCCGCAGCCATGAACCCAAGCAACTGGGTAAAAGAACCTCCTTCGCCTGTCTCAAACTGTGACATACCCCAATATTGTTGCTGCATTGGAAATGATGGGGTGAACTGTGTCTGAGGTACAAACGGATTTGAGGACTGAGGTTGTTCATGTGGAAGCTGATTTGGAGGTGAAATATGCGGATGCTGTTCTTCGTTGTCCTCATCCATATCCTGACTACCTTCATCGGTATCCTCATTACCCTCATCCATACCATCATTACCCGCACCCATATCCTCATTACCCACATCATCTTCACCCACAAGATTCGACAAGCATAAGTGGTTCCGAAATTTTGATCGGTACCAGGTCATGTAACTATCCAATGGATGCTGTGAAGGGATGGGAACCTCAAAAAGAATATAGTGATACCTGTTTGTCCAATGCATCACCCAAACTAAATGAGTCGGTGCCGTGGCCCAGTTAAGATTCTTCGGACCAGTCAGAACCTCCCCATGCGCCTTATCCAGATTCTGCTCCTCAGCAGGTACGCCCTGAACGAAACCAAACTGGCGCCTGATCCTATCGGTGGCGTGCCACTCGATACATTCAAATGACACCAACGGAACTGTGGCGCTCCATACAACCGATTGCATGTAAATTTCAGGAGGAATTATGTTCGGATCGACACGATCCACAGCATACGCAACCCAGACAAACTGAAAAATTAAAGGAAACTCATGATTAGAACCCACAATTCAAAGAACAATGTAAATTTCAGGATATAGTTTTATAGAAGACCCTAAACCCGAAACTATAACTTCTTTAATCAAAATGCACCTGGCCTTCCTGAAGTTCATCAAAGGCCTTCCTAAAGTGATCGAGCTTCAGATATCTATATCGTCGGTCAGTACGCTCCCAGTTACGCCACCTAATATGTTATTTTCAATTAGCACAACTGAATCTTAATTATCAATAAACAGGTACATTGTAACATAATATTACCTATTTGCT
Source organism: Arachis ipaensis (assembly GCF_059453495.1). Lineage (NCBI taxonomy): Eukaryota > Viridiplantae > Streptophyta > Magnoliopsida > Fabales > Fabaceae > Arachis > Arachis ipaensis. The sequence goes on from NC_142441.1 coordinate 132,342,782, forward strand.
AGCGGAAAGCTGCGGGGTTCTCTAGGAAGCGGTGATAGATATGGCAGTCGGATCCAAGCCCAACCGAGCAGAAGTGTTAGTGGTCCATCTATTTCCTTACAGTTATAGCGAGATGCCCTACATAGGGCCCTGTAAAGGTGTGCTAGGCAGGCAGATCCCCAGCTATACTGTCCAATACTGACAAAATCACGAAGCAAGGGTAGAAACTTCCAATGCACGCCTGCCCCAGACTTATCCCCAAACAATATCGTCCCAATCAGCAACATAATGTGGCACCTCACATACCTTTGTATACTGATTTCATCGGTCAATTCTAAATTCTCTTTTAAATTCCGCAACCAGGTCAGTTTTATGCAGCTAGATCTACAGTCCTCCTTACGCGGTGCAACGCCAAATTGAAGCAAACACTCCGCCTCCATGGCTTCAAAGCTACTCATTGTCATTCCTGTAACCGGAAGACCATCTGTGGAGAGACCAAGAATTAGAGCCACATCTTCAAGAGTCACCGAACATTCACCAATGGGAAGATGGAACGTATGTGTGTCAGGGTGCCAACGCTCGATTAGAGCATTTACCAATGCTTTTTGACACTGCACTATCCCAATCTGAGAGACATGATAGAAACCGGTAACTCGTAGATGCTCCTCTACCCTATCGTTGTACCGATCCGGAGGAAGTGGGTGGTTACATGTCAACATTCGTAATTTCTACAGAAAAAAAAAAACAAATTACTTGTCAGATAAACAACAACAACTACTAACCTACCTTCGTCAATCACTTTACTGAATCCTAATATAACTAAATATTCTAACTTGTAAAATTATTTAATTAATCCTTAAAAATATTCACAACTGCAAATAAAAATCATTACTAATACATATATTCCTAATCAAATTTCTCAACCATATTACAACATCTTGAAATTTATTTAATATCAACGACTCATTTGTTAAACATTTTTCCCTCAATAATATAAAATAATAACAACCAGTATATGCCATCACTCATATTCTAACAACGATAATAATTAACTTGCTAACAATAACTACGACAATTAAATAAATTTATATATTCTCATAATAAAAAATTTAACATGCCTTAATTAGAATAATCATAATAATCATTCAACATTAACACTATCTCACAATAACATTAACATGAACTTCTCCATCAGTAACAATTATAGTTAAATGTTAAAAAAAAAAACATTTAAATACTAACGTTCCTTCCCACTACAATTATACTAAAATTTAATTATAAATTAAAATAAAAACTACATTCCACACTTAGTTAATATAATAAGTAAGCTTTTCCTATTGACTTCTCTTTTTTAATTTCATTGGCAGTCTTCGGACTACAATAACAATAACAAATTTCACTACATTAATTTTTATAACTAAAAATCTGTAAACATTTTCTGAAAAAATCTAACAAATTTTGAAAAAATTAGTAATAATTATTCTATTTTTATTCTTTAATTGCATTTTTCATAACAACCATAATAATTAATTTTTTAGCATTAATAAGTATAAATATAAATATAATAAATTAATAAAATTTAAAAAAAATTTAAAAAAACTTACATAATCAGGATCACTGAGATAATGGATAATGTGAAGCTCAAATCGATCAACATCTTTGATTTTGTATTTTTTTGGCATGGTTCTTGCTCTTCCACCATGCAAAGCAAGCAGAGAAAGGGAGAAGATGGGTGACCCTGAGAGCGAAATGTGAGAGAGACTGAATTGAATTCGGATGGAGAGAGAGAGCTGTGAGGGGTCTTTGTTGCTCTCTGTGGCACCGTTCGGGGTACAGCGAGAGCGCGCCGCGTGTCAACCCTTCCAACAACTCGGACCGTGCGATAGGGTGGGGAGAAATCGGACGGTCCGTGATGCATGGCGTTTTCGTTGGGTCCGAGTTGCAGGCTTCACTTCACCAACTTCACTCAACTCGGACCGTGCGTTTTGCAGTTTGAACACGGAGGGTCCGAGTACTTCGTCCCTGACACCACATTTTGGTGAAGCTCCTCCCACCCCCATATCAGAGTTCTACACCTTCCTAGGCTCCATATGTAAATTATAAAGCGTAAGACTTTGTGTGGTAAGATATTACAATTATTATTATTATTATTATTATTATTATTATTATTATTATTATTATTATTATTATTGATGAATTTAACTAACGAGCTTAGGGACCGAGAAGGAGCAAAAACGTAGGCCTAAGAAAAAGATGATGCAAGAAGCCAACAAGTGAATCCCTCCCAAACTAACACAAAAGTAATCACAATTTCGCAAATGTTGGCATGCACCTACAAAAATCCTGTCTTTTCTCATGCTGTGTTGTAATTCACTAATTTGACACAATACGACAAATAAAATAATGTAGTTAGTAATCAATGTTTTCGATTCGAATACTGAAAATAAAATAAAAAATTAGTAGCTGGCTCGTATGTCTCCTTTATAAGAGTTTAACAGGATTATCAAATTAGATTAAATTAATCGAATTTTTAATATTAAGATTGGAATGATTTATAATGGATTAATATTTAAATTAGATTATTTTTAAATTTATCTATAAAAGATTTTATCATTCAAAATTATAAAGTAATTACGTTTGTTATTTCGTCATTTTATTAACAGTTTTTATTAAAGATTGATGATGTAAAATGTTAATTGACAACATATATGACACCTAATATGTTTAATTGGACGTTGATTAAATATATTTATAAAAATTTATCAATTTAATTATATTTTTCAGTTACATAAACTATAATCTTAATATAACTTAGAGACTAAATTATTAGATTTTTATAAAAATATTTGGCACCAGGTGTCAATTATATTGTCAGTTAATATTTTACATTATCAATAATTGATAAAAACTGTTAATAGAATTATGGAAGAATAAATGTGATTAATTTATAATTTTTAAATGACTAATTTAATTAATAAAAATTTTTAAAAATAAATTTAAAAATAATTCAGCTTTTACAACCTAATTTGATAATTAACCCATAGTTAAATCGAGAAAAAAAAAAGAAACAAAAATGGTAATAATCCCAAAACAAATGTCATTAAATTATATATCTCTTAATGATATCATTGTTAGACATTTTATACATTGAGACATTTTGCATCTCTTGAATTAGCTTTTGAAGTTATTTAAATTCACATTAATGACTCCTCGTTCAACCTACATATTTCATCACTGTACCAGAACAACATCCAACTTAACAAGTCTAGATACATATTCAAGTACACCTTCATATTTCAATTAATTAAAATGGAGCTAATTTCAAACTGCTCATTCAACTTCTAAGTATGCAGTGCATGTTAGGTCCTTTTTGGGCGATTTGACATGTTAGGTCTTTTGCCTCTGAATTTTAGTTTAAAGTGATAGGATAACCAAATTTTTGGAAAGTTTTGTGATAATTATAGGTCTTTAAAAAACTGAAATACCAATTAAGTTCTAAAGAAAAATTTGTGATAGATTATAAGTCTTTGAAAAAAGTGTGAATATATTCTTGAAAATTAAAACGTTGGATTTACAAGTTTCTAAAAAAATTATAATATTAAATATAATTCATTTTTTTGAGTCTTTCATTTCATTCATTCATATATCTATGTTTATTATTGTAATTTTTTTCAATACTTAGTCAAAATATTCGACTACAAAAAAAAAAGTCAAGTTCTTGTACACAATCATACAAATAAAGTTGAGTCAACAAAACAACACCAAAATATCTTACAAAAGACATGAACTAACAAACCGCCACATACGCAATTTAAAAGCAAAATCCAATTGACCCTATTGCTTTGCTATTAGCAAGATCATAATATATCTATATTAAACAAACAAAACACATACAAAACTCCATATAAATGATACTAATAAATAGATAAATGGTTAAATTCATTTTTAAAAAATTGTTTAATTTTTAAATTAATTTTTAAAATATTTTTAATTTATTTTTTTATTGATGGCACAAAATTTTGTTAATTGACACGTTAATCGATATTACAACATATATAAGAGTTTTAATTGACTATTAGTATGATAAATTTATGAAATTAGAATAAATCAAAACCTAATTGAGAGGAGAACTTGAAGCATTAGAATTCTTCAATTTGGAATTAATTTGATCTACTAATTTTATAAATTTATCATGTTAATCACCAATTAAGATTATTAGGTGTGTGTTGTGGTATCACTTAACGTGTCACATCAATAAATTTTGACGCGTTAATAATGGAAGTGACGGAAAGACTAAAATGACTAACTTAAAATTTTTAAAAAATAAATTTGATTAAAAAATTTTCAAAGACTAATTTAAAAAATAAAAAATTTTTAGAGACTAATTTAACCATTTACTCTTAAAATCTGTGAGATATATCTTTAGAATAAGCTATGTTTAAAAAGGTTGTAAATATCTTTAAAATATATGTTAAATACACTATTGGAGTGGCACAAAAATTTATTCTAACTAAGAAATTGGCTACTTAATTATCTCTTTTATTTAATAATATTGATATAAATTCTAGAAAAAAAATTGGTAATCTATTTTTCTTTATTGTTAGCTTTGTTTTATAGTAAAAAAAGTAATATAATCAAATTCAAATCATTTTGAAAAAATGGGGAAAATATCAAATTTTGTCAAATATTTATTTATAAAATGTTTAATTTAATTTGTATATAGTGATAACTTATAAAGAAATTAATAAATAAATAATGATGCTAAAACTGTATTATATAGAATGATGTGTAAATGCTAAAAATAGGTTAAAACTTAAAAAATAGTACTAAAATATCAATTTAAATTAATTTAAACTAATTTTCAAAGCTTATAAACATAAGTTATATCTATCTATTTGTGTGTAATATTAGATTTGATGTATTTCAATTATAATTATTTGTACGTTTGCAAACGATAAAATATTCTAGCTGAACAAATTGACATTGGCAGGAAAATAATAGAGTGGTCATCTTTCAGAGCTACACGCAGGCTTGCTCTTGTTCCATCTGTTGGACAATTCTTTTTTTTCTTGGTCATCTTTCTGTTGGACACTCTAAATGCTTCTTCATTCTACTCACTACTGAGTTAATGTTCCTACTGACTGTGACCCTAAAAATAAAACTAAAAAGTATTTCTTAATAATCAGAACCAAAGTATCTACGGCCAAATGAATAATTTATTTATTTAAACGAAAACTGAGATACTTTTTTAAAATTTAATTTTAATGTATTTTTAATATAAAAATTATAATAAGAAAAAGTTTAGAGAGCCAACAACTTTGTTAAATTCTATCCCACATGTAACCAGCAAAAAAAAAGTGAGTCATTGGATGAAATTTCACACCAATCTCACACCATTAAAACTATCATTAATGACTATTTGATGACTACAAATCACAAAAATTGCTGGCCCCTAACATTTCTCTTATAATAATTCAAGCCATAATATGGGGGAGGGGGCACACAGACAAGGGCATCATTCAATAATATATTAAGGTTTTATGTATATAATATCTAATTTAGTCTTTGAAATTTCTATTTCTTAGCATATATTGGAATAGTCTCTGATCTTTGAAAATGATCAAATTGATCTTTTAAATTACAAAATATAAATTTCTATTAGTCTTTAAATTTTTTTATTTAAATCAATTAAATAATTTATTTATTAAAATGTACAACATATAAAATATTTAAATTTTTATATCATCATTACATATCTAAAGTACACAGAATAAAAAACAAATATTCAAAAAGTTCAGATACTTTGTATTCGAAATATGAATACACCCGTGATATGTTATAACTGCATAACTATACATATCTAGAGTATTGTGTACCTGAGATTAGGCCAAAGAAAAATTCAGCCTAATATACTCGAGATATGTGTATAATTTAGTCGGTTAATGTTCCCTGAGCGCATATATTATTGGCCTACCGTATGCTTTTGGTACTTGGCAAAGTTTAAAAAAAAATGTGTAACCAAACTTTCTAAATTTACCAAAATTTCTTCAAATAAATATTGATCTCGGTTGCAGCATATATAGCCACCAATATTTTGACCTGGATGCCAAGAATAGAGAAACTTTTCTATTGTATTTCCGGTGCCCACCATCCAATTTTAACTTTATTTATTACATATTTTGAGTGCACTCCGAATCTATTAAACTTTAATTGTTTCTTATTCCAAGTGCATAATATTTAGGATATCGTTTTAATTAGCTTTAAATTTCGGTATTTGAGATGTGATATATTACACAAAATAATAAATATCTTACACATTGCATATTTTAATAAATAAAGTATTTAAATAATTTAAATAAAAAAATACGTTAGTTAGTTCCTCACCCAAATTGTTGTTTAGACTGTGATAATAATGTATACTGTTATGCCAAGCTAACATTTTAATGGTTAGCTAGCATTCACACAGTATGAGTATAATCAAATAAATATATAAAATTACTTATTTATATTCATTTTAGTGTCTGTGTTATTATAAATCCCTATCTCTAGTCATCCAGAAAAAAAACCCTAACTCGTTTTCACTCCATTACCATGAAGATAAATTAAATACTTATATATGTTACCAAACAAGCTCCCACGATAGTAGAAAATTAGCTGCCTTATTACTCTTTTTTTGTTTTTTTTTTTCAATTAGATGTCTTATTAAAATTTTTAAGAATTCATCATTTATTCTCTTATAATTATAAAAGAAGTTACAAACAAATATACATAAAAATATTTCAAAGTCATGTAAATTATAAAATTTTTATATTATTTAGTTTATCATACAATTATATTTCATTTACTTGAAGTTTGAAATGAGTTAATAATTCAATAGTAATTATAAATTACACACACAAATTACATTTCATTATAAATTTGATATCTGCCAAGGGTATAAGAATCAGATCGGTCAATAAATCCATAGAATCATTGATTCAATGGTTTGATCGAAGTTTAACCGGAATTTAACCGATTTAATTAAATATTAATAAAAATTATTAAAAATTAAATGTATAATTTCAAATATTTATAAAAAACATCATCAATCATCAATAAAATTATTTCAAAAATTTTAACAAAACACTATCAATTATCATCCATCAAAATTTAAGTGAGCAGTAAAATACCATGACAAACTTTTAATGAAATTAACCATCAACAATTATTCCAATTTCATAACAATTATAGAAACAAAAAACTCAACACACTTAACAGTTAACACAGAGGTAACAACAATACTATTCTCCCCTAAGTTCTCCCAAGTAATCAGCAACCCTCGTCAATTAGCAACAAAAGTATAAAATAAGAAAATTTTTAAACATAATTTCTTATAATTCAAAAATAGAAAAATCAGAGAATTCAAAAACAAAAAAAATTAAACAATTAATCCAAACTTAGCAATCATACACCACTAACTCTAACTCAAACATAACAAACAAAGAAAAACAGTAACCCCAACTCCAAACACAACAAACAGAAAAAGAAACAACAACTCAAGAATTAGATTTCAAATTTCAGTAGCTTAGTAAAATTAACAAAATAAGCAACCATAAATTGAAGCAAACATAGATTTGAATCATTAAAAACAAAAACTCAAAATCATAAAAATTAACAAAAGAAAAAAAAATTGAAGCAGAGCTACCGACGACAGAAGAACCAAACTGACATCGACAGAGGAACAAAACAGGCGACGAGGAAGGAACGAAACTCAACTACCAGCAAGGGAGGAACGGCGAGACAGCGACGAGGATCGAGCAAACTGACCAGGGATGGAGGAATCCAACTAACTGTGCTTTGATCTGCAAGTCCACGATGACGAAGACAAAGACGATGTAGAGAAGACGGCTACGAGCTTTGATCTGCTAGTCCAAAGGCGACGACGTGGAGGAGAAGAGGATTGATGGCCAAGAGTTTCGAGCTGATCCTCTGTCTGTCACTGGCGGCGGCAAAGCACCCTCTGGCTGACGAGAAGAGTTCGGCAATGGCGGAGACGGTGACTACTGGCTAAGAGAGAGAGGGGATGCTGGCTGAGAGAAAGAGAGTGGTAATGGGTTAGAATTTTTGTATGAGAGAAGGGAAACTGGGAAAGTATTTATATACTTAATTTTATTTTTTTATTTTAAATTATAACTCTGAAACCGTTAAAAAACTAGCTGGTTTGCCAATTTACTACCGGTTCGATTGGTTTTTTGCTAATTTTTTGTCAGACGATTTTTCACGTCAACTGGACTGGTTAGAGGACCGGTTTTTGGTTAATCCGGTCGAATCGACCGATTCTGTTTGATTTTCAGAAGACTGATATTTGCATATTTTAAAATCTTATTATATATAAGTATAAATATAAATATTGATTATTATATTGAAAGTATTTGAAAATAAATTTATCGTGGTATGATCCTAATTCATTTAATTAAATGTAAAAGAGATTATTTGGAAAAAGGAAAATTTATTATTGATTTTGGCATCTCTGAGACTGAATTCAAAAGCAAAGCAATTATATACAGAGCAAATAACTATTTCAAATAATGAAAAATTTGAATGTTGATAAAATTGACAATAGAAAATTAAATAAATTTAAGAGTAAATACTAAATTCGGTTCTTATCTATTTTTTAGAAGGACAAAAAAAGGTGTGTCCCGGCCTCTGTCTTTGTGTTCCGGGAGACATAGTGGCTCTTTCGTGCTTTCCAGCGTTAAAAACAAATGGAATTAGGATACGTGTTACTTAATAGTGATGAGTTGGCCGTCAGGTGTCCATTAAGTGCCAAGTTGAAAAGTGAAAAATGGACAGGGGTCGATCTGTCCCTGTCTCCTAAACAATAACGTTGTCGTTTTAAGTGGGATGGGAGGTTCAAATGCTATGCCTCTGATCTTCACTATCTACTTCAGAAATGTGTCACTGTGTATGATTGTAAACCCTAGGATGGCATGGTTGAGAGTGAAGAACGTGGGTCGACGTCAAATCGGCAAAGTGGGAGAGTTGAAAACGAATCAAGTTGGAGTTTGAATATTATTGGGAGTGTGGGATCAAGGAGGAACCGACATGAACCCAAATATACTATTCTTTCGATGCTCATACTTCAAGGTAGGTTTATTAACAATTAAAATTATATTCACTTTATTTTTCATTGATGTTCATACTTCAAGGTAGGTTTATTAACAATTAAAATTATGTTCACTTTGTTTATCATTAGATTCTTATAAATGAATATTATTTTGTAGACTCCAACACCTCATTGCAAGTACTTTTGTGCTTGATGATTATGTTGCATCATTCAACGAGGATGCTACAAAGACTCTCTTTTTTCGGAGGTTTGAAGCTGAATTAGAATCATAAAAAAGGTCGTTTTTCTACAGATAATAACAAAGTTAGGGAGCTAGAGAAAAGATTAGTGGACTTAAAATTTATTTGAAGAAAGCTAGATTGAATTTTAGTCAAATTAGGTGCACTAGTGTTGGATGTGTTGTGTTGGCATTTGTTGCTGGAATTGTAGTTACAAACCTGTTTAGTGGTGTAGTTTAGAGAAATCATATGTTACTTCTGGAGTATTGTGAAACATTATGATCATGGTTGTTAAGTTGTTTAAGCTATAACATTTGTTGCTTTCGATCACTTTTGATGCATGAATATAAATATAATTAACCTGCTTTCGTTTTTATATGTTTGTTTAAAGAATGCAGTAGTATGTATTATTTTTTAATAAAATAAGGCATTATACATTTGTTGAACAAAATAAGAAGCCATCTATTGAAACTTGAAACTTAACACATAATACCATAATAATAAAATAAGGGAAGCATCATAACAGCCCTTATTAATATAGTTATCCAAAAGAGTATTCGACTAATTATATCACTAGTTTCATGTCTTAACACCTAATTATATAATAACAAAAGCAGGGGCAACATAAGGTCCCTAATCAACATAGTTGTCGTAGTAAGTAATAAAATATTATATCAATCTTATAATTTGATAACCAAAATAGACAGTGTTAACAAGTTATTGTTCAAATTATCTATTATTCCTAGTCCTAAACTTGTAAAACTAGATCAACTACTCAATTCTTGTTGGGAGGCCTAATCCCTAGAATGGGGATGAACTTAAAAAGTTTTGGTGCAGTCTCTGAAGTTGCTGCAGCCATAGTCTCTACTGATACTTCTGCTAATACACCTTGGTTCGTTGAAGTAGATTGACTTGAATCAGCAGATGGGGTTGGCCTTAGGTTCATCTGACTTGTGCCTTGTGCTATTGGAGCAGTGGGTCTCACAATTTGCTGTTTCTCTCTAAAGCATGGTGCATGGTTGGTGTTGAACCTTGTTGTAAGCTATCATCAGAAAAGAAAAATTAACACATGTTAATAATATCATAGCAAAGTTCATAATTAAATTAAATAGAGATTACAAATTCAACTTAGGATCATTTTTTACCTCATCTACTTGGGGTGCAGACTAGGAGACATTAATTTCCTCCCCTTGGGGTTGGGATGCAGACCAATAATGCATATCAATAAATAACACATGCTAATAACCAATTCAAACCAACAATTCATATTAATAAATAACAATGTATGAGATTCTCACAATATGTACCAATAATGCATATCGATAAATAACAATGTATGAGATTTTCACAACTTAGATCAAACTCTATTGTTAAAAAATAGCTTTTTCTACTACTTTTTGCTGGTCTGAAATGAAGTTCTAGCCCCTTTTCATGCTATCACCTAAGTCATGTTGAAGTTGTGTTAAGAACCATTTTCAAGTGTCCTTACACTCATTTGGCATAACTGCGTATGCAATAATAAAGAAATGGTTATCGCTATCTTAACCCACTGCAGACAGTAGCTGACTGCTATAATAGCCCTTAAGAAAACAATCGTCTAAGCCAATCAAAGGCCTACATCCTTTTATAAAGCCCTTTTTGCAAGAATCCAAGCTTATATATAGTCTATCAAACAAAGGAAGAGACTCTGACTGAGGTATCACATCTTGCAGTTGAACCAGGGTTTATTATAAACCCTGCTAAATTAGTAAATAATTACTCAATAAATTAAATTTTAATAAAGAAAATTAAAAATGTGAATATTATATTAAAATAGGATAGAGCTCTTTAAAACGAGAATTTTGACACTAATTTCAAAGAATTTGGCCCAAGATTGGGCTGAACGGACCGAATCGATTGAACTGGACCCAAGGCCTAGCTCAACCCAATACCCTTTAATGAACCCAGCCTCCCCCTTCCTTCTTCCTCTTCATTCACACTGCATAACTAGAGGAGAAGGGGGAAGCCTTCAAACCCTAACATCATATACAAATCACCATATCTCTTCCATTCGAGCTCCGATCGCCGTACCGTTTGCGGCCACGCAACCATCGCATCGAGCTCCATGATTCTACCAGAACAATTTCATAGGTAAGTCTCATATCTCATCTCAGCCTGTCATTCTCTTGAATTTTTGAAAATTTGGGGCTTTGGTTATTGAAATTCAATGTCTTGATGTTTAGACTCAAATTAACTTGAGGAAAACACTCTTACTTGTGTGATGCTTGGATAAGGTGAGGATCATCAACCTTAGTTAGTTCTTTGAGTTTGTGTATTGGGTATTAGATTTGGGTGTGACATATGTGAATTAGGTTTGTATATGTGTATATTGAAGTTGATTGAGTACATTGGAGGCTTGGTGGAGATTGGGAGGTCTTGCCTTGGAGATTTTGAACCTTAAGGGTTGCTTTTGTGCCTTGGTGGTGTTTCGGTATATACGTAGAAAATGGCCAAGGTATGGTTTAGGTTTCACATATTTAATATATAATATTCTGTGAAAACTTAGGCTAGATGACCATAGGTTAGGTTGGAGCGTATGAGTATACTTAATGCTTAGTAACCTTGATAAGAATTGTGATATGAATTTGGTGCTTTTTGGATGAATTATGAATGATGAATGAATTGTGATATGAATTTGGTGCTTGTTGGATGAATTATGAATGATGAATTGATGATGCTATGTGTATGCATATATATGTTGGATAGGTAAAATGATATCCTATTGATGTATTGAGAGGTTGAAGTATGATGTTGTTGAGTTGAGAAATGGTAGGATTGTGAAGATATGTTGTATTGATGATTATAGGTATGATGAGTTGAGTTGGAGTAAGTTTTAAAAAGACAATGGAGGTTTTGAAGTTTGTGTAAAAATTGGTTTTTGGCTGAACTTTGACAAGCCATAACTTGGCTTCCGGACTCCGAAATAGTTTCAAATTGTTTTATATGAAAGTTAGGTCCGTGAAGTTTACGCTGTTTGAAGAACGGAGGAGAAATGATTTAAAACGGAAAAGTTATGTGCGTCAAAAGTTTGGGATTAAAAACTAGAATTCTGCAGCTTTTTCAAACTTAGCAAAAATTTTGGAAAAACGTACGCTCATGCGTACGCGTGGTCCACGCATACGCGTGACCCAGCATTTACGTATGCGTTCAGCTGCTCGACGCGATCAACCTTTTCAGGTTGGGGTTCTCGCGTACGCGAGCAAGGAGCTTGCGTACACGAGTAATGACTTTTTCATGCCCACGCGTATGCGTGACCTGGGATTTGCGTACGCGAGTAAGGATTTCCGCACGCCCACTCGTACGCGTGGCCCCTGTTTCAACAAAAATGGATTTTGTGTTTTTAAGTCAAATTTTAAACTTCTAAACCTTTATTTTCACTCTTTTAGCCCCAGATCATAGTAGTAACTCTAGTAGTAAGTTGAAGCTAGGAAATAGAGAAAAATTGGGGATGAAGTAAAGGTTAGAAGTGATGAGTTATTTGAGGAGAATGTGTATGTATGACGGCTATATGATGCCATGGCTATGACGAATGATTATGAATATTATGCGGCTTATGAATTTAATGTTATCTGAGATATGAGTTTCCCTAGGTATAGAACCATGGCTTGCCACCACGGGTTCTAAGTTGAGACTCGATACTCTATTGACCTTAAGGGTAACTGGGCACTACAAATTCCCGGGAATGGATATCCCCCATTGAGTAAGTTATATATGAATGTATGAATGTATGAATGAAATGAGAAAAAGCTATGCATAGACTTCATGGGGATGCGCAACGAGGGACAGCCCAAGGGTTTCGGACTTGTCGGGTTGGCTTGATAACTGACAAATGAGCCTCATTAGCCATAGGACAAGCATAAATCATGTGAATTTTGTTTGTTTGTTTGCTATGCCTTATTTGGGAATGCCTAATTGAATATATTATGTTAATTGTAATAATTGCTACTTGCACTACTTGTCTCCTACCTGTGCTTGCAATTGTTTGTTTGCCTGTTTTTGCAAATTCTTTGGAGATAGAGGAATGGAGGAAAGGTGGACAGGTTGAGTGTTAAGACTAAGTTTAATTTGAGTTTAGAATTCCCTAGATACCTACCTTCTTTTCATGGTTTCTGTTTAATACTTTTAAGCTTTTAATCTGAGTATCGGCATTGTAGGATTGACTCTGGCATTCCCAGGGCCTTATATATTATGTGCGTGGCACCTTTACCATGCTGAGAACCTCTGGTTCTCATCCTATGCTGTGTTGTTGTTTTCAGATGCAGGTCGAGAGGCACCTCGCTAGGCGTCTGGACTTCTGAAGTGGAGTGGTTTCTGGGTTCTTTTGTTATTTAGTTTATGTATATATGTACTTAACTTTCTCTCCGAATAACTTGTTTTTTTGGTTCCTCTTAGAGGTTATGGAGAGCTAGGGTTTTATCTATACAATTTGGGCATTTTGGGATATATATATATATATATATATATATATATATATATATATATATATGTATGTATGTAAATATTCTCCGGCCAGCCTTGGCTTCACAGGCTTAGTCAGGAGCTAGTTATTCTGTATCCTTGACTCTCTATTCTCACTTTCTATTTATTTATACTTATAAACTTTAGATTTCTTAGCACGTAAGTAATCTCGTTTTCTGAGCGTTGCGCTTTTTATTTTGCAATTTTGTTTTACTTATTTTCCAAGGCTCCTTGTATATTACTCTCTTTCCAATACTATTATGTATATATTTTATTTTAGAGGTTGTAATACAGCTTAAGCGTAAAGCTTTGTATGGTAGGGTGTTACATTTGTCCTATGCAGTTCCATGAAGTAATCCCTAATCTTACCATATTGTGCTCCTTCGTCGCCAATTACCTCCTCCTTAGCTATCTTAAGTGCCTTGCTTATATATATATATATATTCTCCGGCCAGCCTTGGCTTCGCAGGCTTAGTCAAGAGCTAGTTATTATGTATCCTTGACTCTCTATTCTCACTTTCTATTTATTTATACTTATAAACTTTAGATTTCTTAGCACGTAAGTAATCTCGTTTTCTGAGCGTTGTGCTTTTTATTTTGCAATTTTGTTTTACTTATTTTCCAAGGCTCCTTGTATATTACTCTATTTCCAATACTATTATGTATATATTTTATTTTAGAGGTTGTAATACCACACTACCTCTGGTTTACGGCTTAAGTGTAAAGCTTTGTGTGGTAGGGTGTTACATTTGTCCTATGCAGTTCCATGAAGTAATCCCTAATCTTACCATATTGTGCTCCTTCGTCGCCAATTACCTCCTCCTTAGCTATCTTAAGTGCCCTGCTTATATATATATATATATGTAAATATTCTCCGGCCAGCCTTGGCTTCGCAGGCTTAGTCAGGAGCTAGTTATTCTGTATCCTTGACTCTCTATTCTCACTTTCTATTTATTTGTACTTATAAACTTTAGATTTCTTAGCACGTAAGTAATCTCGTTTTCTGAGCGTTGCGCTTTTTATTTTGCAATTTTGTTTTACTTATTTTCCAAGGCTCCTTGTATATTACTCTCTTTCCAATACTATTATGTATATATTTTATTTTAGAGGTTGTAATACCACACCACCTCTGGTTTACGGCTTAAGCGTAAAGCTTTGTGTGGTAGGGTGTTACATTTGTCCTATGCAGTTCCATGAAGTAATCCCTAATCTTACCATATTGTGCTCCTTCGTCGCCAATTACCTCCTCCTTAGCTATCTTAAGTGCCCTGCTTATCATTTTACCACTTAGTTTGATGTTGTAATCTTCGATCATATATTTCATAGCCTGCTTTGGCTTCATTTTTTGCTGAGTAAGAAGCCTCTTAACTAAATTCGATGTTACCCACTGCCTATTAGAAAGGTTGCTATTGAAATCCCTCCCACAATTATGCTCATCGAACAAAGTTTTTACTTGAAAAACATCCTTGTGCACTATTCCATGATGATAATATTAGCCACGAACAATTTTCATTAGCACATGCTGCCCTGACCCTCTGCTTCTCATTCTTTAGATACATAACATCTTTACCCTCGTATACGAAATAATCCTTCAGCGCACTCTTGAATGATTCCATTGTAGTGAAGGTTTGTCCAACTTTAAATTCAACCCCCTCGTACTCGATTTCTTCATTAAAGGCATCATATGCAGTCCTCCCTTCGTCCTCAGATGACACTGGGTTGTTGAATGCTTCACTTTCATAATCATATGGCTTGTCATAATCTGAATCCAATTCCTCAATAGTTGATCCAAGACTCTCGGATGTGCTACCCAAACTAGTTCCAATACCATTTAAACCACCACCTATGGTCCCACTCTTACTTCCATTATACCTTCCATTTCTCAGAATATATTTCCTCCTAGTTTCCTTATACTTCTTAGAAGGATTTTTTTTGACAGACTTTTTCTTAGCTGTGTCCATACTATGCTTTCCACCTGAACCAGCCCCAACCTCCACATTTGGGCCAGTGCCAACCTCTACATTTGGGCTAGCCCTATCTTGAACTTTTGGGCCATGACTAGATTTCTTTTTAGGTGAAACTCTCTTCTTCAATCTTCTTCTGAATATTTTTTTCTCTTTTCCAAACTCTCATCACTATTGTCTATATCCTCAAATCCAAGAGGAGGAGGCTTATAAGGCTCAACTTTTGTGGTCTCGTATCCATCATCTAAAGATGATGATGAAACACTCAGCACAATAGTATCACACTCCACACCATCATCAACAACATCTAGGACATTTATCGGATGATCAAAGTAAAGATAAAATTCATTATTGCCCTTATTTCTCCTCTGAGCATCCCTAAACTCGTTTATCTCAGCATCACCTTTGATAACATATAGCCTAGATTCCATGTCATTAGCAGTGTTGTCAAACCAATACATTTCCTTATATATTGTATAACCTAACTCCTTAAATAAAGTTTCTAGATAAAAAAAGTTAACATAGTCTAAATCCATAGGTGGATACTTATGCACTTTTCGATTAAGATAACATAATACCCCCTCTGAATTTCTCTTAAAACTTCTTCCATGATTAAATACAGGAACAACCATAAAATCATCCATCTGAAACAAACAAAGTAATTGATATTTTAAATTACAACCTCTAAATAAATAATTGTGATTTTAATTAGTTTATGAAACCACAACTAATAATAGTTCAGCAGTGAAGTAATGCACATATGGAGAAACAAAAAAAAAAATTCCAAACTTATTACCATGCATGATGTAATATAGTCAAAGTCGGTAGGTATATATTTGCTAGTTTCTTTTTCTATGGGAAAATCAAATTTTAATAGAGTACATAAACATTTATAGAAGTATATATTTGCCTTCAACTTTAATAAAAAGTTGTATCTGTAGGATTTGTTGTTATATATAGAGTTTGTGATTTTAATATAAGCAAATTAATGCATTCTGATTACGCTTACCTCCTATTTTCTATATATGAAT
Organism: Arachis ipaensis; assembly: GCF_059453495.1. Lineage (NCBI taxonomy): Eukaryota > Viridiplantae > Streptophyta > Magnoliopsida > Fabales > Fabaceae > Arachis > Arachis ipaensis. The sequence continues at coordinate 132,359,577 of NC_142441.1, forward strand.
TCCATTGCAGGAAGGGAAAAGATCTTTATCTGTTGATGGCAAAATGCCCCAAAATTAGCAACATTGAACCCCAACCAAACTCTATCTGTGCAATGCGACACCAACTCAGAAAAAAAATGCAAACACTCACTACCTAAAACTAATTAAACAATACACAATGTCACTAATATTTCAGTTAAAGAATCTGTTACTTACCTCGAAAGCTTGCACTAGGAAATTCTGTTAACGTTATAAGGGAGTCCGTTAGTGGTGCCGTCTGAAGCTTCACTTGAAGCATTGTCAGCAACACTATCAGCATCTTACTTAGCTCCACAGCCAGGTACAGCATTGTGGTTTTGTCGTCTTCAGAGAGAAGATGAAAAGATTCTTGGGTATTCTGTGTAACACCCTACCACACAGAGTCTTATGCTTAAGTCATAAAACTGAGGTGGCAAGGTATTACGGCCTCTAAAAGTAATATATATATATCAATGAAAAGAGACAGTATACTAGGAGCCTTGAAAAATAGGTGGAACAAATCGCAAAATGGAAACCGCAACGCTCGAGGATTAGGATTACTTGCGCGCTAAAAAACCCAGGAGATAAGGATAAGGATAAGCGACATAATAAAAGAAGGCCAAGAATACATCATAACTAGCTCCTGACTCAGCCTGCGAAGCCAAGGCTGGCCGAAGAATATATATACATACATATACAGGTATCCCAAAATACTCAAAATACAAAATAAGGTCCTAGCTCTCCCTCAGCCTCTATGAGGAACAAAATAAAATAAGTTTTCTTGGAGAGCAAGCTAAATACATATATACAAACAAAACCCAAAATGAACCCAGGTACTACTCCGCTTCAGGATCCAGACGCCTAGCGAGGAGCCTCTCGACCTGCATCTGAAAACAACAACACAGTATGGGGTGAGAACCGGAGGTTCTCAGCATGGTAAAGGTGCCACGCATATAATAAATAAGGTCCTGGGAATGCCAGAGGCAATCCTAGAACTTTGTCATAAAATTACAAAACTTAGTTTCTAAATAAAAGCCATAATTAGGGGTAGGTAATCTAAGCTATTCCTATACTTACTCAAATTTAAACCTAACATAACCACCAACCCTTTTTCACCCTTCCTCCGTTCCTCCGCCATTCATAAATCATGTAGAGACAAGCAAACAAACAAGTTCACTCACAAGTAAGAAGCAGATAGTGCAAATAGCAAGAACAATAGGTAGCAGGATAAATATTCACTTAGGCAATCTCAAATAATGCATAGCAGTCAAAGCAAACAAATGAACATGATGCATGCCTGTCCTATGGCTGATGATATCATCTGTCGGTTATATAGCCAACCCAACACGTCCTGGTAGCTAACCATGGACTGTAATACCCATGCAGAGCAAGTGGGTTTAAGCTACAACCCCCTTGCTAAAACCTGCTTAACCCAGAGCCAGTGGAGTAACCACTACTGCGGCTACTACCCAGGCGGGTGTTTAAAAGCTCAACTTGGAGCAAGTGGGAGACCCACTACTACTGCTACTACCCAGGCATCACAACATACATTTATTCAATCCAAATCAAGCATAATCATTATCAATTCTCAAACATTGATCTGGAGCAAGCGGGATGAACCACCATCCTTGCTACTGCCCAGGCATCTCAAGCATACATTCGTTTATTTCAGATGAGTTCAATCATCCATCAACATATCGCTATCACAAATGTTCATCATTTTCATAACATTTCACCCTTCTTATTCATAATCCATCATTTTAACCATTCTTATTCATAATCCATCATTTTAACCCTTACTTCACCCTCAAGTTACCTTAATTTCCTAGCTTCAACTAGCTACTGGACTTAGTACTATACTTTCAGTCTAAAAGGAAAGAAAATGGAAGTTTGATTTAAAATGCCAAAATCCAGTTTTGCAGCAAACAGGGGCCATACGTACGCGTGGGCCACGTGCACGCGTGGAACGAACAACAAGTCACGCATACGCGTGAGTCATGCGTACGCGTGATCATGCGCATTAGCTTTTCACACGCACGCATGGCTACTCGTGCATGCGTCATCAAAGTGCCCTGCCACGCGTACGCGTGGATGGGCATTTTTCCAAAACGGCCAGAATGCCCAGAAAGCTGCTGCAACTCTGTTTTTGGTACCTTGTAACACAGATTCACATGCCAAACTTCCGTCATCCATAACTTTCTCTACAAAATTCCATTTTTCTCAAACTTTATATCAATCTCAAGCTTATTAAATACTCTTTAACTTAGAACAAACCTCATTTGTATTCGAAATTTAGAGAGCAAGTTATGGACTGTCAAAGTTTATTAAAAAATCATTTTTTACCAAATTTTGCCAAACCTCATTTTCTTACCAAAACCACATTCTTTACCAATATAACCTGCACATTTAGCACACAACAAACTCCATCTCATTGATACTATCTTCCAACACTTTAATATCCACATCAATTCATAAAACTCATATATTATTCAACAATCCACCCCTTTCAACCATAATCTTCCATTTCAAAAATTTATTAACCCATTCCCTTCATTCATTCATAACCAATCATAATTCAACTTCAACTAATTAAACAAGCCATAACCACCAAATTCTATTAACATATATCAACATCAACCCATCATTAATAAGTCCAAGAATACATACTCAACAATACCAACAATTCATGCCCATAAATTCCAACACAAGCTCAATTTCAATAACACATATTCAATAACTTCAACTACTCATGCTCAAAAATCCTAATTCAAACTCAATCATAAATCTATCCAATATCATCATGAAGCTAATCATTTAGTGCATCCAACCTTTTCAACTTAACATATGGTTCTCTAGCCTAAGTTTTCACAACACCTTAAATATTAAACGTGCGAAACATAAACCATACCTTGGCCGACCACTTTATTCCACCGAAGGCAGCCTCACAAGCTAGAACCCAGCCCCTCCAAGCTCAAATAAACCAGCCACAAACCAAGCCTTGATCACCAATAAGTAGGGCTGGAAGTGAGTCAAGCCAGCTCATGAGCCAACTCGAGCTCGATAAGCTAAGCTCGTGAGCCAAGCTTGAGCCTGAAATTGAGCTCATAAATTAAATGAGCCGAGCTTGAGCTTGGATAAGCTCAGCTCATTAGCTCATGAGCTAGCTCGATATTATATATATATATATATATATATATATATATATTATAACAATCTTAATTATTTAATATTTATATTTATTTTTTACATATAATTTTAATATAGGACATAAATAAAAAATTTATAATTTATTGATAGATAAACAATATATAAAATTGATCTTTTCAAATATTTTTAAAAATATATAAGTTATAATTTATTGATATAAAATTATAGATTATGTATCTATGTTTTTCTTATTTGAGCCAGCTCGTGAGCTCGAGCCAACTCGTGAGCTTTTGGTGAGCCGAGCTTGAGCTTAAGAAATAAGCTCGATTGTTAATAAGTCGAGCCGTGAGCCAAGCTCAATTTTCGTGAGCCGAGCTTGAGCTTGGTCTAGCTCGGCTCAGCTCGGCTCACTTCCAGCCTTACCAATAAGCCTCCAAATACTCACTTTTCAATTCCAATGCATATATATGACTCAAATACACACACACACACACACACACACACACACAGATATATATATATATATCCAAATTTAGATTTTTCATCAAGAAATAAAAATTGGCTAGGGTTTAGGTGATCCTTACCACACCCATATGCATAGTAACTCAAGCTCAATAAGCTCCGCAAGCTAAATCGAACCTAGAACACCAAATTGAACAATTTTCAACATAGGTGCTCATAAATTTTTGAAACTGAAACAGAGGAAATCGAGGAAGAAAATATTGATTTCTTGCCTTACAATGTATCAGGCTTTGTAGAGCTCGATGCTGCGGTCGCGTGGTCGCAAACGGATCGTCAATCGGAGCTCCAGATCAAAAGTTATCGAGAAATGAAATTTCACTAAGGGTTTAGAAGCTTCAAACGCTCTTCCCTTGCTTGCTGAGCTTCCAGCGTTATGCATGCCTAATGAGGGAGAAAATGGAGTTAAACACCAAAGTAGTCCCTGAGATTCACAAAATGCACCGATTTGGTCCCTAACTTCCCAATTGCACTATTTAAGTCATCGACTTTGGAAAAAATGCACCTAGTCAGTCCCTCCCCCCTTTTCCGTCGAAACCCCTTCCCGGCGGCAGTGATGTGGCAATTTTTTTGCCATGCTGGAGCAACTAACGATTACATGACATGGCCAGTGAAAGTTTGTAACCCAATGTGGTCTCTGAGTCCCTTTTTAACCCTAGATGCTAATGGAGGAGCGTACGACTTCTTCTTCTTCTTCTTCTTCTTCTTCTTCTTCTTCTTCTTCTTCTTCTTCTTCTTCTTCTTCTTCTTCTTCTTCTTCTTCTTCTTCTTCTTCTTCTTCTTCTTCTTCTTCTTCTTATTATTATTATTATTATTATTATTATTATTATTATTATTATTATTATTATTATTATTATTTGTTCGTTTCATTTGTCGTTGCTGTGCTGGGTTTAACCATGGTTGGACGTGCAAATGAGGGAGACAGGAGCTCTATGCGATCGACGACAAGGATGCCTAGTCGCAGCAGAGCCTCACGAGTGCCAGAGCGCTGTGGGTGTGGGAAACGCCCTGTGCTGCGATGGTCTGGAACGGATAAGCCATTCTTCGGATGTCCGAATTACAATGTGAGTTTGAGCCTAAGAGATGTTGTTTCTGTTTTTTAATGTCAACAACTGAATCCCTAAATTTACTGCTTACAGTGTAGTGGAAAATGGTGGTGTGGGTTTTTCCGATGGGCAGACATTGTAGAAGATGATAATGGTAATTTTGAAGAAGCTGCAGCATATAACAATAAAGAGATGAGCGTGAGTCTTGCATTGAGGATTGGCAATTTAGAGGCTGAGTTAAGGAGCCAGAAGTATGTAATACAAATGTTAGGATTGTTGGTCTTTTTCTAGTTAGTTGTTGTACTAGTTGTGATTGTAAAAATGTAACAAGTGTGTATTATTTATGAATGAATGGGCAATCTTTGGATTATTGGTGTGGTCTGTGTAAATTGTTTACAATGGTAATAGTAAAACTAAATAAATAAAACAGAACAGAACAAGTAAATTGATCAAACCATATTTTGATTATAACTAAGATATTGTCAAACACTGTCAATGGAGTATCATCTGATAAACACCATAGTATGGCACCAAAAAGGAATACAGTAAGAGCTCTAAGTTTAAACGTTTATAACTACCAAAAGTAAAAGTTAACCATTACAATCTGATTATGTGCTACTCCTAAATGAAAATAACAAAACTAAGGAAACAACTAGTGCCCAAATTCCATTTGTAATCAATCAGACTTCAGCAGCCACAACATCCAATTACTTAGTGTTTTTCTTCCTTGGAGGTTTGAACCCTGGAGTTGGAACAAACTTCAAAAAGTTTTCCAACCTAGAAGATGTTGTTGCACTTGCTCCTTGCATGGGATCAACAGAAGCAGTCACTGGTGTTGGTGAATTCCTACTTTTGGTTGGTAATTTATCTGGCCTTTTTGTTGGTGGTGGTGGTGGTGGGGCCTGAGGAAAGTTAGGAAAATAGTGTGAAAAAGGAGCAAGTAAAAACATGTCAGAAAATATTATATACCATACATGTACCTCATCTTGTGTTCCACCATAATTTGGTTGGGACAAGTCAATCTCCGTAGCTTCATCTACTTGTGTTCCACCAAGAGGAGCTTCATCTACTTGTGGTGCCACATTGGTGGTGTTCATAGCTTCAGCTGCAGGTGTACTCCCAGCTGGGACAGTTTTGGACTTGGCTGCCGCCACATCAGTTGCTGTAGCAGCAAGCGCAGCAGCAAGCTCATCAGATATTTTCTTTTTACATCCCCTCTTGGTGTGGCCCTTTATTCCACAGTAGGTGCATGTGAATGGCATCAGCTGTCTCTTTAGACTAACAATTGCCTTAGGTTTCTTGTTTCCACTAGTACCCTCATCAGCATCCTTTCGTCTTTTGGTTGTCAGTTTTCCAGGTTTACGTTTAATGTTAGGAGCTTGGGGCTGATTGTATACTGATTTTTCCCATAGGGATTGGCCTGGGAGAGGATTGATGTGATGTTCATATGTCTTCCTGTATGAGTCCATGGTGACCAAGGGATGACAGAAATCCTCGGGTCTCTTGTTCACCCGTGCAAGAGCAGCACAAGCATGAACACAAGGAATGCCTATAGTGAATAAATCAAGAAATTATCAACTCCACAACAGCTAATATAATGAATGAATTAAAGATATTTATATTGAAGAAGAGAATAAAGTTGGTGTGAAGGCATATAATATCACCTGTTAACATCCAGAACTGGCAGGTGCAAAGTCTCTTGCCTAAATCAACAACCATGTTAGTTGGGTGTCCATGGACCTCAAATTTTTCATATTCTTGGTCTCCAGTCCATATAGGAACCCAATTTTTTAATTCCTTACGAACTTTTCCCAGTCGGCTCTGAATAACAGGAGGTAGTTTCCCCACATGGTTGTTCAACTTGACTTTATTCTTTGCAATCGATCGCATAACAAATATTCTTACCTCTTCAAGCAATGTGATGATTGGCTTGCTCCTAGCCTCCTTGATCCGTGCATTGAACACCTCACAGGCATTGTTGCAAATATTATCCAGCTTTGGCCTGTGGCTAAATTGAGACTTTGTCCATGAATGCCTTGGCCACTTGTTCAGGTATGTCCATGCTTCCTCATTGACCCATTTTATTTTGTCCATGTTCTCAATAAAGTCTTGAAATGTGGTTGACCTAGCAGCATCCCAGAGGAGTCTCCTCAGCTCAAGATCCTTCCACTGTTTGTTGAAATTTCGCCATAGGTGCCATACACAGAAACGATGATAGACCTATGGCATGACCTCTTCTACAGCAGAAATCAATCCCTGTTTATGACAAACACATATAGTACAAACCAAACTACTTAAGAAGGATCAACCAGTATGAAATATTCACACAATCAAGCGATATCCTTGAATCTGGAAACTACTTATAAAAGAATGAACCAATCTCATACAGCATCATGTAATCCAAACTACTAAAGTAGGATGAACCAATCTCATACAGCATCATGTAATCCAAACTTCAGTTAATTTATGTTAAATGCAGAATCAAATAGTTTGTGAAGTCCAAATATCTTCAACCAATATGAAATATTCACATAATCAAGCAATATCCATCAAACAACTACTTATAATAGTATGTACCAATCTCATACAACCACATATAATCCAGAAAATGAAGACTTTAACAAATGTGTAACTGGTGCACGAAATTGTGATAATCAATGGCGCCAACAACTTGGTACGCACAATTGTAATATCAACTCTTTATCACAACTCCGCACAACTAACCAGCAAGTGCACTGGGTCGTCCAAGTAATAAACCTTATGCGAGTAAGGGTCGATCCTACGGAGATTGTCGGCTTGAAGCAAGCTATGGTCATCTTGTAAATCTCAGTCAGGCGGATTCAAATGGTCATGGAGGATTGATAATTAAAAGATGAATAAAACATAAAATAAAGATAGAGATACTTATGTAATTCATTGGTGAGAATTTCAGATAAGCGTATGAAGATGCTTTGTTCCCCCTAAACTTCTGCTTTCCTATTGCCTTCATCCAATCATTCATACTCCTTTCCATGGCAAGCTTTATGTTGGGCATCACTGTTGTCAATGGCTACTTCCTATCCTCTCAGTGAAAATATTCTACGCACGCTGTCACCGCACGGCTAATCATCTGTCGGTTCTCGATCATGTTGGAATAGGATCCATTGATCCTTTTGCGACTGTCACACGCCCAACAATCGCGAGTTTGAAGCTCGTCACAGTCATCCCTTCCTAGATCCTACTCGGAATACCACAGACAAGGTTTAGACTTTCCGGATCTCAAGAATGACCACCAATAATTCTAGCCTATACCACGAAGGTTCTAATCTTAGATTAGAAACCCAAGAGATACACATTCAAGCTTGTTTGCATGTAGAACGGAAGTGGTTGTCAGGCACGCGTTCATAGGTGAGAATGGTGATGAGTGTCACATAATCATCACATTCATCATGTTCTTGTGTGCGAATGAATATCTTAGAGAAGAAGTAGGCGTGAATTGAATAGAAAAATAGTAGTACTTTGCATTAATTCATGAAGAACAGCAGAGCTCCACACCTTAATCTATGGTGTGTAGAAACTCCACCGTTGAAAATACAAAAGTGATAATGGTGGTCATTGGCTTCGGCCCCAGAGAGGGAACCCAAAGAATCAAGATGAAAATACAATAGTAAAAGGTCCTATTTATAGAGAACTAGTAGCCTAGGGTTTTATATAAATAAGTAATTAATGCAGAAATCTTCTTTCGGACCCACTTGGTGTGTGTTTGGGCTGAGCATTGAAACTTTCACATTTAGAGACTTTTCTTGGAGTTAAACACCAGCTTTTGTGCCATTTTGGGCGTTTAACTCCAGCTTTTATGCCAGTTCTGGCGTTTTGACGCCAGAATTCTTAAGCTGACTTGGAACGCCAGTTTGGGCCATCAAATCTTGGGTAAAGTATGGACTATTATATATTTCTGGAAAGCCCAAGATGTCTAATTTCCAACAAAATTGAGAGCGCGCCAATTGGGCTTCTGTAGCTCCAGAAAATCTACTTAGAGTGCAGGGAGGTCAGAATCCAACAGCATCTGCAGTCCTTTTTCAGCCTCTGAATCAGATTTTTGCTCAGGTCCCTCAATTTCAGCCAGAAAATATCTGAAATCACAGAAAAACACACAAACTAATAGTAAAGTCCAGAAATTTGATTTTTAAATAAAAACTAATAAAAACATAATAAAAACTAACTAAAACATACTAAAAACATACTAAAAACAATGCCAAAAAGCGTATAAATTATCCGCTCATCACAACACCAAACTTAAATTGTTGCTTGTCTCCAAGCAACTGAAAATCATATAGGATAAAAAGAATAGAATGTACAATGAATTCCAAAAACATCTATGAAGATCAGTATTAATTAGATGAGCGGGGCTTTTAGCTTTCTGCTTCTGAACAGTTTTGGCATCTCACTTTATCCCTTGAAGTTCAGAATGATTGGCATCTATAGGAACTCAGAATCCAGATAGTGTTATTGATTCTCCTAGTTAAGTATGTTGATTCTTGAACACAGCTACTTTATGAGTCTTGGCCGTGACACTAAGCATTTTGTTTTCCAGTATTACCACCGGATACATAAATGCCACAGACACATGACTGGGTGAACCTTTTTAGATTGTGACTCAGCTTTGCTAAAGTCCCCAATGAGAGGTGTCCAGGGCTCTTAAGCACATTTTTTTTGCTTTGGACCACGACTTTAACCGCTCAATCTCAAGTTTTCACTTGACACCTTCACGCCACAAGCACATGGTTAGGGACAGCTTGGTTTAGCCGCTTAGGCCAGGATTTTATTCATGTGGGCCCTCCTATCCACTGATGCTCAAAGTCTTGGATCCTTTTTATTTTACCCTTGCCTTTTGGTTTAAAGGGTTATTGGCTTTTTCTGCTTGCTTTTTCTTTTTCTCTCTTTTTTTTTTGCATATATCCTTTTTTCTGCAAGCTTTTCACTGCTTTTTCTTGCTTCAAGAATCAATTTTATGATTTTTCAGATTATCAAATAACATTTCTCCTTTTCCATCATTCTTTCAAGAGCCAACAATTTTAACATTCATGAATCAACAATATCAAAAATATGCACTGTTCAAGCATTCATTCAGAAAGACAAAAGTATTGCCACCACATCAAAATAATTAAACTGTTTTAAAATTCGAAATTCATGCACTTCTTTTTCTTTTTCAATTAAAAACATTTTTCATTTAAGAAAGGTGATGGATTCATTTTCATAGCTTTAAGGCATAGACACTTAGACACTAATGATCATGTAATAAAGACACAAATATAAATAAACATAAAGCATAATTTTCAAAAAATAGAAAATAAAGAACAAGGAGATTAAAGAACGGGTCCACCTTAGTGATGGCGGCTTGTTCTTCCTCTTGAAGATCTAATGGAGAGCTTGAGCTCCTCAATGTCTCTTCCTTGCCTTTGTTGCTCCTCTCTCATGGTTCTTTGGTCTTCTCTAATTTCATGGAGGAGGATGGAATGCTCTTGGTACTCCACCCTTAGTTGTCCCATGTTGGAACTTAATTCTCCTAGGGAGGTGTTGATTTGCTCCCAATAGTTTTGTGGAAGAAAATGCATCCCTTGAGGCATCTCAGGGATTTCATGATGAGGAATTTCCTCATGCTCATGGTGAGGTTCTCTTATTTGCTCCATCCTTTTCTTAGTGATGGGCTTATCCTCATCAATGAGGATGTCTTCCTCTATGTCAATTCCAGCTGAATTGCAGAGGTGACAAATGAGGTGAGGGAAGGCTAACCTTGCCAAAGTAGAGGACTTGTCCGCCACCTTATAGAGTTCTTAGGATATAACTTCATGAACTTCTACTTCTTCCCTAATCATGATGCTATGAATCATGATGGCTCGGTCTATAATAACTTCAGACCGGTTGCTAGTGGGAATTATTGAGCATTGGATAAACTCCAACCATCCCCTAGCCACGGGCTTGAGGTCATGCCTTCTTAGTTGAACCGGCTTCCCTCTTGAATCTCTCTTCCATTGAGCGCCCTCTTCACAAATGTCTATGAGGACTTGGTCCAACCTTTGATCAAAGTTGACCCTTCTAGTGTAGGGGTGGGCATCTCCTTGCATCATGGGCAAGTTGAATGCCAACCTTACATTCTCCGGACTAAAATCTAAGCATTTTCCCCGAACCATTGTAAGCCAATTCTTTGGGTCCGGGTTCACACTTTGATCATGGTTCTTGGTGATCCATGCATTGGCATAGAACTCTTGAACCATTAAGATTCCAACTTGTTGAATGGGGTTGGTGAGAACTTCCCAACCACTTCTTCGAATCTCATGTCGGATCTCCGGATATTCACCCTTTTTGAGTTTGAAAGGGACCTCGGGGATCACCTTCTTCTTGGCCACAACTTCATAGAAGTGGTCTTGGTGCACCCTTGAGATGAATCTCTCCATCTCCCATGACTTGGAGGTGGAAGCTTTTGCCTTCCCTTTCCTCTTTCTAGAGGTTTCTCCGGCCTTAGGTGCCATAAATGGTTATGAAAAAACAAAAAGCAACGCTTTTACCACACCAAACTTAGAAGGTTTGCTCGTCCTCGAGCAAAAGAAGAAAGAAGAGAGTAGAAGAAGAAGAAATAGAGGAGATGAAGGGGGCTTAGTGTTTCGTCAAAGGGGAAGAAGTAGTGTGTATGTTGTGTGAAAATGAAGGAGTGAAGATGGGTTTATATAGTAGTGGAGAGGGGGTATAGTTCGGCCATTATGGGTGGGTTTGGGTGGGAAAGTGGTTTGAATTTGAATGGTGAGGTAGGTCGGGTTTTATGAAGGATGGATGTGAGTGGTGAAGAGAATTGTGGGATTTGATAGGTGAGGGTTTTTGGGGAAGAGGTATTGAGGTGATTGGTGAATAGGTGAAGAAGAGAGAGAGGTGGGGTAGGTGGGGATCCTGTGGGGTCCACAGATCTTGAGGTGTCAAGGATATCTCATCCCTGCACCAAGTGGCGTGCAAAAATGCCCCTTGCTGCCAATCCTGGCGTTAAACGCCAGGCTGCTGCCCATTTCTGGCGTTTAACGCCAGCTTCTTGCCCATTCCTGGCGTTAAACGCCCAGTCTGGCACCATTCTAGGCGTTTAACGCCCAGAATGGTGCCAGACTGGGCGTTTAACGCCCATTCTGTTACCCTTACTGGCGTTTAAACGCCAATAAGTTTCTCCTCCAAGGTGTTCTGTTTTTAATACTATTTTTCCTTCTATTTTTGCTTTTTTAATTGTTTTTGTGACTTCACATAATCATCAACCTACAGAAAATATAAAATAACAATGGAGAATAAATAAAATTGGGTTGCCTCCCAACAAGCGCTTCTTTAATGTCAGTAGCTTGACAGTGGGCTCTCATGGAGCCTCATAGATACTCAGAGCATGATGATGGCCTCTCAACACCAAACTTAAAGTTTGGTTGTGGCCTCCCAACACCAAACTTAGAGTTTGAATGTGGGGATTTTGTTTGACTCTGTATTGAGAGAAGCTTTTCATGCTTCCTCTCCATGGTTACAGAGGGAGATCCACGAGCCTTAAACACAAGGGAGTCCTTATTCACTTGAAGGACTAATTCTCCTCTGTCTACATCAATCACAACTTTTGCTATGGCTAGAAAGGGTCTACCAAGGATGATGGATTCATCCATACAATTCCCAGTGTCTAGGATTATGAAATCAGCAGGGATGTAGTGGTCTTCAATCTTTACCAAGACATCCTCTACAAGTCCATAAGCTTGTTTCCTTGAATTGTCTGCCATCTCTAGTGAGATTCTTGCAGCTTGTACCTCAATGATCCCTAGCTTCTCCATTATAGAGAGAAGCATGAGGTTTATACTTGACCCTAGGTCACACAGAGCCTTCTCAAAGGTCATGGTGCCTATGGTACAAGGTATTGAGAACTTCCCAGGATCTTGTCTCTTCAGAGGTAATTTCTGCCTAGTCAAGTCATCCAGTTCTTTAGTGAGCAATGGAGGTTCATTCTCCCAAGTCTCATTACCAAATAACTTGGCGTTTAGCTTCATGATTGCTCCAAGGTACTTAGCAACTTGCTCTTCAGTAACATCTTCATCCTCTTCAGAGGAAGAATACTCATCAGAGCTCATGAATGGCAGGAGTAAATTCAATGGAATCTCTATGGTCTCTGTGTGAGCCTCAGATTCCCATGGTTCCTCATGAGGGAACTCCTTGGAGGCCAGTGGACGTCCAGTGAGGTCTTCCTCTGCTGAATGTTCTGAATCTTCAATTCTCTGTATTATTGACTTGAAAAGACACAATTTTAAAAATATTTTTGAATTTTTAATGATGAGAAACAATAAAAAATGTAACTAAGATCAAATAAACAATGCATGCAAGATACCAAACTTAGAAGTTTGTATACTAAGGACTATAACAATTTGAAAATGCATGTAAGAAACAACAAAACACACAAAATAAGAGAATTTAAAGATCAGAGCTAGGAAATCATCAAGAACAACTTGAAGATCAATGAAGAACATAATGCATATATTTGAAAAATGCAAGAAGAATAGAAACATGCAATTGACACTAAACTTAAAAATTAGACACTAGACTCAAACAAGAGACATAAAAATATTTTTGATTTTATGATTTTATAATTTTTTTTGTGATTTTTCAAAAATTATATGGAAAAGAGAATAAAGAGATTCAAAACTTTTAATAAGAATTCCAGGAATCATGCAATGTTAGTCTAAAGCTTCAGTCTAAAAAGATTAGACATGGCTAGCCAAGCTTCAGCAGGACATTACATTCAGCAGCTAAATTGATGAGAATCAATCAGCTTTTGTGATGATAAGAACATCACCTTGAAACTCTAGAATTCATTACAAATTCTGAAAAAGAAAAGTACCTAATCAAGCAACAAGATGAACCGTCAGTTGTCTAAACTCGAACAATCCCCGGCAATGGCGCCAAAAACTTGGTGCACGAAATTGTGATCATCAATGGCGCCAACAACTTGGTACGCACAATTGTAATCTCAACTCTTTATCACAACTCCGCACAACTAACCAGCAAGTGCACTAGGTCGTCCAAGTAATAAACCTTACGCGAGTAAGGGTCGATCCCACGGAGATTGTTGGCTTGAAGCAAGCTATGGTCATCTTGTAAATCTCAGTCAGGAAGATTCAAATGGTCATGGAGGATTGATAATTAAAAGATGAATAAAACATAAAATAAAGATAGAGATACTTATGTAATTCATTGGTGAGAATTTCAGATAAGCGTATGAAGATGCTTTGTTCCCCCTAAACTTCTGCTTTCCTATTGCCTTCATCCAATCACTCATATTCCTTTCCATGGCAAGCTTTATGTTGGGCATCACCGTTGTCAATGGCTACTTCCTGTCCTCTCAGTGAAAATGTTCTGCGCACGCTGTCACTGCATGGCTAATCATCTGTCGGTTCTCGATCATGTTGGAATAGGATCCATTGATCCTTTTGCGTCTGTCACACGCCCAACAATCGCGAGTTTGAAGCTCGTCACAGTCATCCCTTCCCAGATCCTACTCGGAATACCACAAACAACGTTTAGACTTTCCGGATCTCAAGAATGACCACCAATAATTCTAGCCTATACCACGAAGGTTCTAATCTTAGATTAGAAACCCAAGAGATACACATTCAAGCTTGTTTGCATGTTGAACGGAAGTGGTTGTCAGGCACGCGTTCATAGGTGAGAATGGTGATGAGTGTCACATAATCATCACATCCATCATGTTCTTGTGTGCGAATGAATATCTTAGAGAAGAAGTAGGCGTGAATTGAATAGAAAAACAGTAGTACTTTGCATTAATTCATGAAGAACAGCAGAGCTCCACACCTTAATCTATGGTGTGTAGAAACTCCACCGTTGAAAATACAAAAGTGATAATGGTGGTCATTGGCTTCGGCCCCAGAGAGGGAACCCGAAGAACCAAGATGAAAATACAATAGTAAAAGGTCCTATTTATAGAGAACTAGTAGCCCAGGGTTTTACAGAAATAAGTAATTAATGCAGAAATCTTCTTTCGGGCCCACTTGGTGTGTGCTTAGGCTGAGCATTAAAGCTTTTACATGTAGAGACTTTTCTTGGAGTTAAACGCCAGCTTTTGTGCCAGTTTGGGCGTTTAACTCCAGCTTTTGTGCCAGTTCTGGCGTTTTGACGCCAGAATTCTTAAGCTGACTTGGAACGCCGGTTTGGGCCATCAAATCTTGAGTAAAGTATGAACTATTATATATTGCTGGAAAGCCCAGGATGTCTACTTTCCAACGCAATTGAGATCGCGCCAATTGGGCTTCTGTAGCTCCAGAAAATCTACTTAGAGTGCAGGAAGGTCAGAATCCAACAGCATCTGCAGTCCTTTTTCAGCCTCTGAATCATATTTTTGCTCAGGTCCCTCAATTTCAGCCAGAAAATACCTAAAATCACAGAAAAATACACAAACTCATAGTAAAGTCTAGAAATATTATTTTTAAATAAAAACTAATAAAAACATAATAAAAACTAACTAAAACATACTAAAAACATACTAAAAACAATGCCAAAAAGCGTATAAATTATCCGCTCATCAGTAACTAATTGAATAACACAGCATTTTATATTTAGGAATTGCTTACCTTCTGCATGTCAGAAATGAAACACCATCCGTTCGCCTTATAGTCTCCTAAATCATCGTGGAGTAGCTCTAGAAACCACTTCCAGTTCTCCTTATTCTCAACATTGACTATAGCCCAAGCAATCACATATATGTGATGATTTACATCTTGGGCTACAGCTAATAATATCTAGCCTCCAATCTGTGTCTTCAGAAATGCACCATTGAGACCAATTAATGGCTGGCACCCTGATCTGAACCCGTTCTTGCAACCACTCAAGCATACGTACATTTTCTCAAACATGACTTGTCTGTCAGGCAATGGAATCACACCAATCTTCACAGTAGATCCGGGATTCGTCTTGAGAAGTGTTTCAGCATAATCCCCTAACAAGGCATACTGTGCCTTCTCATCGCCATAAACAACATTTTTTGCATCGGCCAAGGCTCTAGTTAGTGAGTTTCTATGCAGAATCAGATCACATTTCAACCTAAAGTACACTGCAGCCTCACATTGCTTGAAATTAGGATACTTTCTAACCTTTTTAACTAACTTAGCAGCCAACCATGCTCTGTTTGCAGCCCTATTTGAATTTTCACTTGGACATGTATGATCATAATAAAATGTCTTGATCTACCAGCAACAGTCCTCATGATCTCTTGAAGCATACACAACCCATGAGCACTCTTTCACTTGGCAAACTGCCCTACACATGATATTATCATTCTTAACGAACTTAATCCCCCTTCCCTCCTGTATGGTAAACTCTCTCACAGCATCCCTGAATTCTTGTTTGGTATTGAACTTCATCCCCACTTGAAGTTGTAGGTCACCAAACCTCTGGCCACCTTGGAATATGGGAAATTCATCTGAATCCCCATCGGATTCCAGCTCATCCTCAGAGTTAGGAGGAGTTTTCATCTCCTCTGAGTGCCACGAGTTGGCCCCATCAGATTCTGCACCAGGGTCGAGAGCTTCATACCAAATTCCTTCCCCTGGAGTTCCTTTAAAGCCTATGTCCACCTCTACATCTGAATAATCCTCAACAATTGCATCATCATCTTGCATTATTTTATCTTTTCCTATCTTCTCCTTCTCTTTAGCCATGCCTGCCTTCTTTTGATCCTTTTTGACCTCTTTCCTAATTGGTTTCGAAACTCTTGCAACCAATTCATCATCATTGCTAGAGATGGCCTCTTGCACTGGGACATAAGATGTATCCTCTGAGCTGCCATCATCACTTGTTGATTCATTTACAGTTAAATTCACATGAAGAGGTTGCTTGCCTTTGTTAATACTCCTCCCCTTTGCCTGAAATCTAGTAATTCTTTTAGGTGGGTTAAATTTGGGTTTGGGCTTGGAAGTGAAGTTGGACTTGGGCTTTGATTGAGTTTTGTTGGGCTTCAGAAGGTTCTTGGGCTTTGGAGTTGGCTTGTGATTATGTTTCACAATGGGAGCTAGGTTGGGTTTTGTACTGGATTTTGGGTTGGGTCTATAATTAGGTTTGGGGTTATCAGGTTCATCCATGGGGTTAGGCTCTTCATTGGTAGGATTTGTAGTGAGGGGGTCAGCAGCAGGATGGTTTGGAATGGGAGTTGCAGTGGAAGGAATTGTGTTTGCAGTTGAGAGGTTTGGAGTTGGGTTTGTAGCTGATTTGTCATCTGGGGTTTGATTTGAGCTATCCACACCTGTTTCCTTGTTAGTCTGTAAGTCACCATGGCAAACCTCTTCTGCTTCATAATCAAGTAACATCACAACCCCTTTCCCATCCATCAGTTCAGGTGTGGAAACTCCATGTTCAAAATACACATCAACTACTCCATCATTCCTCTCTGCATGGAAGCACATCTCCCTTAGTTCATCATCACTGGTCAGAGCTCTCAGTCCCACTGATAAACCCATATTTTATGATATATTTTGTGCCTAATTTAAGTGATTTATTCAATCCTTCACTCACTTATTCATGTTAATTGCATGGTTTTACTTTTCCTTCCTTATTATGTGATATATGTGAAATACATGTCTCCTATGCTTTAAAAATAATTATTTTAATTACTCTTTATTACCATTCGATGCCATAATTTGTGTGTTAAGTAGTTTCAGATATTCTAAAGGCAGGAATGACTTAAAGGATGGAAAGGAAACATACAAAAATGGAAGGAAAGTACAAAATGGAGTTTTTGAAGAAACTGGCAGCGACGCGAACGCGTGGGCGACGTGGCCGCATGCCTGGCGCGAAGAGAGCGCGACGCGAACGCGTGAATGACGCGAACGCACGCCTTGAGCAGAACGCAGATAACACGGACGCATGACCAAAGGGAACGCATGATAAGGAAAACTCCAGATGACGCGACCGCGTGACCCACGCGGACGCGTGACAGAGGCCACGCACCAGAAATTACAGAAAATGCTCCCAGCAATTTCTGAAGCCCTTTTTGGCCCAGATCCAAGTACAGAAAGCACAGATTAGAGGTTATAAAATGGGGGAATGCATCCAGTCAAGGGAGAGTCTCCAATTATTCACTTTTCATGATTTAGATGTAGTTTTTAGAGAGAGGTTCTCTCCTCTCTCTCTCTCTCTCTTAGGATTAGGATTTAGGATTTTTCTCGCTTTCATGATTGCCCCTTTCTATCATGTTCAATATTCCTTTTAATTAATTATTTTCTCAATTTAATTTGTGAACTTTTCTATGTTACAGATTATTCTTTTAATTAATGTTATTTGAGGTAATTCAGTTTATTATTGCTCTCTTTTATTTATGTTACTTTTACCTCCAATTTGAAGATATTTTTATTCGAGTAGATTTACTTTTCTCCTTTTGGTCTTGGTTAAGAAATCAGTAACTCAGGAGTTATCAAACTCAAGTGATCGATAATTGTTATCTTTGCTAATTTAATTGAACTTCAATAATTCCAGTCCTTTCTTAGGAATTGACTAGAACCTGAAGATCAGACTAATCAATCCA
Source organism: Arachis ipaensis (assembly GCF_059453495.1). NCBI lineage: Eukaryota > Viridiplantae > Streptophyta > Magnoliopsida > Fabales > Fabaceae > Arachis > Arachis ipaensis. The sequence goes on from NC_142441.1 coordinate 132,377,856, forward strand.
CTTGACCTTCCCTTGCTTTAGTAAAGGCTAACTAAGTGGGATTAAGACTCAATTCTCATCACCATTGATAAGGATAATTAGGACAGGACTTTTGATTTCTCATACCTTACCAAAAGTTTATTTTACAGTTATTTACTTATTTTAATTGCAATTTAAATTACTTGCTCCCTACTTTCAAAACCCCAATTTACAATCTTCATAACCAATAATAAGAACATACTTCCCTGCAGTTCCTTGAGAAGATGACCCGAGGTTTAAATACTCCGGTTATCAATTTATTTAGGGGTTTGTTACTTGTGACAACCAAAACATTTGTAAGAAAGGATGGTTGCTTGGTTTAGAAACTATACCTGCAACGGGAATTTATTCTGAATTCTAAACCGTCAATCTTCAGTTCTTCAAAATGGCGCCGTTGCCTGGGAATTGCAAACGTGTGCCTTATTATTGGTTATTGTAAATATTTGCTTTTTTGTTTGTTTATTTATTTTCTCCTTTTATTTTTATTAACTACTATGAATTATCACCCCTCTCGCTTTGAGTTTGGTCCCAATGTTGTTGCAAGGAATGGAAATTATAACAGGAACATGCATCAAGGTCAAAACAATCAGAGATGGAGGGAGCCACAAGGATCTGATCAACCCTTTAGGCAACAACCCCCTCCAAGATACCATGGATCACGACCATTCAACAATGCATGTCAAGACAATAGTTATAGTGGGCCCTTCCGTGACAACCAACCTCCACCAAATTACTATGGTCAAGAGCCATTCCAGGGAGCGTACCAAGATGATGACTATGGTGGACCCCCTTGTAATTACCAACAAGGCCCGCCATATGATTATGAACCACCTCCTCAAAATAACTCTGAACCACCATAATCACAAGCCCCTTACCACCAAACACCACCATATGACCCTAACTCGTATCCACCATACCAACCACCTTATGAGCCAAATGAACCATACACAGAACCACCCCCATTCCAACACAACTACTCTCATAAACCACCACCTCAATATACACCATCTCCTTATCATTATCAAGATGAACCACCTTCCTATTATGAACCTTCTCTCCCACCCCAACCTCCAATGGATGACAGACTTCGTGTTATTCTTCAAGGGCAAGCGAGGATGCAAAGGAGTGTGCTGGAACTCACTACTGCCTTAACCGAGGTAGTAAATATAATAGCCTCCCGACATCTGAGCACTCAAAGTTCTCCCATGGTTACATATGGAGAATCAAAAGAAGAGTGTAGCATGAAGGAGACACTGGAAACTTCGGTGGACAATGAGGAACATGAATTTGTATTGGAACAATTGGAGGAAGCCGTAATCGTTGAAGAGGAAGAAGTGGTCGAAGACTTAGGAGATACAGAACCTCCATGGAAAAATCCAGTCATAGAACCTCCTTCCAAGATATTTGAATTTGATGCCAAAGAGGGTGTACAACCTCCAAGGCATATCATAGCTAAAGACTTTGAAGAGGTTGATCAAGAGATGGAAATTAAAGAAGAAGAAGCACAACCTCCCATGCCTTTGGTAAGTAATGAAGAAGAGATTGAATTGGAGGAAAGCTACCAAGAGGAAGAGGTTGATATTGAAGAAACTTGCAAAGAGGTGGAAGTTGTCAGAGAAGAGCACAAGGGAGTGGAGCTTGCAAATTCGTTAGAAATACCTCCCCCTAAGTTGCCATCATCCTTCACAACATTCAAGTGGGTAAAATTCATATCCCTTAGATTTCTAATTTCACTTGAATATGGGCTACTGGAGACGGATGGTTAACTTAGATCTCTTTATGGCATTAAGAGTAAGAGGAAGATGGTTAGTGGTAGGAAATGTCATGCTAGGTTCAATATGTTTGCATGCTCCAAACTGAAGTATCATGGTTGGAAGAATACTAAATTGTATGGGTCTAGGAAGCTGTTTGGATGCCTCAGTGAGAATTCAGATTGCTTACCACCCGGTTGGAACAAAGATGGTCAACAAGAAGACGGGTGCAAAGGCAAGGTCTGGGACCCCGAAATTCAGTCTAGAAATCAACACTCTTGGGGCATTGTCACTTGCTTTAACCTGCTTGAAGGCTTTCTGCGCCTAGTTTGGGACCCTGGAGGCCATTGGAATCACAAATATTGGTGGAGATTCCTGGACGAATTAAGCACAAGCCACCATAACAGGGAGCTCACCAAATGTCCAACTTAAGGACTCTAACTAAAAGTGCTAGGTGGGAGACAACCCACCATGGTATGATCGTTCCTTTTTCATTTTTTTTATTATTTAGTTTTATTTGTTTTCAAGTTTTATTTTATTTTATTGTATTGAACCTGGAGTTTTGCATAACATTCATATTAGCACTGCATTCTGCATACTCCATTATTAAAAAAAAAACACGCACGTGACGCGGCAGCGTCGCTGACGCGTCCGCGTCACCAGTGCGTTGTGAAGAAAAGAATGTAAACAGAGAGTCACGCGAAAGCGTGGCTGGAGGCGCGCTTTAGGCACAAACATGCCCACGCGTCCGCGTGACCCACGCGGCCGCGTCATTTGGAAAAATAGCCTCTCACGCGTTCGCGTCACCCACGCGAACGCGTGCTCCAACAATTCGACGTAAAAGGGGTGCATGGCCGAAGGTTGTGCTAGAGTAAGGCTGGAACGGTGCTAGAAGCACAAGCCTTACCACGTGAACACGTGCCCTACGCGTCCGCGTCATTTTCAAAATATGGCCATCCACGCGATCGCGTCAACCACGCGACCGCGTCACCCAAAAATATGGCAAAAAGAGTTTCGAACAGAGAGTTGCGCGAACACGAGGCTGCACTTGCGCCAATCGCACAAATCAGGCCACGCGATCGCGTGACCCACGCGTCCGCGTCACCTGACCTTATCGCGCACCACGCGACCGCGTCCCTCACACGTCCGCGTCGCCTGCGCCGCACAACTCATCCAAATCAGCACCAATTATCTTCTCTTTTCTTTTCTAATCCTAATTTCTTCTATCTTTTCTTCTTTCTTTCTTACTTTATTTCTTTCACTTCTCATTCCTTTTCACCTTCATTCTATTTTACTTAATTTATTTGCATATTTCATTTATTGCATTTTAATTTAGTGAATATTTTTCTTTTCTTTTCTAAATTCCTTATTTTTTCTTTGGTGTTGATTTTCTTATTTAACTGTTGTATCTTCTCTTGAATTATTTTGGGTGCTTAGTGACTTGTTTTATTCTAGTTAGGTAATATTATTTTAATCAATGCCAATCTTTTATACCTGTATTACTTTTACATTGACATGAATTTATATTATCTCTCCTTACCCACACTCTCTTTCCTATTGTTGCAAATTTTTGCACTCTTGATTTGCCATGTACTTCTACTGTTTTCTCACTTGCATGTTGTAGCTACCATGTAATTGAGACCCTCCTTATTGGCATTAACCGAACCATATTTTATTTTATCTTTATTTCTGGGTTACTGTTCTTCTTTTTCTCTTCTTTCAGGCTGGCCACCGAAGACGGAAAAAGGGAGAAACTTCTAAAAGGGGGAGACAAACAAGTCCATCTGCACAATCCTTGAAGAAAAGTATCAGTTAGAACAACCCGTCCACCTGCACATCTCAGCATGCACCGAGGACGGTGCAATCTTTAAGTGTGGGGAGGTCGATACCGATCTCCATGGGTTAGCTATTTTCTTCTTTCCAACACCATTGTTTTAATTTCTTTGTTTGTTCATTTTGCATTTGCATGTTTAATTGCATGTTTGTTTGATTTTATGCATTTAGCTACTGCTTGGTTAAGAAATAATAAGTTCCTTTTTAAAGACCCTATTTTTGAAAAATTTTCACTAATTTAAAATCAAAATTTTTGTGTTAAACTTATCAGAAGTTGTATTTGGAACATAGTTAAAAGCTAAGAACACAAAACCTGTGAGATTTTGAGCTTATTTATATGGTTACATTATTTAACCATAAATTTTTATTCTTGTGTGTTTTCTTCTCTATAATTGCAATCTTTGCTTTGTTCCATTCTATATGTCCATTATTTAGTGTATTTACATGCTTATATATGATTGAGGCCATTATTTGAATTTTTACTCACTTATCCCAAATAAGCCTACCCTTTCAATTACCTTTGTTAGCCACTTTGAGCCTTTTAATCCCCATTTGTTCTATATTTTACCACATCACTAGCCTTAAGCGGAAAAATAAGTAATCACCCCAATTGAATCTTTGTTAGCTTAAGATAGAGATTGTGCATCAACTAAGTATGGAAAATTGTGGGAACATGGGTTAATAAGGGAATGTATCATGTTTCTAATTTATTTGAATATTGGGAATTTGGGAACCTACTCATGTAAAACCAGACAAAAAAAATTTAAAATCCATGTGCATTGATAAGTTATGTTTGCTTTTATGATTCAAAAAAAAATCAATAAATAAATAAGGGGACAAAATTACCCCAATGCTAAGTTACTAAAAAGATCAATGCACATGTGATAAAAGTAAAAAAATATCAAAATTTTGGTACATGAGTATGGGAATCATACGAAAGTGGGAATTATGAGTAGCTAGGCATGAATTTAAAAGTATATAGAGTATATGTATATTAGGTGAGAGCTTAGGTTAATTAAAGATTCATATTATAGCTCACTTGGCCATACATATATCCTCACCCTTACCTTAGCCCTATTACAACCCTGAAAAGACCTCATGATGTTTGCATTGGTATACTAAATATTTGTTGATTGGTTAGATGAAGAACAAAGTTTAGAAAGCATGACCTGGGAAGAGTAGAGTGATTGACCCTAGACACTTGAGAGTTAGAGTAATATACACCATCAGTAAGGGTTCAATGCTTGATTCTATGTTCCCTGCTTTCATGAGCTATCTTCTTACAAGTTTACTTGTCTTTTATTGTATAATTTGAATTAGTGAAATCTGATTTATGTTTGTCTTGGAAGATTTATTTACTTTTAACCAAGTAGGTAGAAACATTCTGCATGTAGTTGCATTCATATAGATAGGATTGCATTTCACACATTTTACCATTCTTCTTCACTCCTTTATAGCTTCTCTTGAGCTTAGCATGAGGACATGCTATTGTTTAAGTGTGGGGAGGTTGATAAACCCATATTTTATGATATATTTTGTGCCTAATTTAAGTGATTTATTCAATCCTTCACTCACTTATTCATGTTAATTGCATGGTTTTACTTTTCCTTCCTTATTATGTGATATATGTGAAATACATGTCTCCTATGCTTTAAAAATAATTATTTTAATTACTATTTATTACCATTCGATGCCGTGATTTGTGTGTTAAGTAGTTTCAGATATTCTAAAGGCAGAAATGACTTAAAGGATGGAAAGAAAACATACAAAAAATGGAAGGAAAGCACAAAATGGAGTTTTTAAAGAAACTGGCAGCGACGCGAACGCGTGGGCGACGCGGCCGCATGCCTGGCGCGAAGAGAGCGCGACGCGAACGCGTGAATGACGCGAACGCGCGCCTTGAGCAGAACGCAGATGACGCGAACGCATGACCGAAGCAAACGCATGATAAGGAAAACTCCAGATGACGCGACCGCGTGACCCACGCGGACGCGTGACAGAGGTCACACACCAGAAATTACAGAAAATGCTTCCAGCGATTTCTAAAGCTCTTTTTGGCCCAGATCCAAGTACAGAAAGCACAGATTAGAGGTTATAAAGTGGGGGAATGCATCCAGTCAAGGGAGAGTCTCCAATTATTCACTTTTCATGATTTAGATGTAGTTTTTAGAGAGAGGTTCTCTCCTCTCTCTCTCTCTTAGGATTAGGATTTAGGATTTTTCTTGCTTTCATGATTGCCCCTTTCTATCAGGTTCAATATTCCTTTTAATTAATTATTTTCTCAATTTAATTTGTGAACTTTTCTATGTTACAGATTATTCTTTTAATTAATGTTATTTGAGGTAATTCAGTTTATGATTGCTCTCTTTTATTTATGTTACTTTTACCTCCAATTTGAAGATATTTTTATTCGAGTAGATTTACTTTTCTCCTTTTGGTCTTGGTTAAGAAATTAGTAACTCAGGAGTTATCAAACTCAAGTGATCGATAATTGTTATCTTTGCTAATTTAATTGAACTTCAATAATTCCAGTCCTTTCTTAGGAATTGACTAGAACCTGAAGATCAGACTAATCAATCCACTTGACCTTCCCTTGCTTTAGTAAAGGCTAACTAAGTGGGATTAAGACTCAATTCTCATCACCATTGATAAGGATAATTAGGACAGGACTTCCGATTTCTCATACCTTACCAAAACTTTATTTTACAGTTATTTACTTATTTTAATTACAATTTAAATTACTTGCTCCCTACTTTCAAAACCCCAATTTACAATCTTCATAACCAATAATAAGAACATACTTCCCTGCAGTTTCTTGAGAAGAAGACTTGAGGTTTAAATACTTCGGTTATCAATTTATTTAGGGGTTTGTTACTTGTGACAACCAAAACGTTTGTAAGAAAGGATGGTTGCTTGGTTTAGAAACTATACCTGCAACGGGAATTTATTCTGAATTCTAAACCATCAATCTTCAGTTCTTCACCCACCTCCAAGCTCCTTCCGGGAACCAGCCACCAGCACTCAACTACTTTGTCATACCCCAGCTCTTTGAAATAGTTTCTCACGAAAAAAACATCTAGGGTATCTTCATCTAAATCTCCTAAGCAACTTCTATTGTCAAGTGAGCAAACCAATTTACCATCATCATTCTTTTTAAACGTTCCACTATGGTGGAATATAATATCCAGTAATTTTTCCATCTACAATGAAAAACATATAACAATTTATCTAATGTATGCTACTGATAATATAATCAACACACCACGGTACAGAATAATCCAATGTTATTTAAAATCACATACTTCATCACATTACCATTATAGAAACTCCCACATTCCCTGTGTGAAAACAGAGCATTCAAAAAATCTAAACTCACACCACCCAGTACCCTAAACCCTACCTAATAATATAGCATTCAATGATTTGGCATCAACCAGCACAAAATTTCCAACTCAAACTCACAACAATGGATACCTTAATACTATAAAAGATAAATAAAAAATATTTTATTCATTGCATGCCTACCTCTCTGTCAGGGGGTTCACGAGGAAGCTTTGCTCCTTCCTTTCCCGATTTTGAGCGACCGATGAGCACGTTTCGACCCTCTCCAATTTGCGTCACCACAGAAAACCTAAGCAGGACTAGCGGAACCCAGGGTGTGGAGCTTTCAGTTCGAACGTGATGAAGGAGATGAAGTGGCGAAGTGATCTCTTTGAATATGGGGGTTATGACGTTTGGTAACTCATTCCTTCTTGAAGCGGTGTCGTTCTTATTTTATAGCGCCAAAAGGAGATACAACGCCGTTTGCCTTAGTCCAGCATGGCAAAAAAATTGCCACATCAATGCCGCCGGGAAGGGATTTCGACGGAAAAGGGCGGAGGGACTGACTATGTGCATTTTTTCCAAAGTCGAGGACTTAAATAGTGCAATTGGGAAGTCAGGGACCAAATTGGTGTATTTTGTGAATCTGAGGGACTACTTTGGTGTTTAACTCCAGCTTCAGCTCATCGTGATGGGTCCGGTTGGGTCCGGTTCAACCGGTTCGGCCCGTCAGTCTAATTTTGGACCAAATTTTTTAAAATTGGTATCAAAATTCTTGTTTTGAAGAGCTCTATCTTATTTTAATATTGGTTTTGCATTCTTAATTTTCCTAATTAATATTTGATTTATTGGCTAGTTATTTACCATTTTTAGAGGGGTTTACATTTTGTAATTAAGGGAAAGGGAAGAAGGGTTAAATGGAAACCCAAAGCACGCACTTAATGCACCATTTTATCCCCACTTAAAACGACAACTTTTTGTTTGGAAGACAGGGATATATCGACCTTTGTCCATTTTTCACCTGCCAGCTTGGCACTTAATGGGCATCTGACGGCCATCTCATCACTGTTAAGTAACACGTATATTAATTCTGTTTGTTTTTAACACTAGGGGCACCATGTCTCACGGAACACAAAGACATGGACCGAGACGTACCTTTTTTTTGGACAGAGATCACTTGGTCCTTCTGAAAAATAGACAGGAGCTGGGTTGAGTGTTTACTCTAAATTTAATAACCATCAAAGTTTAACTCCATTTACAAATTCTAACCAAATGTCAATTTTAGAATGACGTTGTTTGTTGAGTGCGCTATGTGACTAGATATATTTCAGCATGACTCAAGATTAATATTATTATTATTATGACTCAGAAATTTTTCTGATCTTTATTTAAGTTTTCATATATAATATTTTAGTTATATAATTTGCTTATTTTCCATCTTCCTCCTTATAAAATCTTTCAAAAAAATTTTTTTTTGGGCAAGACATCGTTCACTTGTTTATAATAAATGAGAAGGATCAACTTAACCCGCTAATAAAGTAAAATTAGGTTAAAATGCTAGTTTGTTAGTTCTATTTTATGGCAAACTAACAAGTTGATCTAGGTAAACTCTTTTCTTTTTGAAGTATTAAAATTAATTTAATAAAAAATAATAAATAAAAATTTAATTATAATTCAAACACAAATTAAAAATAGTTAAATTTCATCATATTTTTCACAATCTTCTTCAAAATTTTCAACATCAATAAATCTGTCCATCGTAATATCAATTCTCAAATTACTACAAAAGGAAAAAAATAACACGGCTTAAACTTAATTTTTAGATAACAAATAATTGAAACAATAAGAATGTTTACATTATAATACAACACAAAAATAGAGAATTTTATGATAGAAAATAAAAGAACTATCTCTATTTTGAAAAACAAGTTAAATTACATAGCTTGGAATATTGTATGAGAGTACAAAATAAAATAAATAAAGAATATTGAAAAATAAAATAAATAAATAAAATAACAAAAAAAATTGAAAAGTGTGAATTGAAAGAAGTGTGTTTGAAAATTTGTTATAGAAAAATGGTCTGGTGGGCCAGCCGTCTCATGCTATCAAAACCCGTCGGTTTAGCGATGGGAGTTTGGCAAGTTTTTTGGGTTTGGCGAGCTCCAAATCTTAGTCTAATTTATCTTTTTTGGAAAATTTGGCAGGCGGCCAAACGATTTCAACGTATTTTGACATCCTTACTGCCAACCATCAACCAACACTCCTCGGTATCATCCCTTATTTTCACAAACCTTCAATTAGACTCCTTACTTCCTTCATTCCTTCTAAGCTTGTGATCTTGTAGAGTATCTTCATCGTTACAAAGGTTTTGTTTATTACCATCTTAGTTGCAACAGACTCAGTTTTAGCGTAGTCTTCGAAAACTTCAATACTAAGTCAAAAGTTTTGCAACATCATCTCCACCTACCATAGCCATTGGTCCTTGTTCTAGTGGCTACGTCGCTGTTATCCCTCACCATGGTTTAACCTAACATTCTTTTAGATAAAAAATAATTTTTAAAAAATTATTTGGGGGACAACCCGCCAACCCGCAAAAAGTGGAGCAAGCTAGAATTTTCAAACCACCTTTTTTGGCAAGGAAAGGTCGACCCACTTTATTTAGTGACGAGCTTTGACAGAGTACGATGGGATGAGCATGCTCATTTACTATCCAAAATAATTTTAATAAGGTTGGCTCGGTTTTGGTATAAGTTAAAAAAATGATGAATTCAATTCAAACTAACCCAATTACAGTTTGATTGGTTCGTGCAACTTTTTTGGTTGGACCTAAACCTATACCCAACCTTATTACACCCCTACTCTTGCACTTGTATTTTAGTTTTGAGTTTGTGAAAGAGACGTTAGAAACTTTTTTTTTTTTTTATAGTGGGTTGATTCTTTTGTTGTGAGTTATTTTGTAATCAAGTACTTTTTTATCCCTAAGGTTTTAGGCCAAAATCAAAATCGTACCGAACTTTTTTTTATTAATATTATCCTCAATGTTATAAAACATTATAAAATTATCCTTTTCACCTTAAAAAGCAAATTTACCCTTACAAAACATATATTATAAAATTAAAAATTATAAAATAAAAAAATTAAACCCCATCCCACCATCATCATTAGTTTTTCTAACCCTCCCTCATCAACATACTCTCATCTCTCTCACCCACGTAGCTGCGTCGTTGCCTCTCAACCGGTGCCTAAGAGCTTCCATCTGCAGCAAGCCGCCGCCTATCAACTTGCCGGCACTGATGACCACATCCACCACGAAGGGAGCCCCGAGCGCCGTCGACCAAGTGCCGCACATTCTCCACATATTATTATAATATTTTGTAACGTTCAGGATGATATTAATAAAAAAAAGGTCGGGGACGATTTTTTATTTTGACCCAAGATCTTAGGGACGAAAAAAGTACTTAACCCTTATATGAATATAACACCTTATCTATGATATTTGGATGAAAACTCACTTTTAGTGTATTAAGGAGAAACAAATATTAAGAATATGTTCAAATAAATGAGTTTATATTGTTATTATTTTATTTTTATATGATTTAGTTTTGTAGATATCATATACAGATATAATTGCATGTATTAAAAACATGTTAAAATTAGGGATGACAACAAAAAAAAAAACACATAAAAGTGAATACTCGCAAAAATTATCTGCTGACAGAAAATTAAATAGGGATCCGAGAAATCCCATGGTTGCGGGAATTTGTTTCCACGAATAAATGGGATGGGGATAGAGGTATTAGTCCCATAGAGATCTACTAAATCTCCACAAAGTTAAATTTATTAAATTGTCCTCACTTACTAAGAAGAATTATGTTATTAACTTATTATATTTGTTGCACACTATTTAAATTTTATTTTCTTTTAATTTATATGTTGGATATTTAATGTGTATGTTAGATTATTTTAAATTGTGTTTAGTGGTGTTATATTATGTTAAATTTTGTTAAATTGTATTGGGTTATGTTTTGGTTTTGTATTCAATTGTTTTTTTTTTTTACTTTCAAAGATAATATCCATGAATATTCCCAGAGTTAGTTATTGTCAGATTTTATGTTCTGCCACTAAATTCGACAGTAATCAATGGTGCAAAATCTTATTTCAGTAGCGCCAATTTTACTTGCAGATCTTTCGTCGGATTCAACTACCGGTATATCGGTTTAGTGAAATGTTATGTTTAGGCAATTGGTAAATTCGACGGTAAAATTGGGATAAAATTCAAACGCAAATCCCTCCCCCTCACTTATACGAACTCACTCTCTCTATTCTCTCTCGCTCCTCTTGTCATCTTATTTCTTCGGCCTTGACGTTGCCACTGTCGTCACCACCAACTGGAGCCTCCATTGCCACTGCCGCTGTACGTTGTCGCTGCTGGAGGTGTCGCTCACTGCTGGAGCTGTCGAGAATGCCACCACTATTCGTGTTCGTGGCCATCGGTGATGGTCACGTTGTCGCTGTCATTACCGCCTCCTGTTACCACCACGCCTCCACCATCCTGTAGTCACCATCAGAGGTAATTATAGCATAATTTTTTTTATTATTTTTAGAATTTTTTGTGAGATTAGAGTTTTGCTAGCTAGGTAGTTTATCAAAGTATTGATTAAATTAGTGTAATGAAGTTTGTAATTAGCATTCCGTATAGTTTTTTATTTTTTTCAAATTTTTTTGTGACTTTGGGATTTTATCAGGTATTTTATCGAATTATTGATTAAATTAGTGTAATAAAATTTGTGATTAGGATTTGGTATAATTTTTTTATTTTTTTCAGACTTTTTTTTTACTTTAAGATTTTGTTAGGTATTTTATCAAATTATTGATTAAATTAGTGTAATGAAGTTTGTTATTAGAATTTCTTATGTTAATTTAATGTAAATAGAAATTAAATTAAGTTAAGGTAGGTTAAGTAGGGTGAAAATAAGAGTGCTCGAGATGTTGAAGACTTTATTTAGTTTGTTGAATTAGTTTCACCTTGTGAATTTAATAAGTTGTCTTTTTCATTAAGGCGGTATTATTTCTCTGAAATCAATTGGAGTTTGCTTCTTTCATATTCTATATATCCGTGTTCTAGATAGGTATTCAGTTATAAGGGGTTGCGCACTAGAACGGTTAGGATTTGATATGTTATTGAATTCGTGTTTGTTCTAATTTATGCCTACAACTGTTTTCTCTGTAAAAACTGTTAAATTTATTTGGTGGATGTCTCTGAATTTCTGCCAATATTTCGTTTAAATTGTTTAAAACATATTTGGTTTATGAGAAAATGATAATTGGATTTGGTTGGAGATTTTAATTATAGGAGACATCCTGTTGAATTTTCTAAAAATTTTAATAAGTTGTGTTGTTGGATGAATTATAGGGTGTTTATTGCAAGATGAATCCAAGTCATCGTCTATAGATGCATGATAGGGACAATAGTGGACCGGGGGTTTAAAACATGAATTCTTTGAGGGAGTTGACGCGTTTGTGCGTATATCTTCAACATGGAACTGTTTATATCTCAAGGGGTATCTAGGTGTCCGTGCTATATGTGTTGGCTGACTAAGTGGTTAGGACATTTGGATATAACACTTTACCTCTACCGTAATGGGTTCAAAGATGGGTATTGGATGTGGACAAAACACAGAAAAGTGGATGAGCAGGGAATCATCCAGTCTACCTCAAATTTCAATATGGCTGGGGGTTAATCAATGAGGGTTTGGGAAGTTAAAGGACCAAACATGAAAGAGATAAATTAGGAGGGTAACCAAGAGCCTAACCCGGAGGCAAAGAGCTTTTATCTTCTGTTAGAATCTGCCATGAAATCCTTGTATGAGGGGTTTGTTCATTTGAAATTGTCTGCATGTGTTAGAATGGTTAGTATTAAGTCTGAGTCAAATTAAGATTCTTTTAAAAGTGGACCACCCTTTGCAACGAATTAGTACCTGTCAGGACTAGTGGCATTCCCTGGAGCTACTACGAAGCAAAGAAGTTAGTTTCGAAATTGGGTCTATATTCGATGAAATTTGATTATTGTTTGAATGGTTATATGTTGTATTACAAGGGGGATGTATGTCTAACTACTTGTAGATTTTGTGATGCACCAAGATTTCAAGTCAAGAGAGAATGGATTGGTACACGGCGGTGGGCGAGAATTCTAAACAAATGTATGCACTACTTGTCCTTAATCCTTAAGTAAAACTATTGTATGCATCGATGAGTTCGGCCCCTCACATGACCTGGCATAGTAATAAGAAGAGAGATGATGGTTTTATGACGCACCCGTCACATGGAGATGCTTCGAAGCACTTTGATAAGGTCCACTCTACACTTGCGAGTGAGCCCAGAAATGTTAGATCAACTTTATTCTCTAATGAGTTTGCACTAAATTCTAATTTTGGTAATGTGTACTCTTGTTGGCCTGTAGAGATGAACCCTTATAACCTACCTCCAGAAATGTGCATAAGGACCCATACATATTCCTAACTTGTATCATACCTGGTCTAAGCAATTCAAAGGCTAAAATAGATGTCTTTTTGCAACTCTTGGTGGATGAGTTGATGGAATTGTGGGTTAATGGTGTAGAAATATATGATATTTCAACCAAGACAAACTTTTAACTGAATGATTTGTTGATGTGGACCATTAATGTAACACCCCTTATTTTCAAAAAATTTAATTATAAATTAGTTATGTTTTATCTTATTAAATTGAGCTTTTTATTATAGAAAATTAATTGATTTATCTCTAATTTTTAAATTAGAGTACTTATTCAAAAATAATTTGTAAGTTAATAAATAAATAGTTTTCTCAAGAATAGTTATATTTGGTTTTCAATTACTACTCTATCCTTCCCTTTTTTTACCAAATCCTAACCCTAATTCCCAAAATCAAACCTGCACTAACCCTAATTTCACCCTAACCTTAACACACCCACACACTCTCCCTCACTATCACCCAGCCGTTACCCACACACACAAAAGAGAGAAAGAGATGCAGAGAGCGAGAGTGCTGCGGGGAAGAAGATAACAAGAGAGGAGGGGATGACACCGGCTAGGGCCTCACCGCCGTCGCTGTCATCGTCGAGCCCACCAAAGAGGGAGGCGTTGAAAGGGGTCGCGATGGAGAAGAAGGACCAAGCTGCCACCGTCACCTCCATCGAGCTGCAGGTAGAGAGGAAGAGACGCGATGAGGAGAGGAAGAAGGAGGCTGACCTCGTCCTTGCTGAAGGCAACGCCGCCATCAAAGAGCCCGAAGAGAGAGACAGACGTGGGTATGGAGGTCACGAGAAGCTGGCGACGGAGGGTGTTGTCGCGGTGGTTGCTATTACCGCTGAATGAGGGGGAAAACAAGCAGAATGCAAACAGAGAGAAGTGGAACTCGCCGGGGGAGGAAAAAATCACGTCGTGATTCTCTGGCCACCAGAAACAGTGCTATCGTCGCCGGAAGCCACCACCGGAGCTGCTGTTGCTCCATTCCTTTGTTCCTCTTAGATTATAGTACGTATTCTTGTTCCAGAACCCTCACCGTTAGTGTTCTGTTATAGTCTATTAAAGATATTGAGTTGTTGATGTTGTATGGTTGAGTTACCGTAGTTGCATGCTGCATTTATGGTTGACACTGTTGTGGGAAGTCCTCAGAACTACTAGAACGGCAACCATAAGTCGTGTTCGATGATGTTGCTACCGCAGGAAGGGTCGGAATTGCTACCGATGCTGCGAAGTAAGAATAAAAGGGCGTTTTGCGTAGTTGAGTCATGATTGTGGTAGGGGCTTTTTCTTATACCCATTTTTATTTTCAGGAATTTTTATAAATCGATATCGATGTGAAAAATATATGTTTGTATATATTATTCTTGATAATGTAATTTGTATGTATGTATGTACGTAGAAAAGAAAAGTATTTTTGTTTTTTCAAAGAAAAGTCAATACGGTTTTCAGGTAAAGGCTCTGACTTATTATAGTTATATATATATATAGAAGTGGTCGTAATATCCTTGCTATCAGAGAGGCGCAGCCAAAAGTGTGACATTTTGGTGGTGAGGGTGTTACATTATGGTATCAGATCAGTTTTTTCTGTAGAGCCTGAGAAATAGACTGACTATGCTTTATTGCATACTCTGAGTGTATGTCATGTTGTAGACCTTGTTCGAATGATAAGAGTTAGAGTTTTATGCACATGAATGTCTATTGATTAATGTCGTTAGTCTACCATTGCATACCTCATGGTATTAAGTTTGGCCAACTTAACGCTAATGGTTTATGTATATGAGAATACTAATAGGTTATCATAGACGAAATAGGAGTAATAGGTAATGCAAATCATGGGGTTTGAGAACATTAGAAGTTGCTTTTCAAGGATAGCTCAATTTCAAATCTTAACCTTTGCTTGTATCTTGTGACTTGATATATATTTTCTTTTATAGTTTGCATTGAAGTTCTTTGTTTCGGATTCCTTTCTTAGAAAGTAATTTGATTATTTTCCAATCCTATTCTTTTGTTCGCATGTTTCCTTAGTTGATCTTATTTGTAAATTACTACTTGAATATTTAGGAACATCTATCTTTGTTATTATACTTCTCTTCATGAATCATGTACTCTTTGATGTGAGCCTGAACTTGTTTTGATACATCAAAGTGATCCTTGAATTTTTATAAACTTTCTATTCAGTTGAGTTGCCTTCATTTATAAACTCGTAATATCCTAACTATCGAAATGGCGCACCCGAAAATGTGACATTATGGTGGTGAAGGTGTTACAATTAACAACTTTTCTACATACAGGATGTTATCAAGTTAGTCCACTCAAGCCAGAATATCGTGTCCCATTGATATGGAAGATACAAAAGCATTTTGGCAGATGAATGGGGGTAAGAATTTGTAGTTTGATTGTCATTGAAGGTTACTCGATATTGATCATCCTTTTCGATGCAACAAAGACTCGTTTAGGAAGAATAGAACCAAACAAAAAGAAGCACTCGTGAGATTGAATGGTTTGCAATTTTGGCATCTTGTCAGTAGATATCACTACAACAAATTCGGGCTAAGGCAACCCTTCAAAAACGTTGCCTATAATAAGAAAAAGTGATGCCTTTGATCAAAGGCAACACTTTCCGATAAAACGCAATGCTTTTTAGGGGTTGGCTATAGGCCGTTACCTTTGGTCTAAGGCAACGTTTTTTTGCATCAAAGGGAACCCTTTTCGTGGTAACATTTAAAAAACGTTGCCTTTTCTACTAAAAAAAGCAACTTCATATAAGGGTTGCCTTAGAGGACCCAAACACAACACATAAAAAACTACTTTATTGCAACACTTTTTATGAGTTGTATTTTCTAATATATAAAGCAACACTTGTATAAATTTTTCTAAATTACTTTTTCACATACCTAAAGCAACACTTGTATAAATTTTTCTGGTTATTTTTCTGTGTTGCCTTTTTAGATATCTATAGCAACACTTATCTAAATTTATTTAAGATTGTCTTTTTGAAAGGATATATAGCACACTTTAATAAAATTTAACTATTTAAACTAAATTTAATAGATAGAAAAAAAAAAAGATAAGCTAATAAGCTAATATATTGCATATATATTAAATTAAAAAGTTGTTTCAAATTCAACTAAATAAATTTTAAATACATATACAGTTGCCAATTCAAATAAAAATACACATAACTAAACAACAACAAAAAAAAATAATTTCTCATGAACTTTGACAAAGAAAAAAAATTAAATGCCCAATTTCATCAGCTTTCGTTCTCTTCGTCAATTCTTCCATAATGCCATTGTTAGGGTTGATCTCCATATTCTTCTTGTTAGACATGTAGCCAGTCATGCCGTTGTCTCTCAAGGCCCAAGCTTTCATAATTCTCTCCATGTTTGCAGTCCAACCATACTCACCAGTGACCAAACAACAAGTAACCTATTAACCTAAAGTCCTAAACATCTTCATATCATAAAATACCAACCCTACAAAATCCTAAATCAAAGTAAATGTGCAAAAGCATCATAAAATAGCAAATCCAAGATAAGAAAATTCTTTACATTTTCCTACCAGCATCATAAAAATTGAACATGTATTTATTTAAAATTTTATTTATCATCAATTTAGTAATTTTATTTAAAAAACTTAACAAGCTTTTAATTTCTGACAAAAATATGAATAAAAACTAACTCGGAAAGAAAACTCAATACACAATCGCATTCAGATGACCCTTTTTAAAAAACACCAATGTCGTCAACAAAATGAAACATAAACAAATGGATAGCAACATAAAGAACATCTTATGAGCAACAAGAACAGGATCCACAGAATTCCAATAATGTTAAGAGCAGCAAGGATAATTCAATATATTACGTATACACATGAAGATGGGAATTGTGAAAGCTATTTACGTTATGAGAAGCACTAACATTGTCTTTCTTAGTTCTTAAAATACAGCACTAACATAGATTCATAGCAATAACAAGTGCACAAAATTAGCATTAGCATAATAAACAAGGCAAAGAAAAGTTCTAACATTCATTCATTCATGGTTATGCTGAGTGAGGTTCCACCAACTGACCTTCCTTTACAACTTTGCGATGATCCAACTCAACAGAATCGATATTCAGATCTGGAAAAAGGTACCAAACTTGATCAACAACATTCTGAAACGACACCTTTATCGATTTATTCCATTTTCGAAGAAGAAATGTTCCACCACATCTTCATTCTAAGCCAATGTTAAGCTAATATACAAAGAAGGTATTTGTGAGAATAAATAGCATGAGACTTTGCAATACTTTTTTAAATTAAAAAAATAGAAAAAATGAGACTTAATCATCCATTTAGTATTCAAATTATAAAATGGATTTTTTAAATCCAAATAATTTAATAGTAAATAACTAGCAACAAACCTATGGCTAGTTGAAACCAATGAACATGCCAATTAATCACCATGCCATGACTAAGAAACACCTCTAAAAAGTTATCTTACAATTCAAAATACAGTTACACAAGTCTTATGAAAAATTTGCACATACCTCAAAAACATTAGAATACCTCAAAAGGTTTAGCACCCCACAAAAACACTCACGGTCAAAATTGATGCAAGCCATAAGCTCCAGCGGCCAGAATTTCCAAGCTCCACTACATATTACATCAGCATCTTCCTACAAGACAACAATGATGATATATATGATATCAGATAGCACTCAAAAGAAAACTAAAGAAAAAAACAGACATCCTGAATTAAAATTTTAATAGTGTCTCAAACTGCTCTTTTTGTTCCTTCTTTCTTGTTCTTTTTCCTTTAAGTTGAATCCTACTGAAAAGCAGTAAAAAACTTGAAATTCAACAAAATATCAATCAAGCCAGTCCAAACAAATTGAAATTCCACACTCAAGAATCATAATAGCATGCTTAATTACCTATGAACTAAGACAAATGCTGATAAGAAAATCCTAATTTTAATTTAAAGTAACCTAATCAGCCAAAATAAGTTTGAATAAATAAAATTATTAAGTAAAAATTAAAATCTAACTAAAATATAATTAATTAAATTAGAGAATAGTAAAATGAATTTTTGCAAAAACCTAAAAATTGAAGAACAAAACAAGAAGGCAGGGGCGATGAGGCTGCAGCTGAGGGGTGGTCGCCATGTTGCCAGAGCAATAGACCAGATGAGGTGGTCGCCGTGATGCATCAAAGCTCGCCAGTGGAACAGAGGTGGCTATGATTTTTACATCTCCGGTTCGCAAAGAGGAGGATGCGAGAAAAGAGAAGAAGAGTGAGAAGGAGAAGAAGAGTAGGGAGAGGGGTTTCTCACCGGTGGAGGTTTGGTGCAGAACGAGGAGTGCACCGCGCCGTTGCCATCGAGAAGCCTGCGTGGAGAAGAGCACCGCGCCATCACCGTGGAGGAGAGCATCGCGCCGTTGCCGTTGAAGAGAGCACCGTGTGTCGAGCTGTTGTTGCCGTTAGCGTCGTCGATTATTGGAGCTGGTAGTGGAGAACGGAGAGAAAGGGTTTGTGCGTGGGTGTATTATTGGCTTCAGTGGCTTGGTAATTTAGGGCTTAGGGCTATTTCAATTTCAAATGAACTGAGAAACAAATGTTTTTTTCAAGTTATTTGATAGGGAAAATAATTGGTTGGAATATAATTAAAAGTTTCTTCTAAAATTTTTAGTTATAAATAATTTTAGACAACTTTTTATAAATGTTATTTATTTAATTTTTTTACAACCCTTATAAAATGTTATATTTTTATTTAAAAATGTTGTCTTAAATTTTGTATAATGCAACATTTTTTAAGTGTTTTTTTAGATATCAAAGACAACTATTTTAGTGGATGGCCAAAAATTTTGTTATCTTTGCCATACTTAAAGGCAACTCGTTAAAAATGTTGTCTTTTTCTATCTAAGACAACATTTGTTAAATGTTGCTTCGAATAAGGGTTATCTTAAGCAAAAAATGTTGTAGTGAGAATCCTAAGGATCGTCGATAACGGGGCAGGTATGAGACCTCCGAGATATGGTAAGGAACATAATTGGACCAAGCAAAGTATATTTTGGGACTTACCTTATTGGAAAGACAATTTGGTTCGACATTGTCTTGACGTGATGCATAGTGAAAAGAACGAGTTTGATAATGTCTTGCACACGGTAATGGATGATGAGAAGATAAAGGATAACGATAAGGCAATGTTAGACTTTGTGGACATTTGCAGACAGTTAGATATAAACTTAACGAGACTTGATAACGGCCGATGGGCTAAACCAAAGGCGGTGTTTGCTCTAACGAAAGACCAAAGGCAAAATGTTTGTAGGTGGATTAGAAGATTGAGGTTTCCCGATAGTTACGCCTCTAACTTGGGTAGGTGTGCAAACGTCTCACAAGATAAGCTTACCAGGTTGAAGAGTCATGATTGTCATGTCTTTATGGAGTCATTGCTTCCTGTCACATTCTGAGAGCTTCCTACTAACATTTGGAAACCCTTTACAGAAATAAATAAGTCTTTTAGGAATTTATGTGCTACAAAACTTAACGTAAATGATCTCACAGTCATAGAGGAGAACATTCTGATCATACTTTGTAAGCTAGGGAGGATATTCCGTCCTAGATTTTTTGACGTTATAGAACACTTAACAATCCACCTATCGTAAGAAGCAAGAGCATGTGAGCCAATCCAATTTAGGAGGATGTACCCGTTTAAGAGGATGATTGGATCGTTCAAGCGCACCGTGAAGAACAGAGCTCGGATCAAGGATAGTATCTACGAATCATTCCTAACTAAAAAAACATCTGCATTTTGCTCCTTCTATTTTGAGTCTCATATTGATTCACGTAGAACAAGAGTTGGAAGGAATGATGAGAGAGAAAAATCCTCGTCAGGAGGACCAACGTGTCCAATATTTGTTTTAGAAGGAGTTGCAATGGGCTCTGATAGTGAATGTTAGTTAGAGAATATTGCACATGTGTATGTGTTGTTTAACTATGACCAGGTTTCACCCTACCTGATGTGAGTTTTTAAGTCTTCGTAACTGTTGTATTTAATAAGATACTATCTTCATCATTTAATCAAAACTTCGTTACACTGGATTTTTTATTTATGCTATTGTATCAAAGGTTATTCCAAGAAATAAATCCTGATACATCAACGAACAATTTTTTTCCTTGGTTCAGAGAATACGTCAAAGTACATCTAGCTGACATAACAGATTTAGAACTAGTTGTACTTAGTTGGGGTTCAATGAATAAGGGCACAAGCTACTCGATATACAATATTAATGGATATCAGTTCCATTTTTTACAATGGTCGGTTGGAAAGAAAATAGATAACCCTAGGGTCTGGGTTCCTGAGGATTCAGGCGATGGTCATTCTGATTGGTATGGTGCGTTGTAATACCCTCACCACCAGAATATCACACTTCTGGCTGTATCACTCCGATATCGAGGAAATTACGATCACTTCTATATATAATTATAATTAGTAGGAGCCTTTACCTGAAAATCGTATTGACTTTTCTTTTATATATAACTATAATACTTTTCTTTTATACATACATACATACAAATCATCACAACACTTTTACATTCTCAAGAATTAATATATACAAACATATATTTTTCACATTGATATCAATTTATAACAATTCCTAGAAACAAAAATGGGTTTAAGAAAAAGCTCATACCTCAATCATGACTCAACTACTCGATAAACTCCTTTTTATTCTTATTTTGCAACAGCGGCAGCAAATTCCGACCATTCCCACGGTAGCAACATCATCGAATACGGCTTACGGTTGTAGTTCTAGTAGTTCTGAGGACTTCCCGCAGCAGCGACAACCACAAACGTAGCATGCAACTACGGTAACTCAACCCTACGATATCAACACCTCAAGATCTTTAACAGACTATTACAGAATACTAACGGTGAGGGTTTTGGAACAAGAATGCTTACTGTAATCTAAGAAGAACAAAGGAATGCAGTAACAGTAGCTCTGATGGCTGCTTCCAACAACGACAGCACTATTCCCGGCGGTCAAAATCACGGCAACGCGATCTTCGCCTCCCCTGACGACGGCAGCGAGGCCCCAACTGGTGTCATCCCCTCCTCTCTTCTACTCTTCTTCTTTGTAGCTCTCTCACTCTCTGCATCTCTTTCTCTCTTTTGTGTGTGTAGGTGGCGACTAGGTGATTGTGAGGGAAAGCGTGTGGGTGTGTTAAGGTTAATGTAGGTTTGGTTTTGGGAATTAGGGTTAGCATTTGGTAAAAAAGGTAAGAACAAAATAGTAATTGAAAACTAAATATAATTATTCTTGAGAAAACTATTTATTTACCAACTTATAAATGATTTTTAAATAGGTATTCTAATTTAAAAATTAGATATAAATCAATTAATTTTCTTTAATAAAAAGCTCAATTTAATAAGATAAAACATAACTAATTCATAATTAAACTTTCCGAAAATAAGGGATGTCACATGTGTTGCATAATATAATTAAATTAGAGTATTTTAGTCACACTATGTACAAAGTATGCGTGTTTAAATGTTAATGGTATGATCCAAGTTCGCGGCAAGGAATATGTAAGCACCAAAGACTATAATTTCATTAAAGTAAATGTGACCAGGAAATATAGGCACTACGATTCTTTTATTCTACCTCAAAATGCACGACAGATATACTATTTGCCTTATTCAGGATTATGCAAGTCTAGTCAAGGGATTGTGGTTAAGATTAAGCCAAGAGGTCGCATAGAATCTGATGGGATAGAGGGTTAGGAACCTTTCCAAATTCATGACCCAACTCCTTCAAAAATGGTAGTTGATACTGGTGATCTGATCACCCTTAGGTCGACTGTATGGATGATGATATTAGTGACCATATTGTAGATAATGACACACTACCACTAGACAACGACGATCTTCAAGAAGAAGACGGGGTTGATGGAGACGAAAAAGAAGAAGAAGAAGAGTTTGATGATCAGGAAATTACCTCGAAAGAGGAGGATAATGAACCAGACGAAGAAGATGATAAATTTGAATAAGATTGATATCAATAATATAGTTCTTTCTTATATATTCCATTGTCAAAATTTCATTTTATGTTTACATTCTGTATATTTGCTATTTTACATTATATATAAATTACTATTTTCAAATAAAATACTAATTTATTCGTTGTTAATTGAGAATTGACTATCAATTGTTAACTATCGACATTCATCATAGATTGAAAAAATAAAAAAAAAATTGACGCTACTGGCAGATTTACCGATGAAAAATCCCGACCGATCATTTATATTAAAAAAAATAAAAAATATTTTCCATCGAATTTACCATCGGATTTTTCTGATGGTAAAGTGGCACGAATGCTCAACTTTTGATGCCATGTTACCGTCGGATTTTTTCCGCCGGTAATGTTCATTAGATCTTTTCCCATGAACCATCATATTTTGACGCTAAATACACTGCAAGTTATCAGCGGACGTCAAAATCCAACGGTAAATATTTACCAACAAGATTTATACCGTTTGATTTAATCCGACGGAACATATACCGGTAAACATAATTTTGGCGGCTTCTTTTTTTTCACTGGTAAATCTGGCAGTACTCAACGTTTTTCTTGCAGTATAAGTAAAATACTTAATTAGTACTTCAAATATATACATAACCGTTCATTTCAAAACATTAATTTATCACGGAAAAAAAGACAAGACACTTGAAAATACATTATTGTTAACAATTAGAAAGTCTATCATATATTTTGCACTGGCGGTTGCTATGACAAAAGAAGTTTTGGAAGGTTTTAAGGATTAGCCAGAGAAGCTCCTTGAACAAAAGAAGAAAGGAGCTCTTCGAGTGGTATTGAATAAGAGTTAGAAATAAAAGAAGATAGGTTGCTTTGTGAGGAATACTGGAGGGATGAGTCGTGTGACGATGATGAGTATCGTGGTTAGGGATGAGGTGAATTTGAGTGTAAGTTTGCAAGAAAAAAGTCATATAGTGCAATGGGATGGAAGAGAAGACTTAACAAAGGTTCTTGACATGATTGTATAGTGGCAAGAAATAAAAATAGATGTGAGATCTTCCAACTATGCATAGATTTTCATCGTTTGGATCTACATCAATTCCTTCGTCTTTGGATATCTCAACGAATATTATTAGTGTCATCATCTACACAACTGAGCATAAAAAGAAATACACCACAAGATATCATAGGAGTGAGAATCGAAAAATGATTCCCAATAGAGATTAGTGTAATATTTCATATATAATTTATTCATGAATTAATATTTAGGTAGTCAATCATTACATATCATCAATCAATGATCTAATGCACATATCATATGCCTCCTTACATGCTTTGGCTATGCGCTCAAAAATCGATTTTTCAATCACTCAACAAACATTATCGGCAACCAATCTCGACCTTATCCTATCAATGAGGATGGCTATGAATGTACCGGTAGATAATCTCAATCCTGGCATTGTACTTTTAACTTGGGACAAGCCTATTTCATTCTATGCAATGTAACCATATGTATATGCAACCATGTATGGATACAAGTATCATTCATGATTTTAAACCATGGTTGATGAGGTTCTTAGTTAAACTCATGTTAAGTTTTATTGAAAAGATTCATTTTTAGTACATAATAGTGATGTTGTTGAAAAAGGGAGGATTAGTCCTTGTTGTAACATTGAGAATGAATCCTTACTGTTGAAATAATGAAAAGTAGTCCTCGAAATTTGTACTGGAATACTGAAAATCAATCTTTTTGTGTTAAATTTTCACAAAGTTTTTTTTGAGAGGATCAATTTGTATAGTAAATTGTAGGATCGATCCTCTTATGTAAAAATGCATTAAA
Organism: Arachis ipaensis; assembly: GCF_059453495.1. Lineage (NCBI taxonomy): Eukaryota > Viridiplantae > Streptophyta > Magnoliopsida > Fabales > Fabaceae > Arachis > Arachis ipaensis. The sequence goes on from NC_142441.1 coordinate 132,402,163, forward strand.
ATTCATATTTTGTCATCTTTTAGCCCATAAAGAACCTCGAATGCATAATGAGGTGTTATATCATACATTTGTTTAAACAACACCAAACATTAAATTTAGAAAAAAATAAATATACATTATAATTTACTGTTCTTATATATATGAACCACTTTGAAAACTCTTAACCATTAGTCTTTATGAATTTTCTTGGGTTATAAAATATCAAGTTGGACTCTCTTACACCTATCTCTCACTTAAGGGTTCATGAAAAGATAAACTAACTTATGGTTGCTAGTGTTAAAAGGGTGAAGAATGTGAGACTTTGGATGATTTGTTTATTTGAAATAAGCTCCTAAGTTGGTTAGTGAATGGTTATTGGCATTTAAAGGGATGATGGTATGAGTGATTAAGGTGTTGTATGAAGTGAGGAGATACTGTAACTAGGGTTATGTGTGTATATTGTGAAGGTTTTAGTGGAGATTGAGTAGAGAGATTATAATTTAGTGAAATGCATGAGTGAGGTGTTGCATGTATGAACATACTTGAAATTTTGAGTTGAAGGTGATATTGTTTAGACAAGAGGTGAGAATTGACTAGGTCACCAAGGTAAGATGTATATGAATAATGAATGGTAAAAGTGATAGTGGAGAGTTCAAGATCTTATTGTGATGAAGTGGTGGGTGCAAAAGGTGAAAAGGGTACTGTGCCATTGTTCCTCATATTTCTCTTCTCATAAGATCGATCTTTATGTTATTGTATAAAATTGGCTCTCCTTTTTTTTATTTGGTTGATACAAATAATGGAATAACAACTAAATTAACGAAAGATATAAGATATTTTTTTTACCTTGAGTCATTTTACTTGAATATGTGAAATTATGAAAAATTAACTCGTGAAGGAAAAAATATAAAATTCAAAAGAAAAAATAAAACAATCTAGATGTATAGAAAAAAAATATAGAAGAATACAATTTAAAATTAAAATATTAAAATTCGACCTTTCAATTTTTGTTTCAAAAAATTTAACAATTTAAAATTAAAACTATACCCTCCCATTTCTGGTTTCAGAAAATAAAAAATTAAAAATTAAAATGAGATCTTTTTTATTTCATTTTTTTAAATAGTCTTTCATATTTAAAAAAAACAAAAAAGACAATATATTTAAAATATCATGTTTCAAATCTATATTAAAATTTTTTAGCCTTCAATTGATGCTTAATATAATTAAATAAGCATATTACTAAGGTTTTAGGAGTATGTTCTCCTTTCACATAGGTTTGGGGAGAGTATAACATGAGCGACGGAAGAGTGACTGGTGAGAGCTAGGTGGAGTGTTTGAGAGAAGAACACAGTAAGATTTTACCAATCAAGGAGATTACCAGAGAGAGTGCAAAGAGGGTTGCTTCAGGTGACAAGAAAGACTTACGTAAGGGTAGTGCTAGAGTGACTAATAAGGTTTCGTTTTGTGATAAGGGGATGGGTCTTTTGAAATCTTGGGACTTGGTAGGGTTGATGTCTTGGATGGTGATACGATAGCAGTAGTCACGGAGAAACAAGGTGATCCAACACCTCTAAAGATTAGCTTTACTGAAGAAGTTAGGAACACTTTATTAGAACCTTACAAGAAGGCCATAGTGATTAGGGTTCTTGCGAAACACTTTAGTTATATGGCTTTGGTACATAAACTGAAAGGGGTATGGAGGCTTAAAGGTGGCTATAAAGTTTTGGATGTTGGGTTCAATTACTTTCTCTTCAAATTTGATCTCAGGAAAGATAGGGAGAAGGTTTTATTAGGGGTTCATGAATGATGTTAGGTCATTACATCACGGTTAAACTATGGTCTTCGGATTTTAAACCATGTGAGATCTTCTTTGGGAACACCATGGTTTGGATAAAAATTGCGAGATTGAATATATGATATTACCATGAAAAAGTGATTATGCATATTGCCTCCATTGTAAGTAAATCAGTCAAGGTAGACCTTGCAACCAAGTTGGTGGAGAGAGGCAAATTTGCTTAGACTTGTGTTCAAGTGAATTTGGGATAGCCTGTTGTTCGGAAAGTGGTTGTAGACGACTATGAATATAGCATGGAATATGAATGTTTACAATTGATATGTGAGAAGTGTAATTCTTTTGGACATGTCGCAGGTGAATGTAGCATGATCGTGGTTACCTCGGCATATGTGGATGACCAGATAGGGGCATTTAACACGGCGACGGATCATGAAAAATGTTCGTCAGACTAGGTTTAGCAATTTTTTCAATTTGAATCTATACCCATTAATTTTACGCCAGTTACGAATTCCACAGAGAAGATAAAGACAAGCATGTTGTATGGGAGAAAGGAAAGGATAGTTATGTTGAAAAAAAAAGAGGACTGAATTAAGATTTGTGACGAAAGAAGAAAAAAAGTGGGTCAAACCAAAAAATTTTTTCGGACATAAATGACCGAACAAAGATATTAATAAAAATTAACGAATATATTGTAAAATAAATAAAACTATTAACTCATAAAGCTATCAAATCATAGTATTAAAAACATATATTAAAGACAATAAATACCTAATAACAATTATATAAAAAAATATAAAAAGAAAAGGAAAATTAAGATTTTCGTAAGTTGTCTTCTGAACTGATATCCATATTGTTCAAATTAAGATCTTCGAATTTCATTAAATTGTGGTTTCTGCAAAAGGTAGGAACAATATTATTATCAAATTCATATTTCATATGATTACTTAAAAAAAATAACAAGTTTCATTTTCATACTAAGTTGGTTAAAGCCAAACACTAATTTTATTTAATTTTTAAATCTCTTTGTACTTGATTACTGCAAAGACATTGGCAGAAGGGGAGAGAGAAACAAGAAAGTAGTGAGGTGAGGTGAGGTGAGGTGAGGGGGGTTCACTTCGAAAGCAGTGACAAAGACACATGCATGTTCACGCACTCAACGGCCAAGATTCTCTCAAAATCCCATCATCAAAATCGACGCTTAACGTTTCATTCTAACCTCTGAGCCCAACCCTAAACCCTATCATAGTTAAGGAATTAGGATCAGGTAACCAACCATGGTTAAATAAATCAATCCACACTCAACCAATTGGGCTTTGAGCTAACCCTTCTCTCTCTTCTCTCTCTTCTCTCTCTCTCTCTCTCTCTCTCTGACTTTGGGTTTCAGCTTTAACAAAGAAAGAAGCATGTGAGAGTGGCAGAAAGAGAAGAAAAGGGTTTCGTTTTTTTTCTTTCCGCTATTGAGGTGTGTTCCTCTCTGTAGTCTATAATGTAATTACGATCTGTGCAAAACAACCTTAGATTTTCTCAGATCTATCTATCTATCCATTTTATTTTTTTTTTAACCGATATCCTCGTCGTCATCATAACCATTTGATTCGGAAAAATTCTTCTTTTTCCTGTTTGTTTTTTTTTTCTTTTTTACCTTTCTTTCCATCATTTCCCGATTTTCTCTTACTCCAGTTGTGTTCTGTAGAGAAAACTTGTGTCTATTTTGGTTACCCTTCAAGCAGATCTATTCTGTGAAATGTAAAATTTTCAATTTTTATCGGTACCTTTTTTCTCTTCTGTAGATCTCTCATGATGTTCTATACTTAGAGATCTTGTTTTTCTCGCCATTGTTCATACCAAGGTCTGTTTTTTCCCCCTCAGGTTTCAGATCTTAGGTCCACCATGGTGTAGATTAAGTCGTTTGGGGTGTTTGTTTTGTTTTTCCTTTTTTACCCCTTCCCTTCGGAGAAGATGGAAACTTTCCCGGAAATTTTGGGGGGTTTGAGCTGCTAAGTTAAGAAAAGAGAAAAATTGGAAGAAAATAAGAGATGAATTATTTCCCAGACGAGGTAATAGAGCATATATTTGAGTATGTAGGTTCACACCGTGATAGGAACGCTTTATCTTTAGTGTGCAGGAGCTGGTACAGAATAGAGAGATGCACAAGAGAGAAAGTGTTCATTGGTAACTGCTACTCTATAACCCCTGAGAGGTTGATTCAGAGGTTCCCTTCTTTGAAGTCTCTGACTTTGAAGGGAAAGCCTCACTTTGCTGACTTCAGCTTGGTCCCTCATGGCTGGGGTGGATTTGTGTATCCATGGATTGAAGCACTTGCTAAGGGGAAGGTTGGGTTGGAGGAGCTTAGGTTGAAGAGAATGGTTGTCTCTGATGAGAGCCTTGAGCTTCTTTCTCGTGCTTTCCCTAATTTCAAGAGTCTTGTTCTTGTTAGCTGTGAAGAGTTCACTACTGATGGTCTTGCTGCTATAGCTGCAAATTGCAAGTAAGAAATGATTCTTCTTTTTAGGGTGAATATTTTTTTGATGATTGTGTTGTTTTTGTTTGGTTTTGATCTTGTGTTGCTTTTTGGTTTGTAACAAATTGATGGTTCTAGCTGGTTTGGTAGCTATAGTGTTTTAGTTTTGTTATGTATGAATATTTCTCAGTTGATAATTGATAATTTGGTTGTACTCTTTAAGAAAAAGTGGTTGAATGGCTTTGAAGTTTGAAGTGAACTTATTCACTTGTCATGTTTTACTGAGTACTACATTGATCTGTTTAAATTTGTTAAGTTATTAGTATTTTTTTTTGTCTTCTCTTTTAGGATAAGTTGTTTGCTGTGCAATTGTTGGGGTTATGGATGAACATGTTTAAGAAATCTATTTTGCTTATATACAATAGAAATGGAGGATGATAAAAGTGTGTTCTTGACTCTTCATTTTGTTTTTATTTTTTCGGGATTGCAATATTTGCAATATAGGCGTCTTCGAGAACTTGACCTTCAAGAAAATGAAGTTGATGATCACAAGGGTCAGTGGCTTAGTTGCTTCCCCGACAGCTGCACGTCGCTTGTCTCTCTTAATTTTGCTTGCCTTAAAGGAGAGATTAATACTGGAGTGCTTGAGAGACTTGTTGCAAGATCTCCTAACCTTAAGAGCTTAAGATTAAACCGCTCTGTGCCCCTTGACGCACTCCAGAGGATAGTGGCGCGAGCCCCTCAGCTAGTAGATTTGGGAGTAGGGTCATTAGTCCATGATCCAGCTATGGAGACCTTCGCCAAGCTAATGACTACCATGAATAAGTGCAAGTCAATAACAAGCTTGTCGGGATTTTTGGAAGTTACTCCTCGCTGCCTCACAGCTATGTATCCTATTCTTCCGAAATTAACATCCTTAAACCTGAGCTATGCAGCAGGCATTCCAGGCAGTGATTTGATAAAATTGATTCGTCACTGCAAGAAACTTCAGCGCTTATGGGTAAACACATCAGGCTCAAAATCTTTTCCAATTATATGTATATTGTTTTGTTGGTGGATGCTGATAACTTTTATAATTGTGTGCAGATAATGGATTCCATTGGAGATAAAGGGCTAGGTGTTGTAGCTAACACATGTAAGGAATTGCAAGAATTGAGGGTTTTTCCTTCCGACAACATTGGTCAGCATGCGGCTGTCACAGAGAAGGGATTGGTTGCGATATCTATGGGCTGCCCGAAACTTCACTCATTGCTCTACTTCTGCCACCAGATGACAAATGCTGCCCTAATAACTGTGGCCAAGAACTGCCCGAATTTTATCCGCTTTAGGTTGGCCATCCTTGACGCAACAAAACCCGACCCCGACACAAATCAGCCACTGGATGAAGGTTTTGGGGCGATTGTGCAATCTTGCAGGCGTCTTAGGCGGCTTTCCCTCTCTGGCCAGCTGACTGATAAGGTATTCCTCTACATCGGAATGTATGCTGAGCAGCTTGAGATGTTGTCCATTGCCTTTGCCGGGGAGAGCGACAAGGGGATGCTCTATGTTCTGAACGGATGCAAGAAGCTCCGCAAGCTTGAGATCAGGGACTGCCCTTTCGGCAACACGGCACTTCTGACAGACGTAGGGAAGTATGAAACAATGCGATCCCTTTGGATGTCGTCGTGCGAAGTAACCGTTGGAGCATGCAAGGTGCTAGCAATGAAGATGCCGAGGCTAAATGTTGAGATCTTCAACGAGAATGAGCCAGCCGACTGCGAGCCGGATGATGTGCAGAAGGTGGAGAAGATGTACTTGTACCGGACATTGGCTGGGAAGAGGAAAGATGCACCGGAATATGTATGGACCCTTTAGGTGCATTTTTAGGTCAATTTTAATTTTATTGTTATTATTGAGCAGTTTGTACGTTAGGCTGACTTATTAATGCAATTTTAGCCTTGTGTAGTGGTTGGTTTGTTATTTCATTGCATTTGCTAGATTTATGCATAAATATTAGATGCCTTAACTTTCTTCCTAGTTCTTAATCATTATTATTCCATAATAATGTCTCCACCTTGTTATATAGATTTAGAGCGTTTCTCTACTTGTTTGATGAGACGTTACTTTAGTTTCCGAGGATAAAGTGTGACCTTGATATCCATTAAGAGGTTAAGCACAAATCAAATTAGTTTTAATTATAAATTATATAAAACTTTCCGTTCAAATGTGCTAAGCTTATGTTTTGAATCTTGAAAAATATTTATACGTGTGTTGAGTATTGTATGAAACAAATTTCAAGTGCTCCTTCTCTTGTTATTGTGAAATTATATTTTTCACAATTTATCCAAAACAAAAATAGGCATCAAGCTGCAATATTTGGTCCGTCTAGCATTTTATAACAAATCAACTTGATCAACACTGAATGGTATGCATTTTTCCACAATTTCTCAATGTCATTTCAGAACAATTTACTGTTTGTTGAGTATAATTTGATTATATGCTATGGCCTTGAAGCAGCGTCATATCATGTTGTATTCTAAGGTATATTCTTTTTATCAACAAGCATCCAAGCCTTTGATAAATGAGGATTGAGCATAATTATAACTTTTAATTAGAGCCCTCTTTTGGGGTAGAGTTCAGATCCATTAGCATATAAGTAAAGTTGGACCCAGATATGATGGTTGGTATCCACTTATCCTAATTTAAAGCAGCTGCACATGACTAATCAATTGGTTGGAATTGGAAATTCGACGCCTCAATTTTGGACCATGTTTGAACCCATAAAAAAAAAAAACCTTTTTCTTCAAAAATAGCTTTTACATAAAAAATAATAACGTTTGAGTTGTAATATGAAAATAGTTTATAATCAAAACTAATTTTTTTTAGCTAAAAATAGCATATAAGTGGTAAAGCACTGACAAAGACACAAGATACGATACAATACGAGATACGCAAATATACAAACAGTCTTGTTACACATCAAAGTTTTTTTGGCAACCAAGTTGGCCCAAACTCAACTAAAACCACTTTCATTACACGCAGTGTATACACACGCGCACTTCATTAACACAAATATATCATTCTTCGTTTTTGCGTTCCTTCTTCTTTTTCTTTGCGTTCATCCTTCTTCTTTGCATTCTTCTTTCTCCTTCTTCGCGTTCCTTCTTTTTCTTCGCGTGTTTTCTCTCCATCGTCGTTCTTTTATTGCTGCCATGGTTGCTGCGCTTTTTCTTTTCCTCCTTTTCTTCCTAGTAATTTTGCAGCAATGATTTTTTTTTTCTCTTAAGAGAGTGAAATAAGAAGAAAATGAAATAAGAAGAAGATGAAGAAGAAGCAGCAGAATATGAGGAGAAAGAGGAAGAGGAAGAGTTTTGAATTATACAGAATTTATCAAAATAAATATACATTGAAATTTCTTAACAAATACACAAATTTCTTAGTTTTTACACCCAAAATGTCTTCTTTAATGTTGCATTTTTTTCTTCTTTTTTTTCTTATTTCTTTCTTTCTTTTAGTTGAATGAATGTAGGTTCATCCTCTTTCTAATAATTTTGCAGCATTATGTATTTCTTCTTTTTTGTTTGATTTTTTTTTGTTTTTATTTTTGTTTAGAGAGTAAAATAAGAAAAAACTTGAGAAGGTAAAACAAGAAAAAAAAGATGAATAAGTGAAAAAGGAAGATGATGATAAAAAAGAAGAAGAAGAAGCAGTAGAAGATGAGGATGACGAAAATGAAGAGTTTTGAATTATGTAGAACTTATCAGAATAAAAATACACCAAAATTTATTAACAAATACATATAAATTTCTTAGTTTTTACACCAAAACTTTGCTACAAAAGCACAAAAATGTCTTCTTTAATGTTGTATTTTTTTCTTCTTTTTTTCTTATTTCTTTCTTTCTTTTAGTTGAATGAATGTAGATTTATCGTCTTCCAAGTAATTTTGCAGTATTATGTATTTTTTCTTCTTATTTATTTGATTTCTTTTGTTTTATTCTTATTAAGAGAGTAAAATAAGAAGAAACTTGAAAAGGTAAAACAAAAAGAAAAGTATGAATAATAAAAAAAAGATGATGCTGAAAAAGAAGAAGAAGAAGAAACAGCAGCAGTAAAGGATGAGGAAGAGGAAAGAGTTTTGAATTATGCAGAATATATTAGAATAAAAATACACTAAATTTTCTTAACAAATACACATAAAATTTCTTAGGTTTTATACCGAAATTTTGCTACAAAAGCACAAAAATGTCTTATTTAATGCTGCATTTTTGTTCCATTTTCTTTTCTTTATTTTTTTTCTTTTAGTTGAATGAATGTAGGTTCATTGTTTTTATTCTTATTAAGAGAGTAAAAAAAAAAATTTGAAAAGGTAAAACAAGAATGAAAAAATGAATAAGAAAAAAAAAAGATAATGATGATGATGAAAAAGAAGAAGAAGAAGAAGTTGCAAGACCTAGAGTAATTTATCATGGCCTAAGCAAGTAGTTATGGAATGATTAACATTTTAGTATTGCGATATCTCTTTAGCAAGTTAATGTGCAGGAATAATTGGATAAATTGTGTGATTTTTAGTCGGGTTGTAGATAATATTCTCCCTCATCTTAAAGAAGGAATGATTGGATCCCTCATTTTTGTACTGAGTTTTGAATTATGAAAAATTTATTAGAATAAAAATACACTGAAATTTCTTAATAAATATACATAAATTTCTTAGTTTTTACATTGAAATTACTTAATGATTGCAACATGCAAACTCGGTTTGAAAATAAGCACACAAATAAGACTGAATTATGAAAAAAAATACATCTAAATTAATTAATTTTGGATAAGACAACGTCATTAATATGACAAAAATTCAATGATAACGATAATAATAACGACGATAATGATAAAGAAGATAACGATGACGATAACGATGATGATGATGATGATAGAGAAGGAGGAAGAAGAAAACGAATGAAAAGAAGAAATCAAATGAAAAAAGAGAAGAGGAGGAGGAGAAGGTAGTGATGGTAGTGGTGAAGACGTTAATGAAAGAAAAAAAGAAAGGAGAAGAAAAAAACAGTAATTGAGATGTTTGTAAGAAGAAGGAGAAGGAGGAGGAGGAGGAGGAGGAAGAAGAGGAAAAGGAAACGGAGAAAGAGAAGGCGCGTGATTTAAAAAACGGTTATAACAACTTGGTTAGACTTGATTAAGTATTTTGCTTGAATGTAGAGTTTTATTCATATATAAAATATAAAGTATTTTTTAGATAAATTATAATAATATTTTAATAATTTATTCATATTAAAATATAAATTAATATTTTAACTATTTTAAATATTTTTTAATTATATAAAACATTTAAAATAATTTTTTTATAAATAAATAAGTATATATAATATTTCTAATCTCATTTTAAGAATATAAATTAAAAATAAAGTTGGACATGACTGACTCGTGATGGTATTTATATGTGTCAAAGTATGTCCAGAGAAGTATTTTGTATTTTTTTATTAAGATATAGTTGAACATAAAAGACACATGTATGAACGAGTGTCGATAAATATTTTGTTTAAAATATGTCTGACATACAGATATAACTCATCAAAATATCTGTACTTCGTAGGTATAAGCAAAGGTAAATATGAAACTTATGATTATAAGCAAATGTTTATGATTTTTGAATTTAAGTGATTTTACCAATTTAACTTTAAGTATCAAATATTAAATAATCATTTCATACTCATTTTTGTAATTATATTATTTAAATGCAATTTTTTCATACATTTCAAACATAATATATTATTATCTTAAAATCATATTTCAACTAAAGTATCCAAATATAAATTGATTGTCATATAATCGATTATTTTTAAAAGTGATTATATAAATAAAAATTATTGAATTAGGTTTAATTTTTGAAGCGTTACCAAATACATCTTTAATTTTGAGCTAATACTATCAAGTTTTGCCATACCTTACCATATTATTTTTTGCTATTGACACAGTTAATTGCATGTTGACATGCAACCCTTTAAAAATTGGATTGATTATTGAATCAGATAAAATAAAATAAAATATTTATATATTAAACACATTTATTTTAAAAAATATTTTATTTATATTATATTAAACTGGTTAACTGTTAGTGAGTTTGTTAAAAAGAATCAGTTAATCTAAGTGCATTACTCATTTGATCCAAATTTTAAAATCATATCATTATATTATCTACAATAGGTTGTATTCTGACGTCAAGTATGATGACATGGCGCATTCTAATAACAGTTTGCATATATTTTTCTTTGAGAAATGCTAGGGAGTCAGCAATTTTGGTGTTTTATAACCATCAATTGGCCATCAATAGTGTTTTTAATGGTGTGAGATTACATCTAATGGTAAAAAATCACTCACTTTTATTTGATGGTTAAGTGCTGGCCAGAAAACACAAAAATTACTGACTCCCTAGACTTTTCCTTTTTCTTTTCAATTATTTTTTAAGAAAGTGTTATGTAACCAATCATACACAAATTAATATTTAATGATTATTTATATTAAACGTGTCAATAATTTTGATATTCTATTTCATATTATTTTAGTAATTATTATGATTCTTTTTCGCATTTTAACGAGTCAATAATCAATAATCAATAATAGTCATTATCATTATTATTATCTTACAATACGTAGTATTTTAGCGTTAAAAATGCTAACGTGACGTGTAATACTCTAACTTTTAGCATCTCATGATCGTACTAAAAGTTCAGGTGTTACTTACCTCTAAATCTTGTTATTTTACACTATCTTTATTTAATATCGAGAATACAAAACGATACTTTAATTAAGAAAATGAAATAGTTTTTGTTTTTACTTACTTAATCACAAAGATATATATATATATGTATGTATATATTCACATAGCATGATATACATAAACTTATTCAAAGACCCTCAAATACAATTTCTACCCCTCTAAAAAACCAAAAACAATAAATGACGAGGAAAAATAAAATCTAAAAACTTAACTTGTAAACAAAATCTTCTATGCTCTTGTAGTTCCGCACTAAGCCTTCGCACCTGTAGCTGAAAGGGGGTGGAAATAGGGAATAAGAACTGGGAAGTTCTTAGTAGGGTCGGGGTGTATATTTATATCCATTTTATATATACTTTGTCAGCAACAACAGTCAACAAAGTACGCACGAGCCAATTCAACATAAATTCAGTCAAATTCAATCAACAATCAATCACAACATCAATTCACTTATTCAACACCAGTTTAACCGATGATAAATTACTAAAACCCTACCTATGTACGAAATTAAAACCACAGGAGCTCTGAAAAAGTCTTTTGATCGAGCCGCTAAAGAAGAAAATGTCAGAAATCGCTTGTATCTCTTAGAACTCTAATTGGCCGAACTCAAGAGGAAAAGGAATTACATCTCCGTCAACTTCTACCGGATAAAATTAATACCAACGTGTAGAGAAAAAAGATACGAACATTTTTATCGGATTATATTTTTGATTGGAGTTACGAATCGCAAGAAATCGAAGCCGAAAACTTGAGAGTTTTCACGGTTTCTCTCTTCTCTCTCAGTCACTCATTTCTCTTTCTTTCTTCTTTGGATTCAGTAGCTTATTAGAATGAAATAAAGGTGATGATGGTGATTAACATATGTGTCACGTTATATATATGCATTCATTAGCCACGTTTGGCTTGTTTTCTTTCTTTCTTTATAATATATATATATATATATATATATAATGGATATGTAATGATCCGGTAAGGAAAAGTGCAAAAACCTATAATAATTAATTTAATTTTATTTTATCAAATTATTTTTTGATAAATAATTTAAATTTAATAGAATAAATAATAATTAAATTAAACTTCAAAAATCATAAAATTTTATTTTATTATTTTTGTTAAAAATCTTTTTTTAAAAATTACATCTCAATATAATATATTAGCTCATAAATAGCTAATTATTTAATTTTCAAAAATCCGGGGTGTTACATGACGCATTTTGATACCAATATGCATATCTCTCTATTCTCATAATATTTTAAGAAAGTATTTTCTTTAGAGTAAATCTTTAAAATGGTCCCCCAAATTCGTCCCGGGCACCAATGTTGCCCCTCAGTTTTCAATTGCACTAAATATACCCTCCATTTTAAGCTTTGGGCTACATTCAGATCCTTCTACCCAATTTCGGCATGAGTCAACAAGCGGAGCGCTGACCTGGTGCTGCCATTTCCACCTAGGACGTCTGAAACGATATCGTTTTGCTTGTAGGGAGGAATGAAGAAGAACGGCATCGTATTGTCATGCAGAGGTATTGAAAGGTTTCTTGGGCAAGGGTGATCATTCATAAGTCTTTCTTCTTCTTCTCTTAAACTGTTTCATCTCATCTTCCTCCACAGAATGTCGTCACAGTAGGGCACCTTCACATTAGCGATATTCTGAGTTTGTTAGCAGGAGAAGGAAGGACGCCAACCATAGGAAGATGCTGAACTAGAGGGTACCATCATCGTGAGTATCAACAAGGTTAGCAATATTGTTACGAATTGAAAAGAAATTATCTTTTTTTTGGGTACTCATTGATTGTTCTTCACTTGAGTTGTTGTTTAAGGTGATTTCATTTGCGTTTGCTGTTTTTTTTTTTTTTGAGATTTTTATGCTGTTAGGTTTTTTATGTACTATGTTAGGGCGGGGTTTAGTTTGCTCTGTGTGTTTAATGTATGAAATATGGGATTTTTTTATTAATGTTACTCAAGTGGAGTTGTGATACACTGTTAGTGCTGCATGTGTTTAATTTGTTTATTTATATATCTTGTAGATGGATGAAGTTTTGAACATTATGTTTCATTATGGAGGAACTTTTGAAAAGGGCGTTGACGGAAAGATGGGGTACTATCCTGATAATAAAAGCTGCCTGGGTGATCTTGAGGTGGATAGGTTGGATGTATTTTATCTGAGAAACTACTTTAAGGAGCTAAGTTATCACAGAATGAAAGAAGTTTGGTGGCTTGTACTTGGGAAGAGCATAAAGGTGGGTTTGAGGAAGTTAAACACTGATGCAGACTTAAGAGATGTGTCGGATGGGTTTACAAAACTAGGATCTTATTGATATTTTTATTGAACATGAGGTTTCATCACTTGAACTGCTACAAGGGAAGGAGGTTATGATATATGTTGATGATCAAGTAAGGGATCTTGGAGAGCAAACAAAGAAAAATGCCAAATCCGTCCCACACCATTGTGCCAATCCCAATCTACCTAGTGAGCAGGAGGTTAAAGCCTCCATTATGGTGCCTAATGAATAATAACTAAAAAAGAAGACTAAGACAGTCCCCAAACTAACTCAAACCAAAGTGAACAAGAGGTATTGCTTGAGATCTGCTACTGGGGTAGGTTGCACAACGGGTCAGAAAAAGTCGCAATGTAGCAAGATACCTGTAATGTTGTTGTCCTCTGATGAAGACTCCTCTAACTCTGATGAGAGTTCAAAAGATAAGCCATATAAACCAGTTAGGGAGGACAACTCATCTGATTCATGTGTTGGGGACCCTATTCCTTCACATAAGCTAAAAAGTAGAAAGAAAACTACAAATAAGAGTGATGGAAAGGGTAATGGTAAGGGCAAGAGCAAGGAGAAGAAGAAGATATGTGTTGATGACGACGCTTTTGTAGAGGATGTTTCTGATTTTGAAATAGAGCTTGGATTTGTGGGAGGTGGTAGGTCTGAGGATTATGATGCCTATGATCTTGGGACTGATTCTGATGGTGCCAACTCCTGGCATTCGTTAGAGATGAAGACTCCACCGAATTTTGAAGATGAACTAGAGGAAGAGGCCGAATCTGATGAGGTGTTTCTAGTTTTTAGGGAGGGTGCTAGGTTTGGTGAGTTACATTTAGAGGTTGGAATGAAGTTTATTACCAAGTGAAATTTTAAAAAGGCTGTTAGGGAGTATATCATCCAAGAGAGAAGGCGTATTCGATTCAAGACAAATGATAGAAAGAGGTTAAGGGTAATATGTAAGGTGAAGGAATGCAACTGGGTTATTTTTGCTTCAAAGGACCATGGGGATACTTGCTAGAAAGTAAAGACGTTCAGAGATGATCATACCTGTGCAAGAGAGGATAAGAACAGAGCAGCCAACAAAAACTAGGTTGCTAGTAAATTGGTGAGAAAAGTGAGAAAGTATCCCAACTTTAGACATTGTGATGCTAATACATTCTTCAAGACTAAGTATGATTTGTCATTGAATAGGAATTCAATCTTAAAGGCACTGTCTGATGCTAGAAACATTATCTATGGTGATGAAAAGACACTAAGCATTAGTAAGAGACTATGGGGAGATACTTTTGAAAATCAACCCAGATTTGACTGTTCAGATTTGCATTATTCTGCAGCCAAACAGTGCGGTAATTTTTGAGAAGATGTATGTCGGTTTAAGTGGATGCAAGAATGGCTTCAGGGCTGGCTATCGTCCACTCATTGGACTTTATGGAGCTTTCCTGAAGGATGTGTTTGGAGGCCAAATTCTTTCAGCTGTTGCGCAGGATGCTAACCATCACATATACGTTATTGCATGGGTAATTGTGGATGTTGAGAACACAGCGAATTGGAAGTGGCTCCTAGAACTGTTGCACCAAGACTTGGGAGATTACAAGACACATGGTTGGTGTTTTATTTCTGACATGCAACAGGTATTTAACTTGTTATGCCTATGATGCTTTATTCTGAGTTGGTAAATATTTAACTTATTATTGTTATGATGCTTTCACTGTATCATATTAGTTGCTATTGCTATGTTTAAAGGACTTGTTTAGGTGTACGATAACAAAAGTTAGGGACTTTTATGGTGAGTGAACAACAATGTGAGGGACTGTTATGGCGAGTAAACCCAATGTAAGGGACTGCTATGGGTCACGACACTGAATACCTATGGACTCTAATTTATAACAATTCGTAGATATGAATGCCTAATTGTATGCATTAACTCTGGGTTGCAAGGCCTGATTCATGTTGTGCAAGAGGTGATGCCTAATGTGCATCACTGATTCTGTGTATAGCATCTTTGGAGAAATTTTAATAAATAGTGGAAAGATCTAGAGCTTAAGGGCTTATTATGGAATTGTGCACGTGCCACTACTTATGAAGAGTTTAAGGAACATATGAAAAAGATGAAGCGGCTTAATGCGGATGCATGGGCATACCTAGAAAAATGGCCGAGACATTCTTGGACAAGATCACAGTTTAGTCACAAGCCAAAGTTAGATTCAATTTGTAACAACACGTGTGAAGTATTAAATACAAAGATAAAGGAAGTTAGGGGAAAGCCGATAATCACATTGTTTGAAGAAGTGAGGATGTTTGTAATGAGGACAATGGCCAAAAATAAGGTGAAATTGGATAATCATATGGGGATACTTCCCCCAATAAACAAGAGCAGCCTTGAGAAGGTGAGGAAGGAATCTAAACACTAGCAACCAATTTGGGCTGGAAACACCAACTATGAAAAGTTTGAGGTGCATGGATATCCTACAAACCATGTAGTTGACTTAGGAAAAAGGCTATATACTTGCCAATTTTAGATGCTAACTGGTAATACTTTTAACTTTCTGTCGCAAATTTATCATACATTAATTAGTTACTGGATTATTGTTTTGATATTTGGTTGGATTAATTAGTTAATTAGTCTACCTAGTTACCTAATTACTTAGTTACCAAAATTTATGATATGAGTTTCATGATTACTTAGTCACCAATATGCTTAGCTGGCTAATTAGTTAGATAGTCACTTAATTACTTATTTAATTACTTAGTAGTTATTTGGTTATTTTTTCTACTATTGTAGGAATCTCGTATGTTCATGCTTGTGCTGCTATTGCTAGAGTGAACAAGCATCTAGAGGATTTCCATCACAAGCTATTGACTATGGAGTGATATAAAGTCACTTACAGCCACCACATCAACTCCCTACCTGGCCAATAATTATGGGAACAATCTGAATACAATAGACTTTTGGCACCATTGGTTAAGAGAAAACTGGGACAGCTCCAAATCAAGAGGAGAAAGGATGCAGATGAAGGAGGACAATCTAACAAAAAATCAAAGCCAACTACCACTTTGAAGAGGCAGCTACGACCATTTACTTGCAAGTATTGTTTGCAGAAGGATCATAGAAAAAGAGAATGTTAGAAAAAGAGAGTTGGTGATGCTGCAGAAGCTGTTGCTGTTGCTGCTGCCACCAAAGCTGTGGAGGCTGTTGCAAAGGACCCTAAGAATGTTGCTCAAAATGCCACTGCAAATGCTACAGCAACTAGTACTACTCTAACTCATACTACAACTGCCACTGCAATTGCTTCTGGTATAGCAACTGGAGCTGCAACAGCATTTGCTACCATTGCTACTGATGATCCTACCCCTCTTGTGGAAGTGGATGTCTTGCGAGTTGAAATTGATCTATCTCAGCCGTCATATTCTGAAGCAGAAGACTCCCAAAAGGTATTTGGAATATTCTAATTTCTGTAACTGTTTATGGTGTCATTTGCTTGCATTGTAGAATCATCCACTTAAGAAAAAGACACCAACCAGACCTGCAAAGCTGCCACCTAGACGAAGGTCACCTCCTCCAACAGGGTCTGCACCATTGAATCCAATGCAGGGAGCTAGCGAAGCCACTGCAGCATGATTGACAGGCTTCCTCAAGTTTGTGCCCCACCTCAGGATTCAAAGCCCCAAGGAAGAAGTAATTAATGTCCATAGGTTTAGGATATCAGTCTGAAAGTTTATGTTGTTTTTTTAAACAATTATGATAATGTTCTATTTGTTTTTGGTTTGTTCATGGTGATTTATAGATTTCTCTGCAGCTATGTTATGGTAATTAGGTTACTGAAAAATAGCTAAAACAATGCTAAGTATATTTTTTATTTTTATTGTCATCATTGCATTATTGCAGAACTTTAGATGAACTAATGTTACTGTGGATCAGTTATAAATGATATTTTATATTAGCTATTGTTATTGTTGCTTATCCATTTGATAATTGTGTGTTTAATTACATTTACAAAAACAAAACCACAGAAATAAGCTACCAAAGAGCACAATCATTTGATGCATCAAAACCCACCTTATATCAATTACAATGTTTATAAAATGGATTACATTAACATCATGGTTCTGCACTGCAGGACTGATTCTATTCAAACCTTCAACACCAACATTAACACAAACACAAATGCTATGAAAAATCCTAAACTAAGCACTTGGATCATCACTTTTACATTTTTTACATCTGCTTCCAGTTTATTTACCCACCCTCCATGCAATGTTCATCTTCATCTCACCATTCTCATTTTCTTCATCAGATTTTACCGGCACCTCATCTTGTACAGAATCTTCCCAGACAAATAATCTACACCAATTCTTTCCACTAGTCTGCAAATATACATCAAACTTAGCAAACATCTACCTCAAATCAACAATACTTAAAATTTCAGAAAGTTAGTGCACTCACATTATAATTTGTACACACAAAGAACGGCTTACTAGGATGCGTCTTGTCCCTGAGCACCTAAGGACCGGCTGACACCCACATCCGCACCACTCCGGAACTGGTCCACGCCTACTTCGCACAATGTTCCATGTCCACTTTCCCGTCGCAGAGGAGTGATTTGACATTCTTGAAACGTGACTACCACTCATGGGCACAATAGCGATGGCAAGAAGAAGAAGAAGAAGAGGAGCTAGAACATGCTGAGGAACAGATTTAGAAAGGAAGGAGGAAGAACTACGTTTAGGGTTCATGATTGGTGTCAATGACTACATTGGGGAATTTTGGAATGTATTCCACATCAGCTAGCCATTTCAGACGTCCAACGTGGAAGTGGCAATGCCAGGTCAGCGCTCCGCCTGCTGACTCATGTCAGAATTGGGTAGAAGGATCTATATGTAGCCCGGAGCTCAAACTGGAGGGTATATTTAGTGCAATTGGAGACTGAGGGGCAACATTAGTGCACGGGTCGAATATGGGAACCACTTTAGAGATTTACTCATTTTTTTTGGAATTAATTATACAAAAGTCGACATTTAATGACTAAAATTCTACTAGTTGTTAGTCATTTTAATAAATCTAATGTATATTTTTCGTTTATTGTGTATCAACCTTAATTAATCTGGTATGCGAATAAAAATATGCATCTTATTATTTGAATTAATTAGTCAAATATTCATTAAGAAATAAAATCTATAATAATATTATTATATTATATTATCTTACAATGGATAACATTATGACACAAAATATTGATGTGACACTTTCTAATGTCAGTATGCATATCTCTTTCTTCTAAGAATATTTTAGAAAAATATTTTTTTTAGAATTATATAAAAATTGACCGTTAATGACTGAAATTCTATTAATTATCAATAATTCTAATAAATCTAATTTATATTTTTTCTTTTATTGTGTAATAACCTTAATTAATATAATTTATAAATAAAATATATACATCTTATTGTTTGAATTAATTAGTCAAATATCTATTAAGGAATAACTATACAAATAATATTATTATATTATCATTACCTTACAACACGTAATATTCTAACACTAAAAATACTGATATGATATATTCTGGTGTCAATATGCATACCTCTATCTTCTCAGAACATTTTAAGAATCTTCTTTAGAATTATACAGAAATTAATATTTAATGACTAAAATTCTACTAATTACCAAACATTCTAATAAATCTAATATATATTTCTTTTATTATGTATCAACCTTAATTAATATCATTTATAAATAAAATACATACATCTTATTATTTGAATTAATTACTCATCAAATATCCATTAAGAAATAAAATATACAAATAATATCATTATTATTATTATATCATTATATTATTCTACAACAGGTTGCATTATGACGCCAAGCTAAGAATGCTGACGTGGCATGTTTGGGTGTAAAATATGCATGCCTTTCTTTTCTAAATTTATTTTAGAAAAATATTTTTATTATAATTATATAAAAATTAACATTTAATGAGTAATTATACTAATTGTCAATAATTCTAATTGTCAATCATTCTAATCATATTAATTATTAATCATTCTAATTGTTAATCATTATAATATAACTTTTAATCAAATATAGTCAGTGACAAATTAATATTGATATCAATAATAAATTTTTATAATTTTATAATTAATTTCATACTACTAAAGATTGTATATAGTATTTTTTTTGTAGTTTATGGGTCTAAATTTGATAGCTAAAGCATTTTATTTAATTTTTTAATTTGTTATTTTTTATTGGCTACTTCGTACAATAAGATTGTATTTTTCGTTTTTCATTGAGGTTGATCATTTTAAAATATAAGTTACTGTTTTTTATGATTTTTTATGTAGTCATTCTATTATTATTCTCTTGATAATTGTTCTTACTCAAACTTTTTTTTGTCTAATGTTATAGTGCGATTGTCTTTTGCCATCATTGTTTACAATGCACAACAACCATCAAATACTATCTCGAGTTGTATTCACTGATAGAGAGTTCAACGAAGGGTAATGAATTTTGTTTTACTGAAGGATGATTGGATTTACTCATATATTATGACCAACCTAATGTAATGTGGATAAAGTTAGTTTTCTTAGGAAGAGCTCGATTTTGAATTGAGTAATTGTGTTCAAAAAGCTTTATAGGTCAAGTTCAAATTCTATCTCCTCCATACTTTCTACGTTTGCCCGAAAATCTTTAAAGTGTTGAGCATATAATGAGATTGAATTTTCTCAATTTAAATTCAGTTTTGCTAAATTAGTGTTAATTTTGGAGATAAAATTTCAAAGATTAGTACTGCTATTTTAGAATATGTTATTTTTAAATTTTTAATATAATTTTTTTTATTTTTAAGTGTATTTTTTTATTTTTATTTGCTCTCAATATAGCTAAGTAAAAAATAAAATAGTTAAGTTAAAAAAATCTACTAATAGAAATAATACCATTAACATGACAATTATTTTAATCAATTATGTGAAATTATTGTAAACAAATGATAAAATAATTAATTAATTATAACTGTTTAACTATGAAAATTGTATACAATTAAAATAAAAACTAAAATTGATATTATTTATTCTCTACGGGAAATTATAATTCTGAAATTGATCATCATGATATAATTTAGTGTCATAATCTATGAATACAATTAGAAATCGAGATATTTTTATTGATAAATTTAAGATCAATCATACCAATATTTTATTTTTGATATTTAGTTATAGACAATTTTTATCACATTCAAATTCAGATAAAATAGAGATATTTATTAAAATTAAGATAAAATATTAAGCTATTTATTTATTTATAACTGAAAAAATATTATAAATTTAGCTTTCAATATTAATATTTTGAATAAAAAAATACTGAACGTCAATTTTATTAATTATATAATTAATGCTAAAATCAAAATCTTAGAGCTATGATATATATATATATATATATAAGAAAATATATAAGAAAATAATTATAGCTGCTTAACTATTACATACATAATGTAGGAACACAGTAAATTAAATATATTCTAGCATACATGGAAATAAACTTTAAATATATTCTAACGTGTATGCAAATAAACACAAAGATTAAAAGGTACTAATTCAAAAATATATAAACTTATATATAAAAAGAAATAATTACAGGTATAAAATAGGAAAATTTAATAACTATAATTAATATGTATTTATGAGTTAGATAATATTTCGATTTTTTTATTCTATTTAAGTTTATAACTAGTGTATATACCATGCGATGCACGAAAAATATTTATTTTTATATTTATATTTAAAATATATTTTTACAAAAACTTATCATAAATATATTAATTATATTTTTAATATTTTATATGTGTTACAAAAATTTATTCAGATTATAACTCTTCAACTAATATCTATTTCATTCAATGATTATTCTACTCTATTTTCTTTTATTATTCGTAGTCATAATGAAAATATATTTTATTTATAATTTTGTATAAAATAAATTTTAAAAATATTTAATATTACGAAAAGTATTTTTTTTAATCGTTTTACGCTTCTAAAATACTCATTCATAAGTAGAGAAAAATAAAAAATATTAAAATAAAATCATACCCAATATGTCAGAAAATAAAATCTCAAAATAACTATTTAAAATAAATTAATATCCAATATGTATTTAATTATAATATTTTTAAGATTAAAAAAATTATTAATTAATAATATAATAGTTTAATTTTCTAATTTAATAACAAATAATAATGTATAATTGTGGTATAATTTATATTTATTGTAATTAATAATAAATTAAAATATTATCTTTCTTCTAATAATATATAATCAAATATATTTCTACTATTAATTGATTTAAAGCATAATTATACGCATTCTAATTTATATATTACTAATCATATATATTCTTACTATTAATTGATTTAAAATACTAATACATATATTTTTATTTTAATAATATATAAATATTATCTTTCTCATAACAATATATTAATATACGTAAAGTATTACGTAGAACACATATTTAAAAACATTCTTTTTCTTATACATATTTATTATTATTGACAAAGAAATACTATTATTATTTTAAATAATTTAATTTTTAGTTATTGATAGATTAAAAGCATATCAAAATTATATGATATATTATCATATTAGTAGCTTTTTTTATTAAATTATTTGGATATATTACTAATAAAATAAACTTGTAAATAGTAAACAAATCAAATTAAAAATTAATAAATTATATATTACATATCTAAATTAAATAGACTTAACTAATAAAAGTGAGATTAACTTTTAAATTCTTTTAAAACTAAACTAATCCAATCCTAGTATTAAAATTAAATTATTTAAATAATATCTATGGTATCCAATTCTAGAGTTTGGATGTATATACATCAGAATCATTTTCGTAACGACAACTAACAGAAATAGTTTGACCAGATTGAATATGTAGAATCCACACAAATTCAGACCATCCTCTTTTTAAATAAGTTTTATCATCTGTTATCTATATGATGTGACAGGAAAGAATAACTGTAACACCTTCACTATCAGAATGTCACGCTTCCGGCTGTGCCACTCTGATAGCGAGAATATTATGACGACTTCCATATATATAATGATAAGTTATGAGCCTTGAACTCAAAACCGTATCGCTGTTCTTTTTGAAAACCGGAAAAATATTTTTTCAATAAAACAAACAAGCATATACATATACAAAACTTCTTACTCAAGTAACTTATACATATTATATACATACAAATCATACAACTCCTATCCCTCTTACAAAATTATAATATTAACGGCGAGGGAAGAATAATAACTAAACTAATACATCCATATCGCATAAGCTAAACTCAAAAGTTCTTCAAAAGCTTCTTCGTCCGTTTCCTGAAAAGAGAAGTCTGTAAGGGGGGTGAGAACCTAACCACATGGTTTCACCACGGATTTTTAGAATTTGTTATAAGAAGATATTTAATAAGAAAACTGGTTTCAAGCTCAGTGATTATCGTTATCTTATGAATATTTTGAAAAAAACCCCGACGTTTACTTATCCAAATTCAAAGTTCTTTTCTTTAAATTATAAAGAAATTCCAAAACTCAATAATATGCCATAATATAATCAAATATAGCCCCCCGACCTAGAACAGAATCAAGTCACGGCCTCCTACCCAACATAATATAATCAAACCTCGGCCTCCAGCCCAAACATAATCAACCTCGGCTTCCGGCCCAACCATAATCAACCACACTATCATCAAAGGCATCAATTCATTTATTAATACTCAGTCTCACAATAGAACCAAACACAGACACAAACAATACAAGACAAACACATTTAAGGAGCAGTTATAGCAAGTATTACAATTATCAGTTAATAACAGATAAGCAATTAGGCAGACCAAAACAAATTCAAACTCAAACAAAACATGTAAATGCATATGATGCATGCCTGTCCAACGACTGATGATATCATTTGTCGGTTATATAGCCAATCTGACATGTCCTGGTAGCTAACCTTGGACGGAAATACCCATCGTGGAGTAAGTGGGTCTGAGCTATAACCCCCTTGCTACTACCCGCTTAACCCAAAGCGAGTGGATTAACCACTACTATCGCTACTACCCAGGCGGGTGTTTAAAAGCTCAACCTGGAGCAAGTGGAATAATCCACTACTGCTGCTACCTCCCAGGTGTCATAATCACTGACCTGGACCAAGCGGGATGAATCACAATCCTTACTACTGCTCAGGTATCTCAATCAAGTTCAATTTTATTTTCACATTCATTCTCATTATCATTCAATTATTCAAAAATTATACTCAAAAATCAATCTTCATTCTCACGCTCATTCTCGTCATTCCTCTTATTACTTTCTTCAATAATTCATATTCAAAACATAATTCATTCTTTTATAAATAAATCAAACTTCAAAACGTAACCCTTTTCTTAATAGCTGCAAAAAATCAAATAATAAAAATCCTTAAAAATCTAAATCTTTCTAAATAACCATTTTAAACGAAGTCTCCAATTTTTATAAAAATTTGGACAGCATCTCCTCTAAAATTCGGACTATACCAGCCTTATGGGTCCCATCAAAACCACATTTTCCAATCCGTTCCCAACTAGCTTCAAATATC
The DNA here is from genome assembly GCF_059453495.1 of Arachis ipaensis. NCBI lineage: Eukaryota > Viridiplantae > Streptophyta > Magnoliopsida > Fabales > Fabaceae > Arachis > Arachis ipaensis. The sequence continues at coordinate 132,426,057 of NC_142441.1, forward strand.
AAATCTTTTCTGAAATCAAACCAAATTCTAGTTTTGAATCTTTTCTAAAATCAAACATTTCCAAAATTAAACTAAATTCCAACATTAAACGTCTTCCAGTAATTCAAGGAAAATCAATTCAACCATGACCAACTTAACAAACCAAAACAGCAAATCAAAATAACCAGCTTCCTCAATGATTCAATAAATCAATCAAATAGCTAATCACAGCCATCCAAACAATTCAATTCAATTCATAAGACTCACATAATTATAAAAAAATATTTTTCATACTATTATCGATTTATAATAAATCTGAAAAGTAAAACAAGTTTAAGAAAGGTACCCCTACCTCGAACAGTCGAATACCACAAAGGAAAACGGGTCTGAAAACCCTTTTCTCTTTACACGAAATCAATGACATCAAATCGACCATTTTCCATAATTGCGATAGCCATATAAACACCATACAACAATAGTAACTCAACCCTGAGACATTTAATGTTGCGAAAACCTCTATAATATATAATAGAACGGCGACTATAAAGGTTTCGGAGTAAGACAACCTACTGTATTCAGAGAAGAACCCAAAGAACGGAGCGGTTGCAGCTCCGGTGATGACATTCGGTGGGTGGAACGGCGGCATGAAACTCTAGTGGTGACGCAGCGGCATTGAGACAACGTACCGGCCCTTCCTTCTAGCATGCAACAGCACCAACATCCACCACCATCACCTCTCTCTCCAAGTAGACCCAACGGCGATGGCGGTGGCAACCCTGCCGCGGTAGTGACGAAACGGAGGCAGAAAGATCCAGCTCCAATCTGCGACACCATTTTTCCTCCTCCGCGTGCGTCAGCTTCGGTCTCCCTTCTCCGTCGCGTTCTACTCCTCGGCGACAGACCTCCATTGACGGCGATATTGAAGACCTTGATGACGGCGCAGGCAACACGAGCTATTTTTCTCCCCGCGTCTCGACGGCTCTCTTCGCGGTCTTGTTTCCAACGGTGGCTCAGCAGCGATGACGGGTTTGGCGGCAAGCTCCAGGGCGTGACGTGGTACGGTGGCGGCGCGGGTTTCTCGCCTGCGCTGCTTCTTCTCCAATTCTCTTCCGTTTCCTTACTCTCTCGATCTCCATCTCTCTTTTGCTGTCTCTCATGTCTCTTTTCCTTTTCCATTTTTTTCTCCCTTTTTCTTTTGTTTTTGTGTGTGTGCGTTGTAACTGAGAGGGAGAAATGAGGGTGGGGTGATGGTGGATGAGGCGGTGAGGCGGTGGGGTAAAAGGGTTAGGGTTAGGATTTTCAATTTGGTAATTTTTAGGTAATTTAGGTAATTTTAATAGAATTAAGGGTAATAGAGTAATTAAAAACTAATCTTAATTCAATAATAATATCTGTAAAATTTCTATTTAATTATCAACTTTATTTATTTTCAAATAATACTCTAATTCAATTATTAAAAATAATAAAAATCAATTTCTTTTATAATCATAAAATAAAGTTAAAAATCTAATTATTCAACTTAAAGTATATAAAATCCTTATTATTATTCAATTACTAAAACTTTAAATCATAAATAAAAAATTACTTAATTTATATTTAAAATCTCTTAAAAATATAATTTTAATTAAATATAATAAATTATAAATAGATTTATTTTTTAATTATTTTTTTTTAAGAAATTCGAGGTCTTACAATAACCACATTTAGCTCAATAATAAATTCAGCTTCCCTACGAAAGATAACTTTACCCACGTTCTATTAGGTTGGTTATAATATATAAGAAAATCTGACTATCCTTCAGCAAAACGAAATTCACTACCTCTGCTGTGTTAAACTCTTATATCCATATAATTAGCACTCGAATCAACGAAATAACTCAAGATGAAACACGATGGATGTGATGTATTATAAATAATTGCGATAAAAGATAATTTTGCTGTAAGGACAAAAGAAAATAAATTAAGTAAGAACACTCATTATACAATTAAAAGAATAAAAATAAAGTTGGATTTATAAAAGAATGACAAAATTCAAATTTATACCTTAAAAAATCAATTTCAATAAAAAAAACAAAGAATTGAAATAATTAAGAAAAAAAGATTCAAAAACAAAACAAAAAACTTTGGCTCTTAAACTTATACTCATGAACGGTAAATAAAACACTCTATATATACTACTCGTGGAGATATATGAAAGAATCATTGTAACTATTAAAAAGATATTATATAAAATATTATGATTATTGCTAAATCATGCCATAATTAATTATTAAATACTAATAAATATAATTATTTAAAATTTGAAATTAACACTTATAGTGGCATCAGAATACGTCACATCAGCATGCGAATGCGTCTGAATGCGTTACATCAGCATGCTTGGTGCCAACGCAAATTATATTATAATGATTGACAATTAAATTGATTGATAATTAGTATAATTAGAATGATTATCAATTAATATAATTATAAAAAGATACTTTTCTAAAATAATTTGAAAAGAGAGATGTATGCATATTGGTACCAAAATGCGTCACCTCAACATTCTTGACATCAAAATATAACCTATTGTAGAATAATATAATAAAAATGATTAATTTAAACTGTCTCACAACAAAGAAATTTTTAAGAGTATAATGGCTTACACGAATAAGTACGATGCTAAACAAGCACGGTGGTGAAAAAGACTGATTCTTACACAAAAGAGAAAAGGGATATTAGATTTTGATTTCACAATGATTTATCCTTGAGGTTTGAAGCAATTCCATTTACTTATTTTTTTTATTCTCTTTTGAGGTTTAACATCATGCATTGTCTTTTAAATTGTGATAGATTTAATCATGTTTGCCAAGGATATCAGGAATTTTGTATTGTCATACATAGAAGACATCATACATTTTTATAGAAAGAGCTTCCAAGAATATTCTCCAATACCAATCTCTTCTGATAGTAACTATTCATTGCAGGATAAACAACTAATAATAGATGAACTTAAGTGTAATAGACGTCAATTAGAGACCTTAACATCATTAATGTTGTGCATGGTGACTTTGGTACAAAAGGAAGCTTATGACATAGTTATGAGGGCAATGAATAGTTCCGAGGGAGGATTTTTTTCCCCTTTATGGTCATGGTGATTGCAGTAAAACATTCCTTAACAACTTGATGTAAGCAAAAGTTAGGTTATAGGGTAAAATAGTACTTAATGTGGCTTCCAGTAGAATAGCATCGCTTCTCCTACTAAATGGTAGGACTGAACACTCTAGATTCAAGATACCTCTAACTGTATATGAATATTCTATGTGTAATATCCGACATAACTCACCCTTTGCCAAATTGTTGATAGAGATAGATTTAATAATCTGGGACGAGGCACTTATGCATAGCGAGTATTGTTATGAGGCATTGGATAGATGTTTGAGAGATATTATGAGGTACGCATTAATTGCTAATGGCGAGCATCCATTCGGAGGGAAGGCGGTTGTACTCGGTGGAGACTTTAGACAAATATTGCCTGTAATTACAAGAGAATCTCGACAGAATATAGTGCATGCAACCATAAATTCTTTGTACTCTTAGGATTCTACTGAAGTTCTACGACTATCAAGGAACACGATGCTAACTATGGGATGCAAAAATGATAACCAACAGAAAATCAAGGAATTTAGTGATTGATGATATGAAAAATTGTGTCGGTAAAGAATTTCTCAATCAAATTTCGTTGCAAGTATAGTTCTAAACCAACAAACAATTCTCAATCAAAATTTAATTTGTTTGTCATGAGTACAAACCCCAATAAAAATAACCGAAGTATTTAAACCTCGACTCGTCTCTCAAGGAATTGTAGGAAAGTGTTCATGTTATTGATTATGGGTTGTATATTTTGGGGTTTTGAGTAAGAAACAAGAAAAATAAATGGCAAGAAAGTAAATGAACTCAAATGATAAAAAGGTCTTGGCAAAGGTTGATGGTTAAGGATCTTTATCCTTGTTACTAACCACAATATGATAATTGCAAGGATCAATCCCATTAAGTCATCCTCTAACAAGTAAAGAAAAGTTAAATGAGCTACATTAATCCTAATTCATAAGTCCTAACCATCTCACTAATTAATTTAGTGAAAGCTAGAGTTAATGGACACCAATCATCAATCACTTGGACATTAGTAACTCAAGTTCACCTAAGTTACTATCCCAAGCCAAGAACATAAAAATCTATTCTAACATCCTTCCAAGCATTTTGTCAAACACTTGGAAGGCATAAAAGGAAGGCATCATAAAATTGCAATTATATCAAATCTACAACTACCCAATTACAAGGAATTAACAACGACTCAATCAAACAACAAGGGAATATAAAACATGAATTGCATTAAAAAGGAAATCCAAATCCAACAATAGTGCATCAACATAAAAGAGATATCGAAGGGGAAATTGACAAGAAAACTAAGAGAGCAAGAATATAACAACAAGAAATTGAAAGGAAAAACAAATGAAAACAGAAAATTAAACCTAAATCTAGGAAGATTTAACCTAATCCTAACCTAATTCTAGAGAGAAGAGGGAGCTTATCTCTCTAGAAAACTAACTAAAGGCTCATCATCACTCATCCAAGTGCTCCCCTTGTCCAATCTTCAATTCTGTATGAAATAGTCTCTGGAATCAGTTGGATTTGGGCCTGGGAAGCTCAGAAATTGTCCCCAGCGTTTTCACTTTAATGAGGTCACGTGTGAGCTGCGATGCGTACACATGGGTCATGTGTACGCATCATGTCACGCGTACGCGTCGCCATGCGACTTCATATCCACGCGTGCGCGTCTGTTACACGTGCGCGTCGATGTATGCACTCTAAATCCTTGATTTTCCATGAATTCTCCACTTTGCATGCTTTTCTCTTCACTCCTTTGATCCATTCCTAGCCTTTTCAACCTGAATTCACTAACAAACATATCAAGGCATCTAGTGGAATCAAAGGTGAATTAAAACTAGCAAATTAAAGGCCTAAAAAGCATATTTTTATATTTAATCACAAATTAAGAAAGAATTACAAAATCATGTTATTTCATTGAATAATGTGAGAAAAGTTGATAAAATCCCTTAAATTACGCACAAGATAAACCACAAAATTGGGGTTTATCAGTGATTTGTTGTTAAAAGTTGGTGATGACCTACTAGGAGATAACGTAGATGGAGGGTTCAAAATTGAGATGTTTATGAATATGATAGTTTCAAATTTGGAACAGGCATTTGATGAGTTAATTAACTTTGTCTTTCCAAAATTGGGGCATAGCTATTTGTTGAGCAATTACTTTAACAATCGAACAATACTAGCACCGACCTTAGACATTGTTGACAAGATAAATAGTCAACTACTGTCAATTATTTTTGGTGATAAAAAGGTGTATCTTAGTTCAGATAATCTTTGTGTTGAGGAAGGTAATATGAAAAGCCACTTGAAATTCTTTGATCCAGAAGTATCGAATGCTTTTAATTGTTCTAATCTTTCACCTCATATGCTCACACTTAAGATTGGTGTTCCGGTGATGCTATTTAGGAACATAGACTAGTCAAATGGCCTATGAAATGGTACATGCCTACAGGGTAGAAGACTTGAAAATCATTTGGTTGAATGTGAAATACTAACAGAGTCCAAAATAGGAGAAATTGCATTAATCCCAAGAATGAATATGGTTCCAAATAATGATAGCATTTCAATCAACTTTCAGAGAAGACAATTTTCATTGATAGTGTCTTTTGGTATGACAATCAACAAGGTTCAAGGACAGACGTTGAAACCCGTGGGTCTTTACTTACCGAGACCAATTTTTACGCATGGACAGTTATATGTGACGCTTTCAAGAGTTAAGAGCAAACAATGGATAAAGATTTTAATTCAGAATTATGAGGGGTCTTTGAGAATTGCATGATTAGAGTTGTATATAGAGCAGTCTTTGATAAATTGAGATAATCATATACTGTTTAATCAATTAGTATCTCTTTGTTGTGAATTGTGTTTTTTCAATTTTTTTTAATAGTTCGATATAAATTTTTATAAAAATATTTAAATTTTATTTGATATAGAAATATAGATACAGCCTATAGATGTGCAACGATCAGTATTAAAGTAAAAAAAAATGCGTACACACATTTTCTCATATAAATTAAGACATTTATTTATTGTATATTACGACTTTTTTTAATTAATCAAATTATCTTGTGAATTTCTTAGTTATGTACTTTTGTTTTAATATTGGCATGAATAAAAAGAAATAAATTGAACTTAATTTAAAATTAAATATGTTAAAAAAATATTTTTTTATTAAAAATACCTCAAATATAGATAAAATATTAAACATTATTGTGCATTTCATGGGTACATATACTAGTCTTATCTTATAACAGGTAGCAATCTAAATTTCTAATGTTAAAAATATTGACATGACACGTTTTGATATCAGTATACATATCTCTCTTTTAGAATATTTTAAGAAAGTGTATTCTTTAGAATTATACAAAAATTAATGGTTAATGACTAAAATTTTACTAATTATCAATTATTCTAATAAATTTAATTTATATCTTTTTTTACTCGATATCATCCTTAATTAATATGATTGCAAACAAATTATATACACCTCATTATTTGAATTAATTAGTCAAATATTTATTAAAAAAATACTCAATTTAAAATAATAAAATATGAGTAATGATTAAGAGATCTAATTTATCCTCCTAATATTTAAGTGAGTAAGAACTTAAATATATATATATTTAAAACATTAAAAAGATAAAAAAGTAAAACTTTATTTAAAAATAAAAAAATAATTAAAAAGATGACTTACCATCTATTCCGAGGGTTACCTGAAACTGTAGGTCGATCTCGGATGAGATCTTCTGTGCTGGTCGGAGATGATGTGTCTGGCTGGTGAGTGGCGGCCGGAGCTGTCGTGTCCGACTTGTGCGACTGGCTGCACTGCTGATCCTTTGCCACCGGAGGGTGGGGGATACCTGCAAGAGACTCTGATGCTTAAGTTAGCATGGGTATTAAACAGGTTTTTAGTAGAATCGGAGTATGAGTTATACTTGTGTGCTCCAGTGTATTTATAATGGTGAGAAGTGACCTTCTTAGATAAGATAAGTTAGTTATCTTATCTTATCTTATCTTATCTTATCTTATCTTATCTTTGGGTGAGGTCAGCTTATCTTCAATGGAACCGTCCCTTATCTCTATAGGCCTGGGCGGCCTTTGGATTTGGGTCGTATTCCTTGAGTTGGGCCCTTTTTGGGCTTTCCTGTCGATTTGGTCGACCTCTTTTGTAAAGAGGTCGGATAGTTTGACCTGAAGAGGTCAGTCGCTTTGTCTCCGATCATCCCAGGTCGGATAGCTCGACCCAGGGTATGAACAGTGCCCCTGCTTGAGCTCGGTCTTTTTGTTGAGGTCGAGTCCTTGACTTCGGTCCTTCTCTAGTGAAGCCGAACTCAAGCATTTTGTCGATTCCTTTCTTTGTAGAGTCTTTTTGAATGTGGAACGTTTTCCTTTAAAAGCGCGCGCTTTTATATCAGCGCTTTGGGAACGTGCGAGGGTTTAATACCCTCATTAATTGACTTCAAATGCCCCGTTTCCTTTGGTTTTTGTTTTGAATTTTGCCATCAGAAACGGTTTCTCTTCTTCGTTCTTCTTCGTAACCTCTCTCTTTGCTCTCTCATTTTCTGTTTTCCCTAGAGTTTCACAGTTTCTTCCTGCGATGCCTGCTCTACTACCGCTTTCTGTGGAAAAAGGAGTGATTCTGGATTTCTCCCTTCGTCTTCTTCCGGTGAATTCTTTTCCATTCGAGGGGTGGCTCTGTTGCTTCTTGCTCTTCAGCTTTCTTTCGAGGTTTTCTTCTATTTTCCAGGTTCAATTTTTTCCTCCTCTCTCATTTTTATGTCTAATTTTGAGAAAGTTTGATTTTTGTTTGGAGAAAGTTTGGATCTTGCTTCTTTTACTGCGCCTGATTGTTGCGTGTTCTGGAGTTTCTTCGTCTTTTGTATGAATTTCTTCGCCTTTCTTGTTGCTTGATGCTTTTAGGGTTTTTGCATATTGTCGCCATTTCTGCTTGTGCTTCTGATGATGGTTTTTGTTTGGTTCACCAAAAGTTGTGTCTTTGATGATTCTCTGCTTTGGCTATGTTTTTTGCTGATAGACTGTAGAAAGATAGTGGCTTAAATGTTTTTACTTTCCTTGTTTTATTTGAAACCTTCTTTTCTTGTTTGATGAATGCCAGGACGTAAGCCGTAGAAACTTCCTGAAACCTTGCTTTATTACTGCCTCCAAAGGATGCCCCAGGGCTTTGGTTTGAGTCTTGGGATTTTCCTTTTCTGTTTGTTCGCCTGTATCATATTAGTCGAGTTGTTTTGCCCTTCGTCTGAGATGTTTTTTGGTAATCCAATCTTCTTTTCTTATTTGTAGGATTAGTCGGCCTCATGTCTTCTCGTAATAACATTGTAGAGGTGTCTTCCAAAGTTCCCGAGGGGATGTCTGATTGGCTGGACTCCCTTGTCTTAATGTGTGTCTGAAGAACTGGAAGATTGATGGTTTAGAGGTCATAGTAAACTTTTGTTGTAAGTATAGTTACTAAACTAAGCAATCAACCTTTCTTACAAACGTTTTGGTTGTCACAAGTAACAAAACCTAAATAAATTGATAACCGAAGTATTCAAACCTCGGGTCATCTTCTCAAGGAACTGTAGGGAAGTATGTTCTTATTATTGGTTATGAAGATTGTAAAGTGGGGTTTTGAGAAGGAGGAGCGAATAGTTTAATTAGCAAATAAAGTAAATGAAGAACAAGCAATTTAAATGGCAAGTAAAATAAATAAATGACTGTAAATAAACTTTTGGCAATGTATGAAAAATTGGAGGTCCTATCCTAGTTACCTTATCAATGATGATGAGAATTGAATCTTAATTCCACTTTGTTAACCTTTACTAAGATAAAGGAAGGTCAAGGGATTAATTGGTTTGATCTTTGGATCCTATTTATTTCCTAAGAAAAGATTGGGATTATTGAAGTTCAGTTTAATTAACAAAGATAACAATTATCATTCATGTTTGAGTTTGATAACTTCTGAGTTACTGATTTCTTAACCAAGACCAAAAGGAGAAAAGTAAATCCTGGAATAAAAATGCCTTCAGATTGGGAATAATAGCAACATCAATAAAAGAAAGCAATATTAAACTGAAATACCTCAAATAACATTAATTCAAAGAGTAATCTGTAACATGGAAGAATTTATAAATTAAATTGCAAAAGTAAATAAAAGTGAATATTGAACCTAATAAGGAGATAATCCTGAAAGCGAATAAAATCCTAATTCTAAATCCTAATCCTAAAGAGAGAAGAGAGAGGAGAGAACCTCTCTCTAAACTAAATCTAAATCATGAAAACTAACTAAAGTGGAGACTCTCCTTGAATGGATGCATTTCCTCACTTCATAACCTCTGGTCTATGCCTTCTGGACTTGGATTTGGGCCAAAAAGGGGTCTCAGAATTTGCTGGGAGCGTTTTCTGCAATTTTTGGTGCGTGGCCTCTGTCACGCGTCCGCGTGGGTCACGCGGTCGCGTCATTCAGAGTTTTCCTTGTCACGCGGTCGTGTCAGTCATGCGACCGCGTCATATGTGTTCTGCTCGAGGCGCGCGGTCGCGTCAGTCATACGGCCGCGTCGCTACTTCTTCGCGCTTGGCATGCGTCCGCGTTGCCCATGCGATCGCGTGGATGCCAGTTTCTCCAAAAACTCTGTTTTGTGCTTACCTTCCATTTTTGTATGTTTCCTTTTCATCCTTTAAGTCATTCCTGCCTTAGAAGATTTGAAACTACTCAACACACTAATCACGACATCGAATGGAAATAAAGGTAATTAAAATAATTAATTTTAAAGCATAGGAAACATGTTTTTCACATACATCACATAATAAGGAAGGAAAAGTAAAACCATGCAATTAATATGAATAAGTGGGTGAAGGATTGAATAAATCACTCAAATTAAGCACAAAATATATCATAAAATATGGGTTTATCAACCTCCCCACACTTAAACAATAGCATGTCCTCATGCTAAGCCCAAGAGTAATGTTAGGTTAAAGTGGTGGAATTCCATGCAATGCAATCTAATCTAAATGCAACTACCTAAATGAATGATGCATTTCTAATTTTTATTCACTTGTATATAAAGTTTGCATGTAGTTGAATTAATTCACATTCTCAAGGAGTCATATATATATATATATATATATATATATATATATAGCCAAACCTTAGATAGTTGATAAAGTGCCTTTACAATTGAAATGGGAGAGAAAAATATTTTATAAACTTGCAAGATAATTAATAATTTCAACAGAGATATATGTTAATGAGCTATTGAACCCTCACTGGATGTTGTGTTTACTCTCTAGTCACTCAGTGTTTATTGGGTTAATCACTCTATTCTTCTTTTTATTCTTTCTTTCTATAACTTTGTTCTTCATCTAACCAATCAACAATTATAGAATATAGACATACCAAAAATCATGAGGTCTTTAGTTAAGGTTGTAATGAGGCCAAGGTAAAGGTAATGGTATATATATAAGGCTAAGTGAGCTAATAAGTGAATCCTTAATTAGTCTAAGATCTCACCTAACATACATACTTTGTAAAGCAAAGCTTCTTTACCTATTTTTCCATATTTTCCCACTTTTGATGTTACATGCTCGTGCCTTAATATTTATTTTTATCCCATGTGCAATGCTTTATTTCACATTTGGGGAATTCTTTTGTGTCCCCTTTATTTAAATACTGAAAATTAAATTTTTTTAATGCACATGGTAATTCAATTATTTTGATTTTACATGAGCATGCTTCCCAAAACTTTTATTTTGAATTATTTTATTCTTTTCAACTTTTCTACCTTTTGTTTTTATCATCCATGTTTCCAATAGGTTTTTCCACATTTAAACCATACATACTTCCTATCTTAAGCTAACCAAGGATTCAACTTGGGATTTTTATTTTGTTTTTCTGCTTAAGGCTAGTAATGTGGTTTATAGAAAAAAAAGGGATTTAAAGGCTCAAGGGGGCTAACAAGGGTGATGTAAAAGGGTAGGCTATTTTGGGATAAGTGAGCTAAAGATCAAATAATGGCCTCAATCACTCTCTTGGTATGTATTTCTATTCTACAATTGGACATATAGATTAAAACAAAGTAAAGAGCACCAGAATAAATAAGAAGGGTGGAACACACAGGAATAAAAATTATGGTTTGAATGTAACCATACAATTAAGCTCAAAATTCACAGGCTGTGTATTCTCTAGCTCAAAAATCATTTATCACTTATGTATGTCATGCAGGTTTAGTTAAAAATTCCCATTATTCTCAATGTAAAACTTATTTTGAATGGCTTTAAAGTTTGTGTTTCTCCTTGATGAAATGATGTTAACTAACTAACATATAATGCTATATATACAAGGTGTGTGGATTATTTCTATTATGTTCAAGTCCCTAGTTTACTTCTTTTTATATTTTTCAATATAAACTAAGCTATCTTATGCTAAAAAGGGTAAACTATACTAATTAATCCACATTTTCTATAACTAATAAGTTAGAGTTGCAACTAAACTAAATGGCTAAAATATGAACTAAAGTGCAACATAGAATAAATAAATAAAAATAGCAATATATATAAGTACTGAGAAAATAAAAATAAAAATAAAAATACAGAAAAGTAGCAAAATAAATAAAAAAAAGAGTATGTAGTGGTTCACCAAAAAAAAAAAAAAGGCCAGAGATGGCAACCTCCCCACACTTAAAATGAAGCATCGTCCCTGATGCTCACTCAAGCAGGGTGTGAAGGGGTGTCATCACTGGAAGGGTGGGTAGCTGGAGTCTCTGTGGTGGTGGTCTAAGGATCTGGCTGCTGCAAAGGAGGTGCTGACTGAATAGGGATCTCGGGGTCTACTGCCTGAATCTGAGGCGGAGCCTCCTGATGTGATGCGGCCTGCTCTGTGCCTACCTGCGCAGCCTCGCTTTGTGGATGGGTCTCTGCCTCGTGATCATCCGCCTCCTCCTCAGATGCCTCGGATGGTGTGTCAGGCTCGGAGCGGATGTCGCCAGAGCGTATCATCAGCTTCAGGTGCTTATAGCGTCGCTTGTTGCGATGCTCCATCTGGTCAAGCCGTCGAAACAGGCGATGCACTAGATGATAGATGGGCTCTGGGGCAGGTGGAGGTGCAGTGGTGGTGGCAGGGGTAGCTGTAGAGGAAGAGGGGCCGACAGATGGTGTGGCTGTCTCAGCAGCAGCAGTGAGGAAAGGAGGTTTGTAGCCCAAAGCCAGAAAGTTCCTGCTGTGAGGGATAATCTTCTTGCATTCTGCAGCAGGTAGCTTTTCATCAGCATCCTCCCAAGGCACGTCAGCTCAACGGCCTAGCTGTGTAATCAGATAAGGAAAGGGAAGAGTGCCTCGGACGTGGACCCTGGCCATATAGTATCGGATAAAGCGTGGCAGGTACAGGTCCTTACCCTCCATCACACACCATAGGAGGGTGATCATAGCGGCTGGTATCTCAATCTCGTGAGTACTCGGCATAATGAAGTTGCTAAGTATCTGATGCTATAGCCGAGCCTCATCATTCAGGTAAATCCGCTTGATTCCCTTTGGCATGGTGGTGTTCTGACCCATAATCTAAGAAACGGTCGGGTCAAGGGCTATCCGGGCCTTGACTGCATCCCAATCAAATCGCATGAAGCGCATATCTTCTTCAGCTTTCTGATAACCATCCAACTGATCAGTTTTAGGCAGAAGCTTCAGAACATCTTCAATGGCCTCTTCAGTGACCAGAATCTGCTTTCCTCTAAGGTTCACTGCATCTAGGGAGGTTTTGAAGTAATTGCAGTAGAATTCCCTAACCCAAGATGCATTGACCTCAGTCAGGTTTCTCTCCAGGAAGAACCAGCCTCTTTGTTTGATCTGATCAGAGGTGTATTGCTAGAGTTCTTCTGGGATTTTCAAGGTCCTCTCCAGGTACAGATTCCTGGAGGTTGCAAACACCGGATACTTCAGCTCACAGTATCGGTTTGCAAACTTTATTGGATCAGTGGCAGGGATTAGCTGGTCGGCCTTCTCCTGCGGGGTAAAATTTTTCTCCCGCAAGGAGTCATCGTGCATTATATCCATAATGGACATGGAGGATTCTCCTCTTTTCCGTTTGCCAGTAGTAGCCTTTTCTTTTCCTTTTCTCTGGCTGGCAGACATCCTGAAAAATAGAAAATCAGGATATAGTGAAAACAGGAAACAAATAGGCAAATAATCAAAAGAAACACAAAGTGGCAAAGGAGCAAAAGGATAAAGAAAATGAGTTAAGTAAATGTGAATTAAGGATTGTATAGGAGTTAAAAGTCCGAAAAGGAGAATTCACAATCCAAAATATAATTGAATTCATGTTAAATAGAAAAATTAACAGTATGCCATTGTTAGAAGGTTAAAAGAAAGTGAAAAAAAAAATCAGAAGAGAAGTTTTGAAAGGTTAGTTTGGTTAGAATTGAAAAAGAGTTTAGGAAGTTAACATTAGTGAGTTAGTAAAAAGTGGGTTAAAGTAAGTGGCATAATAAAAATATTCCAAGTAACAAGTATTCACAGTTAGAATCTATAAGTAACTCATATCCAAATAAGGAAAACAGGTTGATGATGATTCAAATAGATATAGAAATAGAAAAAATTAGAATCAAACATAAAAAATGCAAATTATGAACCAGAAAATAAAAAAGAATAAAAAAGCTTGCCCTGGCATTCATGAATTGTTTTGGTTATATATAAGGAAAACACAGTTAAAAATGTCAAAATCAAGACATGAATGGAAATATTTTACAGAGATTTGGACAGTATTCCGGCTAAAATTGGATTGTCTCGGAAAATAAACAACAACAGAATAGTTCATATGAATCAAAAAGACAGCTACAATTACATATAAGGAATAAGAACATGAAAAATCAGAGTAAAGAGCAGCATGAAACAAGAAATTACAGCATATGAACAAAACTAACATCACAGCAACAACAGAATTGCAAAAATAATGAAACAAGAAACACGAACAGTGCAATTAAACAGACCTAAATCCAGTAACCACATCCTAGGCTACCTAACAACCTAAAATCCACTACAACATGCATATCTAACTAGCCTAATGACGAACATAAACAGAAAAATATGAATTAACTATGAAGGATAGAAGGGTGGCATTCGTCGGAACCTGGTAGGCGTAAGAAAGAGAGTGGGGCAGAGAGGTGGCTGGGGATGACGGCGGTGGCGTCCGGCGCGGTGGAAGAGGGTGGCACGGCGGAAGAGGGTGGCGCGGCGGCGGTGGCTGCTGTTCGGAGGAAAGGAGGGAAAGGTAGTGGTAATAGGGGAAGAGAGGGGTAATAGAGGGAGGGAGGGGGCGTGTGGGTGGCGCTGGGCAGTGGTGACGGGGCGGCGGCGGTTGGTGGTGATCGCGGAGGGGGACAGTGGCGGTGGAGGGAGGAGGAAGAAGGAAGAAGAAGAAAGAAGGGGAAGGAGGAAGGAGGGGTGGCGTGGCGGCGGCGTCTGGGTGGTCGGCGGCGTGATGATGGTTCGGTGGTGGTGGCTGGGTTGTGGTGGTATGATTGGAGAAGAAGAGAGGGAAGAGAGGTTTTGGGGGGGGGGGGAGGGGGCGACTGGTAGGGTTCGCGTGACAGGGGGGTTATAAATTTGAATTCACGCGATCGCGTGGGGCACGCGGTCGCGTGGCTGGGGTGAAATGGGGGTCGACGCGATCGCGTGAGTGGTGCGATCGCGTGGAGGGCAAAAAGAGTGAATGACGCGATCGCCTGAGGCATGCGATCGCATCGCTGGAATTTGTGCGAAACGCACAATTCCAACGTCGTTTCAGCGCAACTCTCTGTCTCCTTTGGGGTGTTTGTGCAATCCATGCGACGCGATCGCGTCGCTCACGCTGTCGCGTGGGATTGAGGTTGTGTAAGTGACGCGATCGCGTGGGTCATTTGTGCAAAATGCACAATGGCCGCACGATTCTAGCCTAACTTTCTGGACGTTGGATCTTTACGCCGATATCCAGGGCACGCGGCCGTGTGAATGACGCGGTCGCGTGGGAAGTATTTTTCGCAACTTGACGCGATCGCATGAATGATGCGGTCGCGTCGCGCACCCTTTTTTTTATGCAGTATGCAGCATGCAATGATTAATATGAATGCAATGCAAAACTCCAGGTTCAATATAATAAAATGAAATAAAACTTGAAAACAAATAAAACTAAATAAAATTAAAAAAGGGACGATCATACCATGGTGGGTTGTCTCCCACCTAGCACTTTTAGTTAAAGTCCTTAAGTTGGACATTGGATGAGCTTCCTGTTATGGCGGCTTATGCTTAAATTCATCCAGAAATCTCCAACAATGCTTGGAATGCCAATAGCCTCCGGGGCCCCAAACTAGGCATGTGAAGCTTCTGAGCAGCTTCAAATAGATTGTCAGGCTCCCGGGGTGATGATTGTCAGCATAGATTCCAGGATCCCAAACTTTGCTTTTAAATCCACCTTTGTCTTGATCTATACTTTTCCATCTGGGCGGTTTAGAAATTAGATTCTCACCAGGATAACCAAACGTTTTCCGAGATCCATCCGATTGATCATGATGCCAATCCGTGCACTTCGAGTTGAAGCGTGGAACCTTATTGAACCTTGTGCACTAGCTCTGAGTACGAGCCATTTCCCGCTTACTCTTAAAGCCGCAGAGAGCTCTAAGCTGGCCATCTGTTTCAAGCAAACCATATTCAAATGGAAAAATACAGTTAAAGGTTAAGGATTGTACCCACTTAAAACTTGTATTGGGTGGTAATGGCCTTGGGATAGGTGGTTCCAGTGGTTTTGTGAGTTCTACTCCCTTGTGCTCTTCTGTGAAATTCTCCACTTCCTTGCAATATTCTTCAAATGTATCCATGTCCTGATCAAAGCCATCTATGTCTTCCTCATCACTTAAGTCATAGACTGGAGGTTGAGAAAAATCTACCTCCGTATCATCTTCGTATTTACTTGGGGAAGATTCTTCGATCTCAAAGAATTCGCTTGCGGATGCAAGCTCATTACTAGGAGAACTTGACTTGTGACTATCATCATCAAGGAAATTTGCTTCTTGGGTTATTCTGTCTAGTTCTTCATGAAAGACTTGCTCTGGGGATTGCGCACAATCCTCCTTAGCATCAATTGTAACATCCTTGACAGAATGCTCCACAACTTTGGATTCCCATGGAGGTTCAGCGTCTCCTAAGTCTTCAACCAACTCTTCTTTTTCAATAATGACAGCTTCCTCTACTTGTTCCAGTACGAAACCATGCTCTGTCTTGTCTGCTGGAGTTTCTAGTATCTCCTTCATGCTACGCTCTTCGTTAGATTGTCCACATGGGGTTGTGGGAGGTTCTTGAATATTCGAATATCTAGAAGATAATTGACTTACTGCTTGCTCTAGTTGATGAAGGGTTGTTTGAAGTTGATTTACTGTTTCTTTGAGGCGAACCTCTGATTCTCGGGGTGATAGATTTGGATATGGTACATGGGGAAGTGGTGATGTTTGGGAGTGATTAGATTGGAACTGGGGTAAATGAGGATCATACGGTGGTGAATGGTGAAAAGGAGCTTGTGAGTGTGGTGGTTCGAAGTTATGTTGAGAGGATGGTCTATAAGCACAGGGTGGGGCTTGTTGGTAATTACAAGGTTGTCCACCACGTCTATTTGCTTGGTATGCATTGTAGAATGGTCTTTGTCCATGATATCTTGGAGGGTGTTGTTGCCTAAAGGGTTGATCAGATCCTCTTGGCTCCATCCATCTTTGATTGTTCTGACCTTGATGCATGTTCCTGTTATAACTTCCATTCCTTTCAATAACATTAGAACCAAACTCAAAGCGAAAGGGGTGAGAATTCATAGTAGCTAAAACAAAATAAAGAGGGGAAAAATAAAGACAAATAAACAAGTAAAAGAAAATATTTACAATAACCAATAATAAGGCACACGATTGCAGTTCCCCGGCAATGGCGCCACTTTGAAGAACTGGAAGATTGATGGTTTAGAGGTCATAGTAAACTCTCGTTGTAAGTATAGTTACTAAACCAAGCAATCAACCTTTCTTACAAACGTTTTGGTTGTCACAAGTAACAAACTCCTAAATAAATTGATAACCGAAGTATTCAAACCTCGGGTCGTCTTCTCAAGGAACTGCAGGGAAGTATGTTCTTATTATTGGTTATGGAGATTGTAAATTGGGGTTTTGAGAAGGAGGAGCGAATAGTTTAATTAGCAAATAAAGTAAATGAAGAACAAGCAATTTAAATGGCAAGTAAAATAAATAAATGACTGTAAATAAACTTTTGGCAAGGTATGAGAAATTGGAGGTCCTATCCTAGTTACCTTATCAATGATGATGAGAATTGAATCTTAATTCCACTTTGTTAACCTTTACTAAGATAAAGGAAGGTCAAGGGATTAATTGGTTTGATCTTCGGATCCTATTTATTTCCTAAGAAAAGATTGGGATTATTGAAGTTCAGTTTAATTAACAAAGATAACAATTATCATTCATGTTTGAGTTTGATAACTCCTGAGTTACTGATTTCTTAACCAAGACCAAAAGGAGAAAAGTAAATCTACTGGAATAAAAATGCCTTCAGATTGGGAATAATAGCAACATCAATAAAAGAAAGCAATATTAAACTGAAATACCTCAAATAACATTAATTCAAAGAGTAATCTGTAACATGGAAGAATTTATAAATTAAATTGCAAAAGTAAATAAAAGGGAATATTGAACCTGATAAGGAGATAATCCTGAAAGCAAATAAAATCCTAATTCTAAATCCTAATCCTAAAGAGAGAAGAGAGAGCAGAGAACCTCTCTCTAAACTAAATCTAAATCATGAAAACTAACTAAAGTGGAGACTCTCCTTGAATGGATGCATTTCCTCACTTCATAACCTCTGGTCTATGCCTTCTGGACTTGGATTTGGGCCAAAAAGGGGCCTCAGAATTCGCTGGGAGCGTTTTCTGCAATTTCTGGTGCGTGGCCTCTGTCACGCATCCGCGTGGGTCACGCGGTCGCGCCATTAGGAGTTTTTCTTGTCACGCGGTCGCGTCAGTCATGCGACCGCGTCATATGTGTTCTGCTCGAGGCGCGCAGTCGCGTCAGTCATGCGGCCGCGTCGCTACTTCTTCGCGCTTGGCATGCGTTCGTGTCGCCCATGCGATCGCGTGGATGCCAGTTTCTCCAAAAAATCTGTTTTGTGCTTTCCTTCCATTTTTGTATGTTTTCTTTTCATCCTTTAAGTCATTCCTGCCTTAGAAGATTTGAAACTACTCAACACACTAATCACGACATCGAATGGAAATAAAGGTAATTAAAATAATTAATTTTAAAGTATAGGAAACATGTTTTTCACATACATCACATAATAAGGAAGGGAAAGTAAAACCATGCAATTAATATGAATAAGTGGATGAAGGATTGAATAAATCACTCAAATTAAGCACAAAATATATCATAAAATATGGGTTTATCAGTGTCTCTGTCGTGGATGCTGAATTTTGTGTAGAGCTGAGGAAACGTCATAGGATTTGTGGTAGCGGTGCCCGGAGAGGGATTATGAGTTTGTAGCTCCCGACTTTGACGAGAGGGTTTGTTTTCCTACTTCTGTCGAGGGGAGCGTCCCTTTTTCTATGCTTATGAATATTTCTTCAGCCAGTTAGACATTACTTTCCCTCTTTCTGCTTTCGAAGCCGACCTGTTGTGGTCGTGTAATATTGCCCCATCCCAGCTTCACCCAAATTCCTGGGATTTTATCAAGATCTTTCAACTGCTTTGCTGAGAGTTAGGCGTAACACCTTCTCAGACTCTTTTCCTTTATCTTTTTGT
Organism: Arachis ipaensis; assembly: GCF_059453495.1. Lineage (NCBI taxonomy): Eukaryota > Viridiplantae > Streptophyta > Magnoliopsida > Fabales > Fabaceae > Arachis > Arachis ipaensis. The sequence goes on from NC_142441.1 coordinate 132,444,979, forward strand.
CTCTGCCAAGCCTGGTGGTTCCTCCAAAAAGAAAGCTTTTTGGGTTTCTTTCAGGTCGGCCCAGAGGCATAAAGTTTTCGCCATGTACGATGAGTCTTTTAAAGATTTTAAGAATTATTTCTTCCGAGTCCGTGCTGTTGAGGGGGTCCGCCCCTTTTTCCTTGATGAAAATGATGAGCCTGCTTTCTCTCTAGAGTGGCAGAAGGATGTGAGAGTGTCTCGTTATACATGGGAGATGCTTGACGAGGTTGAGCGTGCTTTTGTTGTTGTTCTTGAGGATTTATGGGGGAGCCACCCCATCTTGATACAAAAAGGTTTTTGAATGACCTGTCCTTGGTTTGGACTGTTTTGGGTACTTGTCTGACTTGTTTCTGTACTTGTTTCTTAGTTTTGCTTCTTCTTCTTGTGATTGTAACCCTTTACTGTGGCTGATTCTGTATTTGCAGAGATGTCAAAAAATAATGATTCCATGAAGGCCTTCAAAAAGGCAAAGAAGGCAACTGCTGCTCAAAACATCTCGGCCAAGGCAGCCGGAGAGGGATCTTCTCAAGTGCAAGTAAAGCCGCCCGTGCTGAGTTCTCCTGGGTTGAAGAAGGTGATCCCCACTCCTCGGGTTCGTCTGGCTGAGCCTCCTCAGTCTTCTGCCGCTGCTTCTGGTGCTCCTCCTAACAAGAAGCAAAAAAAAATTGAGCCTTTCAACCTTGATGCCCCTGATTTTGATGCGATCGAGTTCGTAGATCAGCAAATCGGTCCCTTCGGAGCCCTTCCTATGGATGATGTGTCGCTCCTTTGCCATCTGGACTTTATAACTCGAAGCAGTGTTAGAATGGCATATATGGGGGCTGCCTTATATCGAACTGCTCAAAATCTTCCTCTCCATGCCACCAAAGCCTTTATGGAGGAGGCTAAACAGGAGTTTGATCGGATGAAGGGCCTGAAGGAGGAGCTTGAAGTAAAGGTAGCCAAGCTGGAGAAGGATCTGGAGAACGAGAAGGCGAGTTCCCTTTCTCTGGCGGCTTCTGTGAGGCTGGCCGAGGACACTGCTCTGAGGCATAAAGACAGCTATGTCACATCCTATCGGGAGGGAATCCGTCTGAAGGAGGAGTTGGAGAACACTCGAGCTGATTACTCCGAGCTCCAAGGTCATCTTGTTGGCAGCGTAACTGCTGCCTATGAGAACCTGAAAGAGCAGGTTCAGATTATTGCTCCCGAGGCCGATCTGACTCTCTTCAGCCTAGATAATGTTGTGAGGGATGGTAAGATTGTCCCTGATGACCAGGATGATGATGATGTTGAACCTCCCCCTGTGTCTTCTGCCAAAGTGTCGACCTCTTCAGTTCCTCTGGTTGTGTCTGATCCGGATTGCCAGATTCTGAACCGGGATGATGGAACCGTGGATGCTGTGCCTATTCAGACTCGCCCTCCTTCTCCTTGTACTGATGCTGCTGAGAATGCTCCCGATCTTTGCTGATTTCTCTTTGGATATTTGTGTAGTTGGCCCAGCTTGTGGGCTTTTAAACTCTTTATTTGTAGTTTGAATATTTTGCTGACTGTCGATATTCCTTTTGGTTGCTTGTTTAGCAACTTTTATTTTGAAAAGCAACAAGTAGCTTTCAAGCTTTCGGGCCTGACCCTGAAGCTTTATAATATTGTATTTTATATCCTACTTGTTTGCGCTTGTCTTAGCACTTGTTGCTTGTAGGTTGGATCCTTTGAGGTCGTAGATGTGTGGGTCCAACTTGTTTCTCGGTTTTCTCGCTTTTGCTTGTATTTTAACCGATTTCTTTATGTTGGTCCTCTTTCCAATTACTTTTGCAGTCCTCTTTCTTGGACCTTTGCTAGGTCTCTTTTTATAACTTTGTTTGTAGGAGGTTGACTTCTTTATGTCATCTTCTTCTAAGTTATTTTTGTAATCCTCTTTTTTGGACCTTTGTCAGGTCTCTTTCAGGGATTACTTTTATAACTTGTCCATTGTAGGAGACCGACTTCTTTATGTCGATCTCTTCTAAGTTATTTCGTAATCCTCTTTCTTGGACCTTTGTCAGGTCTCTTTCAAGGATTACTTTTATAACTTGTTTTTGTAGGAAACCGACTTCGTTAGGTCGATCTCTTCTAAGTTATTTCGTAATCCTCTTTCTTGGACCTTTGTCAGGTCTCTTTCAGGGATTACTTTTATAACTTGTTTTTGTAGGAGATCGATTTCGTTAGGTCGATCTCTTCTAAGTTATTTCGTAATCCTCTTTCTTGGACCTTTGTCAGGTCTCTTTTAGGGATTACTTTTATAACTTGTTTTTGTAGGAGACCGACTTCGTTAGGTCGATCTCTTCTAAGTTATTTCGTAATCCTCTTTCTTGGACCTTTGTCAGGTCTCTTTCAGGGATTACTTTTATAACTTGTTTTTGTAGGAGACCGACTTCGTTAGATCGATCTCTTCTAAGTTATTTCGTAATCCTCTTTCTTGGACCTTTGTCAGGTCTCTTTCAGGGATTACTTTTATAACTTGTTTTTGTAGGAGACTGACTTCGTTAGGTCGATCTCTTCAAAGTTATAGCGATTCCTCTTTTATAAGGTTGGCCAGACCTCTTTCCAGGGATTTGCTGATAACTTGGGTTGACTTGGTCCGACTTCTCAACGTCGGCCAGTCTTTAAGTTATTATTTAGCAATCCATAAGACCTCGTCAGGTTCTTTTTTTTTCGGATCACTTTCGATAACTTCTTGCATTATTCTGTGTTCATCTTTGCCGATTTGTAGAAGGTGGTTTCTGTCGACCTTTAGATGAATCGCGTTTTCATCTTTATTGGTCTTTTATCGTAATCGTGCAGTGAATCTGTTTTTCACTTTCTGCTGATCTGTTGCTTTATAATCGGACGATGAATGCTTCAGATTAATGCGTCTTGAGAATTTGTAGAATATCTAAAATATTTTTTATTCAAAAGAAAGCGCAAATATATATATGTTGGAGTTTTTCATCCTTTTAAGTCGGATAATATCTGGATCTCAACTTGGTGCCTCATTAAAAAACCTTTTAAGGAAAAAGAGTGCATCCTATGATGAGATCTTTTACCTTTTCTAGCTACAGTACCTTCTTAGGTTGCAGGCGTGCCACAATCTGGGAAGCTCTCGTCCATCGAGTTCGGACAGTCTGTAGTAGCCCTTTCCAAGTACTTCTATGACTCGGTAGGGTCCTTTCCAGTTTGCTGCCAACTTTCCTTCTCCGGGTCGAGTTGTTCCAATATCATTTCGGATTAGGATGAGATCATTCTCCGCGAAACCTCTTTGCACTACCTTTTGATTATATCTTGAAGTCATTCGGCGCTTTATAGCTTCTTCCCTGATCCGAGCTCTTTCTTGGATTTCCGGAAGTAGGTCGAGTTCTTCTCTTTGAAGTTGTGAGTTGGCTTCTTCATTGTAGTGGACTACTGATGAGCGGATATTTTATACACTTTTTGGGGTTAATTTCATATAGTTTTTAGTATGTTTTAGTTAGTTTTTAGTTTATTTCCATTAGTTTTTAGGAAAAATTCATATTTCTGGACTTTACTATGAGTTGTGTGTTTTTCTGTAATTTCAGGTATTTTTCTGGCTGAAATTGAAGGAGCTGAGCAAAAATCTGATTCAGGCTGAAAAAGGACTGCTGATGCTGTTGGATTCTGACCTCCCTGCACTCAAAATGGATTTTCTGGAGCTACAGAACTCAAAATGGCATGCTTCCAATTGCGTTGGAAGGTAGACATCCAGGGCTTTCCAACAATATATAATAGTCTATACTTTGCACAAGGATAGACGACGTAAACTGGCGTTCAACGCCAGTTCTCTGCCCAATTCTGGCGTCCAGCGCCAGAAAAGGATCAAAAGCTGGAGTTGAACGCCCAAACTGGCACAAAAACTGGCGTTCAACTCCACAAATGGCCTCTGCATGTGGATTTCTTAATTCTCAGCCCTAGCACACACCAAGTGGGCCCCAGAAGTGGGCCTCTGCATCATCCATCATAGTTTACTCATTTGTTGCAAACCTAGGCTACTAGTTTAGTATTTAAACAACTTTTAGAGACTTATTTTGGATCTCATGACATTTTAGATCTAAACTTTGTATTCTCTGACGGCATGAGTCTCTAAACCCTATTGTTGGGGGTGAGGAGCTCTGCTGTGTCTCGATGAATTAATGCAAGTATTTCTGTTCTCCATTCAAACACGCTCGTTCCTATCTAAGATGTTCATTCGCGCTTAACTGTGATGGAGGTGATGATCTGTAACACTCATCAGCTTCCTCAAATCATGAACGTGTGCCTGACAACCACCTCCGTTCTATATACGATTGAATGAGTATTTCTTAGATTCCTTAATCAGAATCTCCGTGGTATAAGCTAGAACTGATGGCGGCATTCATGAGAATCCGGAAAGTCTAAACCTTGTCTGTGGTATTCCGAGTAGGATTCAAGGATTGAATGACTGTGACGAGCTTCAAACTCCTGAAGGCTGGGCGTTAGTGACAGACGCAAAAGGATAGTAAATCCTATTCCAACCGGATCGAGAACCAACCGGTGATTAGCCGTGCTGTGACAGAGCGCGTGAGCGTAGTTTTCACTGGAAGGATGGAAGGTAGCCATTGACAACGGTGATCCACCAACACACAGCTTGCCATAGGAGGACATGCGTGCGTGAACAAGAAGACAGAGGAAAGCAGAGATTTAGAAGACAAAGCATCTCCAAAACTCCAACATATTCTCCATTACTGCATAACAAGTAACCTTTAATCCATGCTCTATTGTTTATTTGCAATTCAACTGATAAACATAATTGACTTCCTGACTAAGATTTACAAGATAACCATAGATTGCTTCAAACCAACAATCTCCGTGGGATTCGACCCTTACTCACGTGAGGTATTACTTGGACGACCCAGTGCACTTGCTGGTCAGTGGTACGAGTTGTGAAAAGTGTGATTCACAATTCGTGCACCAAGTTTTTGGCGCCGTTGCCGGGGATTGTTCGTGTTTGAACAACTGACGGATTATTTTGTTGCTTAGATTAGGAAAATTTTTCTTTTTTTTTTTGGTTTAGAGTCTCTTATTATTGTTCTTGGTTAAAAATATCCTTCTTTAAAACAAGTGTTACATTTACTGCCCAATTGGCTAGAGCGTTGGTCTAAGTCCGTGGCAGTTTGGTACACTCTTTTTAAAAATCTTTTTCAAAAATAATATTTTCTCTATTAAATTTTGTGCCAAACTTTAAGTTTGGTGTTTTCTTGTTGATTTCCCTTTGATTTTCGAAAATTTTGGTTTGGTTTTCTAAAAATTTTAAGTTTGGTGTTCTTTCTTCGTGTTCTTGAGTTTTCCTTGTAACTTGATCTTAAAATTTTTAAGTTTGGTGTTCCTTGGTGTTTTCCCTCCAAAATCTTCGAAAATAGGGAGCATTAGATCTAAAAATTTTAAATCTTGTGCTATCTTATTGTTTTTCTCTTTCCTCTTAAAAATCAAAAATATCTATTCTCTCTATTTTAAAAAACAAATTTTCGAAATATATTTCTAAAATTTAGATTTTTATTTCAAAATTTAAAACCTTTTTCAAAAATCATCATATCTTTTTCAAAATCTCCTAACCACTTTCTCTCTCCTCACTTTTTCGAAAATCTTTTACTCATTTTTATTTATTTTATTTTGATTTATTTTATTTTCGAAATAAATTAATAAATAAATAAATAAAAATATTTTCTCCATTTTATATCATCTCCCTTTCTCCATCATGGACCTAAGCGGAAATGAACAGTCCAAGAGGACTCTGGGGTCATATTCTAACCCCTCTACTGCTTCATATGGGAGTAGTATCTGCATACCCTCCATTGGAGTCAGTAGCTTTGAGTTGAATCCTCAGCTCATTATCATGGTGCAGCAAAGTTGCCAGTATTCCGGTCTTCCACAGGAAGAACCTACAGAGTTTCTGGCACAGTTTTTACAAATTGCTGACACAGTACATGATAAAGAAATAGATCAGGACGTCTACAGACTATTACTGTTTCCATTTGCTGTAAAAGACCAAGCTAAGAGGTGGTTGAATAACCAACCTAAGGCCAGCATAAGGACATGGAAACAGCTGACAGAAAAATTCCTGAATCAATATTTCCCTCCAAAAAGGATGACACAGCTAAGGCTGGACATCCAAGGCTTTAAACAAGGAGATAATGAATCTCTCTATGATGCCTGGGAGAGATACAGAGAGATGCTACGAAAATGCCCCTCTGAAATGTTTTCAGAGTGGGTTCAGTTAGACATCTTCTATTATGGGCTTGTAGAAGGAGCTCAGATGTCTCTAGATTACTCAGCTGGTGGATCTATCCACATGAGAAAGACAATTGAAGAGGCTCAAGAGCTCATTGATACAGTTGCCAGGAATCAGCATCTGTACTTAAGCAGCAACCCTTCCATGAATGAAGAGGTTAAAACAGTAACTGCTGAACTCAGCCCTGTAAAACAAGCTGCTGAATTCAATCAGCAATTGGACTTTCTAACAAAGCAGTTAGCCGAATTCAAAGAAAGGTTACAAGAGACAAGGATGGCTAATATACATATGGACGAACAGTTTAAGCAAACAAAGCAGCAGCTGTCAAGGCAAATAGCAGAAGAATGCCAAGCAGTTCAACTAAGAAGTGGGAAAACATTAAATACCCCACCTCAAGGCAGCAAAAAGCTAAGAAATGAGCAAACCACCCAAAATTTACCTGAGGACAGTAAGAGCCCAGGGAAAAATAATTCTGGCGCTAAAACGCCAGAAAATTGGTGGAAGGCTGGCGCTGAACGCCCAGACCATGGCCAAAACTGGCGTTCAACGCCAGAAATACAGCAGGACTGGCGTTCAACGCCAGAAATGGGCAAGGATCTAGCGTTGAACGCCCAAAATGGGCAGGATCTGGCGTTGAACGCCCAAAATGGGCACAGTTTTGGCGTTCAGACGCCAGAAGCAGACAAGGAGCTGGCGTCCAGTTTCACTCCAACTTCCAACTCTGGCACTCAAGTGCCAGTGAGGGATCAGACACACATAAATGTTGATAACAACCCCTCTAAAAAGGCTTCTTCAACCACTTCTGTAGGCAATAAACCTGCAGCAACTAAGGTTGAAGAATATAAAGCCAAGATACCTTATCCTCAAAAACTCCGGAAAGAGGAGCAGGATAAGCAATTTGCTCGCTTTGCAGATTATCTCAGGACTCTTGAAATAAAGATTCCATTTGCAGAAGCACTTGAGCAAATACCTTCTTATGCCAAGTTCATGAAAGAGATCTTGAGTCATAAAAAGGATTGGAGAGAAACAGAAAGAGTTCTCCTCACTGAAGAATGCAGTGCAGTCATTCTGAAGAGCTTTCCTGAAAAGCTTAAAGACCCTGGGAGCTTTCTGATACCATGCATATTAGAAGATAATTGCACCAAGACAGCTTTATGCGATCTTGGGGCAAGCATCAACCTAATACCTGCATCCACTATCAGGAAGCTTGGCTTAACTGAAGAAGTTAAACCAACCCGGATATGTCTCCAACTTGCTGATGGTTCCACTAAATACCCATCAAGCGTGATTGAGGACATGATTGTCAGAGTTGGGCCATTCGCCTTTCCCACTGACTTTGTTGTGCTGGAAATGGAGGAGCACAAGAGTGCTACTCTCATTCTAGGAAGACCCTTCCTAGCAACTGGAAGATCCCTCATTGACGTCCAACAGGGGGAAATAACCCTGAGAGTCAACGATGATGAGTTCAAGTTGAACGCTGTCAAAGCCATGCAGCATCCAGACACATCAACAGACTGCATGAAAGTTGATCTTATTGACTCTTTGGTAGAAGAGATCAACATGGCTGAGAGTCTCGAATCAGAGTTGGAAGACATCTTTAAAGATGTTCAGCTTGATTTGGAGGATTCAGAGGACATGAAAGAGCCTCTGAACTTTCTTCTGAAAGAGGAAAAACCTCCTAAACCCGAGCTCAAGCCATTACCACCATCCTTGAAATATGCATTTCTAGGAGAAGGTGATACTTTTCCAGTGATCATAAGCTCTGCTTTAAATTCACAGGAAAAAGAAGCACTTATTCAAGTGCTAAGGACACACAAGACAGCTCTTGGGTGGTCCATAGGTGACCTTAAGGGCATAAGCCCAGCTAGATGCATGCACAAAATTCTATTGGAGGATAATGCCAAACCAGTGGTTCAACCACAGAGGCGGCTAAATCCAGCCATGAAGGAAGTGGTGCAGAAAGAGGTCACCAAATTACTAGAGGCTGGGATTATTTATCCTATTTCTGATAGCCCCTGGGTGAGCCCTGTCCAAGTCGTCCCAAAAAAGGGAGGCATGACAGTGATTCATAATGAAAAGAATGAACTGGTTCCTACGAGAACAGTTACAGGGTGGCGCATGTGTATTGACTACAGAAGGCTCAATACAGCCACCAGAAAGGATCATTTTCCTTTACCATTCATAGACCAGATGCTAGAAAGACTAGCAGGTCATGATTATTACTGCTTTTTGGATGGCTACTCAGGCTATAACCAGATTACAGTAGATCCCCAGGATCAAGAGAAAACAGCATTCACATGTCCATCCGGAGTGTTTGCTTATAGAAGGATGCCATTTGGGCTATGTAATGCGCCTGCAACCTTCCAGAGATGCATGCTCTCTATTTTCTCTGATATGGTGGAAAAATTTCTGGAAGTCTTCATGGATGACTTCTCAGTATATGGAGACTCATTCAGCTCCTGTCTTGATCACCTGAAACTTGTTCTGAAAAGATGCCAAGAGACCAACCTAGTTTTAAACTGGGAAAAGTGTGATTTCATGGTGACTGAAGGAATTGTTCTTGGGCGTAAAATCTCAAACAAGGGAATAGAGGTGGATCAAGCAAAAATAGAGGTAATTGAAAAATTACCACCACCTGCCAATGTTAAGGCAATCAGAAGCTTTCTGGGGCATGCAGGATTCTATAGGAGGTTTATAAAGGATTTTTCAAAAATCGCAAAACCTCTAAGCAATCTGCTAGCTGCTGACACGCCATTTGAGTTTGACACAGAGTGTCTGCAGGCGTTTGAAATGCTGAAAGCTAAGCTGGTCACAGCACTAGTAATTTCTGCACCAGACTGGACATTACCATTTAAGCTAATGTGTGATGCCAGTGATCATGCCATTGGTGCAGTATTGGGACAGAGGCATGACAAGCTTCTGCATGTCATTTATTATGCCAGCCGCGTTCTAAATGATGCCCAGAAAAATTACACAACCACAGAAAAAGAATTACTTGCAGTGGTTTACGCCATTGACAAGTTCAGATCATACTTAGTAGGATCAAAAGTGATTGTGTATACTGACCATGCTGCTCTTAAATATCTACTCACAAAGCAGGATTCAAAATCCAGACTCATCAGATGGGTATTGCTTCTGCAAGAGTTTGATATAGAAATAAGAGACAGAAAAGGGACAGAGAACCAAGTGGCTGATCATCTATCCCGGATAGAGCCAGTGGAAGGGACGTCCCTCCCCTTCCTTGAGATCTCTGAGACGTTTCCTGATGAGCATTTATTCGCCATTCAGGAAGCACCATGGTTTGCCGATATTGCAAACTATAAAGCTGCAAGGTTCATACCCAAGGAGTACAACAGGATACAAAAGAAGAAATTAATTACTGATGCAAAGTACTACTTATGGGATGAACCTTATCTCTTTAAGAGATGTGCAGACGGAATTATCCGTAGGTGTGTGCCTAGAGAAGAAGCACAGAGGATCTTGTGGCATTGCCACGGATCTCAATATGGAGGCCATTTCGGAGGTGAGCGAACAGCCACCAAGGTCCTCCAATGTGGCTTCTATTGGCCCACACTCTATAAAGATTCCCGAGAGTTTGTACGTAATTGTGACAGTTGCCAAAGAGCTGGTAATCTGCCTCATGGTTATGCCATGCCTCAACAAGGAATCTTGGAAATTGAGTTGTTTGACGTATGGGGAATTGACTTCATGGGACCTTTCCCACCATCATACTCAAACACTTATATTCTGGTGGCAGTTGACTATGTATCAAAATGGGTTGAGGCTATTGCCACACCCACCAATGATACTAAAACAGTGCTGAAGTTCCTCCAGAAACATATCTTTAGCAGGTTTGGTGTCCCTAGAGTACTAATCAGTGATGGGGGCACTCACTTCTACAATAAACAGCTTTACTCTGCCATGGTTCGGTATGGAATTCGCCACAAGGTGGCCACTCTGTATCATCCACAAACCAATGGGCAAGCTGAAGTCTCTAACAGAGAATTAAAGAGAATCCTGGAACGGACAGTAAATACCTGTAGAAAGGATTGGGCACGGAGCTTGGATGATGCTCTGTGGGCTTACAGAACAGCATTCAAGACCCCTATAGGGACCTCTCCATACCAACTCGTGTATGGTAAGGCATGTCACCTGCCCGTGGAACTGGAACATAAGGCCTACTGGGCAACCAGATTCCTAAACTTTGATGCCAAATTAGCAGGAGAAAAATGATTGCTCCAGCTAAATGAGCTAGAGGAATTCAGATTCACAGCTTTCGAAAATGCCAAGCTTTATAAAGAAAAATAAAAAAAAATGGCATGACAGAAAGCTGTCATCTAGAATCTTTGAACCAGGACAGAAGATCCTGTTGTTTAACTCTAGACTCAGGCTATTCTCCGGGAAACTGAAATCCCGGTGGAGGGGACCATACGTGATTACAAGTGTATCACCATATGGTTATGTGGAGCTTCAAGATATTGATTCTGATAAGAAGTTCATTGTCAATGGACAGAGAATCAAGCATTATCTTGAAGGCAACATTGAGCAAGAATGCTCAAGGCTGAAGCTAGATTAAAAGCTCAGCAAGGTCCAGCTAAAGACAATAAAGAAGCGCTTGCTGGGAGGCAACCCAGCCATGGGGCAACAATCCTCTAAGCATTTTGCCCTATTTCTATTTTTATTCTTATTTGTTTATATAGAGTTCATTGGCAACAAGGTAAATAATCATTTACAGAAGACCTCGGCACACAAAACAGAGAAAAAGAGCTCACTGGCAAGAAAACGCTAGTAAAAGTATATTTTGGGCGTTCAACGCCCAAAATGGGCACCAACTGGGCGTTGAACGCCAGTAATGGCAGCAGCTGGGCGTTGAACGCCCAGGAGAGCAGCATTTGGGCGCTGAACGCCCAAAACAGGCAGTGTTTGGGCGTTCAAACGCCAGGACAGCAGGGAGGAGCCAAATTTATTTTTCCACACGTATTTCTATTTTAATTTCAAATTTTATGTTTCAATGCATGATTTTTACATGAACATGTTAAGAACCCTGATTTCTAAAATCCTTAATTTCTAAAAATCTCTCTTTCCAAATTCAATCCAAACTCTTTTCAAAACTTTTCTGAAAACAAATCTATCTTTTTCACTTAAAAATCTTTTCAATTAATCCATATCTTTTTCAAATCTCCATATTATCTTTTTCAAAATTCAGATTTATTTTTTTCAAAAATCTATCATATCTTTTCAAAATTAAACTATATCTTCTATCTTATCTTTTTCAACTCAATCTTTTTATCTTATCTTTTCCAATTTTTCGAAAACCCACCCCCCCATCCCTTTAAATTTGGGTTCGGCCTCCCTCCTCCTCCATCAACAATTGCACCTAGCTCTCCTTCTATCCCTCTCCTTTCTTTTCTTTTGCTTGAGGACAAGCAAACCTCTAAGTTTGGTGTGTTTATCCGAGATCACTAAGATCATGGCTCCTAAAGGAAAACAACCCACTCCAAGAGGCAAGAAAGAGAGCGTTCCAAAACCACTTTGGAATCAAGGGAAGTTCTTATCTAAAGAACATTCAGACCATTATCTTAAAGTAATGGGTCTGAGATCAGTGATCCCGGAAGTTAGATTCGATCTAAAAGAAGATGAATATCCGGAGATCCAGGAGCAAATTCGAATCAGGAACTGGGAAGTCCTAGCTAATTCTAAAACGAAAGTAGGAAGGAACATGGTCCAGGAGTTCTATGCTAATATGTAGCAGACTGACAAGCAAAAACTATCTGGAACTGCCTTCTATGAATTTCGGACCATGGTCAGAGGAAAGATTGTTCATACCACCTCTGACAAGATCAGAGAGATCTTAAAGCTACCTCAGCTAAAGGATGATCCAGACTCCTTCAACAGGAGGATGATGAGAGCAGACATTGACCTGGATAAGATTCTAGAGGACATATGTATCCCTGGAGCCAGGTGGACCACCAACACAAAGGGTGTCCCAAATCAACTCAAGAGAGAGGATCTCAAACCAGTCGCCAGAGGATGGCTGGACTTCATTGGGCGTTCTCTGTTGCCCACTAGCAACTGTTCTGAAGTTACAGTTAAAAGAGCAGTGATGATCCATTGCATCATGATGGGGAAGGAAGTGGAGGTTCATCAGCTGATTTCAACTGAACTCTACAAAATTGCTAACAAAAATTCTAAAGAGGCCAGGTTGGCTTATCCAAGCGTGATTTCTCTGCTCTGCAAGGACACTGGAGTAAGGATGGGAATAACTGAGTATATCCTAATTAAAAAGCCAATCACCAAAGCATCAATGGAAAAACAACAAGCACAGGAGGATCCCATCAAGAAGAGAGCACAGGAATTCCTCCCAGAGATCCCTCAATCTGAATACTGGGAGTATCTTGAGACGTCCGTTACCAAGATACGGGAAGCTATGGAGCAAATAATAAAAGAACAGAAGGAACACAGTCAAATGCTGACCTATATGTTTAAAGAACAAGAGGAGCAGGGGCATGACTTAAGGGAATTGAAGCGCCAAAAGTCTTCTCTTGTAGGACCAAGCACCCCAAGGATCAGAGGAACCCCCGTTCCCCCAGAATAAAGGTTGTTAATTTCCAATTTCTGCCTTAACTCTGTGACAGTGTCCTTATAGAAGTTTACCTTAGGAGTCATATAATAGTAATTAGTATCTATTTTGATTTTATCTCCAATTAAGCTATAGTTTATTTTTTCTCATCATCAGCAAACATGAATAAAGTAGTAGATCTTTTGAATAAGAGGCAATAAAATTTTGAGTTTTAATAAGAGAAATTCTAATTAGTTAAATGTGGTGGCAATGCTTTCTGTCTTCTGAATGAATGCTTGAACAGTGCATATGTCTTTTGAATTTGTTGTTTAAGACTGTTAAATATGTTGGCTCTTGAAAGAATGATGAACATGAGACATGTTATTGATAATCTGAAAAATAAAAAAAAAATGATTCTTGAAGCAAGAAAAAGCAGCAAAGAACAAAGCTTGCAGAAAAAAAAATATATATAGAGAAAGAAAAAGAGAAAGCAAGCAGAAAAAGCCAAAGCTCTTAAAACCAAAAGGCAAGAGCAAAAAGCCAATAGCCCTTAAAACCAAAAGGCAAGGGTAATAAAAAGGATCCCAAGGCTTTGAGCATCAGTGGATAGGAGGGCCTAAGGGAATAAAATCCTGGCCTAAGTGGCTAAACCAAGCTGTCCCTAACCATGTGCTTGTGGCGTGAAGGTGTCAAGTGAAAACTTGAGACTGAGCGGTTAAAGTCAAGGTCCAAAGCAAAAAGAAGAGTGTGCTTAAGAACTCTGGACACCTCTAATTGGGGACTTTAGCAAAGCTGAGTCACAATCTAAAAAGGTTCACCCAATTATGTGTCTGTGGCATTTATGTATCCAGTGGTAATACTGGAAAACAAAGTGCTTAGGGCCACGGCCAAGACTCATAAAGTAGCTGTGTTCAAGAATCAACATACTGAACTAGGAGAATCAATAGCACTATCTGAATTCTGAGTTCCTATAGATGCCAATCACTCTGAGCTTCAATGGATAAAGTGAGATGCCAAAACTGTTCGGAAGCAAAAAGCTACTAGCCCCGCTCATCTAATTAGGATCTGAGCTTCATGCAAAAAAAAAAAAACTCTGAGATATTATTGCTTCTCATCCTATTAGTCTTCTATTTTATTTGTCTAGTTGCTTGAGGACAAGCAACAGTTTAAGTTTGGTGTTGTGATGAGCGGATATTTTATACGCTTTTTGGGGTTAATTTCATATAGTTTTTAGTATGTTTTAGTTAGTTTTTAGTTTATTTCCATTAGTTTTTAGGAAAAATTCATATTTCTGGACTTTACTATGAGTTGTGTGTTTTTCTGTAATTTCAGGTATTTTTCTGGCTGAAATTGAAGGAGCTGAGCAAAAATCTGATTCAGGCTGAAAAAGGACTGCTGATGCTGTTGGATTCTGACCTCCCTGCACTCAAAATGGATTTTCTGGAGCTACATAACTCAAAATGGCATGCTTCTAATTGCGTTGGAAGGTAGACATCCAGGGCTTTCCAGCAATATATAATAGTCTATACTTTGCACAAGGATAGACGACGTAAACTGGCGTTCAACACCAGTTCTCTGCCCAATTCTGGCGTCCAGCGCCAGAAAAGGATCAAAAGCTGGAGTTGAACGCCCAAACTGGCACAAAAACTGGCGTTCAACTCCACAAATGGCCTCTGCACGTGGATTGCTTAATTCTCAGCCCCAGCACACACCAAGTGGGCCCCATAAGTGGGCCTCTGCATCATCCATCATAGTTTACTCATTTGTTGCAAACCTAGGCTACTAGTTTAGTATTTAAACAACTTTTAGAGACTTATTTTGGATCTCATGACATTTTAGATCTAAACTTTGTATTCTCTGACGGCATGAGTCTCTAAACCCTATTGTTGGGGGTGAGGAGCTCTGCTGTGTCTCGATGAATTAATGCAAGTATTTCTATTTTCCATTCAAACACGCTCGTTCCTATCTAAGATGTTCATTCGCGCTTAACTGTGATGGAGGTGATGATCTGTGACACTCATCACCTTCCTCAAATCATGAACGTGTGCCTGACAACCACCTCCGTTCTATATACGATTGAATGAGTATCTCTTAGATTCCTTAATCAGAATCTCCGTGGTATAAGCTAGAACTGATGGCGGCATTCATGAGAATCCGGAAAGTCTAAACCTTGTCTGTGGTATTCCGAGTAGGATTCAAGGATTGAATGACTGTGACGAGCTTCAAACTCCTGAAGGCTGGGCGTTAGTGACAGACGCAAAAGGATAGTAAATCCTATTCCAACCGGATCGAGAACCAACCGGTGATTAGCCGTGCTGTGACAGAGCGCGTGAGCGTAGTTTTCACTGAAAGGATGGAAGGTAGCCATTGACAACGGTGATCCACCAACACACAGCTTGCCATAGGAGGACGTGCGTGCGTGAACAAGAAGACAGAGGAAAGCAGAGATTCAGAAGACAAAGCATCTCCAAAACTCCAACATATTCTCCATTACTGCATAACAAGTAACCTTTAATCCATGCTCTATTGTTTATTTGCAATTCAACTGATAAACATAATTGACTTCTTGACTAAGATTTACAAGATAACCATAGATTGCTTCAAACCAATAATCTCCGTGGGATTCGACCCTTACTTACGTGAGGTATTACTTGGACGACCCAGTGCACTTGCTGGTCAGTGGTACGAGTTGTGAAAAATGTGATTCACAATTCGTGCACCAACTACTCTAAGCGACCCTTCCTCGACCTCTACTGGGATTATTGCCCCCACTCCGTATGCTAATCGGAATGGTGATTCGTTTGTGGTGGAATGTGGCGTGGTTCGATATGCCCATAGGACCTGTGGAAGTTCTTCAGCCTAAGATCCCTTCGCATCTTGCAGTCTCCGTTTCAACCCAGCCAATATGACTTTGTTGGCAGCTTCAGCTTGTCCATTGGCTTGAGGATGTTCGACGGAGGTGAACTGGTGCTTTATGTTCAAGTCGGCTACTAATTTCCTGAAGCCTGCATCTGTGAATTGAGTGCCATTGTCTGTGGTGATGGAGTATGGAACCCTGAACCTTGTGACAATGTTCCTATATAGGAATTTCCGGCTTCTTTGAGCAGTGGCGTTGGCTAGGGGCTCTGCTTCAATCCACTTTGTGAAATAGTCTACTCCGACTATGAGGAATTTGACTTGTCTTGATCCCTGGGGAAAGGGTCCGAGAAGATAGAGTCCCCATTTTGCAAATGGCCAAGGCGAAGTTACGCTGATGAGTTCTTCTGGCGGGGCGATGTGAAAGTTGGCATGTTTCTGGCATGGGGGACATGTCTTTACAAATTCTGTAGCTTCCTTTTGTAGAGTTGGCCAATAAAATCCCGCCCGAAGTACCTTTTTGGTGAGAGCTTGTGCCCCGAGATGATTGCCACAAATACCGCTATACTTCCTCTAAAACTTCCTTTGTGTTAGAGGTCGGCACACATTTTAACAATGGTATTGAAATCCCTCTTTTGTATAGGGTGTTATTTATGATGGTGTAGTACTGAGCCTTCCGTTTTAACCTCTTTGCTTCCTTCTCATTTGTGGGGAGTGTTTCTTTTTTGAGGTAATTAATTATGGGGGTCATCCATCCTTGATCCTAACTTGTTATAGCTAGGACTTTTTCTGCTTCCGAGATTGACAGGTTCTGTAGCATTTCCTGAATGAGGCTTCTATTGTTGCCCCCTGGTTTGGTGCTGGCTAGCTTTGAAAGTGCATCAGCTCGGGCATTTTGTTCGCGGGGTGATGAGCGGATAATTTATACGCTTTTTGGCATTATTTTTAGTAGGATCTAGTTACTTTTAGGGATGTTTTCATTAGTTTTTATGTTAAATTCACATTTCTGGACTTTACTATGAGTTTGTGTGTTTTTCTGTGATTTCAGGTAATTTCTGGCTAAAATTGAGGGACTTGAGCAGAAATCAGATTCAGAGGTTGAAGAAGGACTACTGATGCTGTTGGATTCTGACCTCCCTGCACTCAAAGTGGATTTTCTGGAGCTACAGAACTCTAAATGGCGCCCTTCCAATTGCGTTGGAAAGTAGACATCCAGAGCTTTCCAGCAATATATAATAGTCCATACTTTGGCCAAGAATAGATGACGTAAACTGGCGTTCAACGCCAGCTTTCTACCCAAATCTGGCATCCAGCGCCAGAAAAGGATCCAAAACCAGAGTTGAACACCAGAAATGGATCAAAACCTGGCGTTCAACTCCACAAATGACCTCTGCACGTGCAACACTCAAGCTCAGCCCAAACACACACCAAGTGGGCCCAGGAAGTGGATTTATGCATCAATTACTTACTCATGTAAACCCTAGTAGCTAGTTTATTATAAATAGGACCTCTTACTATTGTATTAGACATCTTTGGTCTCAGTTTTAATCCATTGTTCATCTTAGGAGACTATTGATCACGTTTTAGGGGGCTGGCCATCTCGGCCATGCCTGGACCTTTCACTTATGTATTTTCAACGGTAGATTTTCTACACTCCATAGATTAAGGTGTGGAGCTCTGCTGTCCCTCAAAGATTAATGCAAAGTACTACTGTTTTCTATTCAATTCATCTTATTTCGCTTCTAAGATATCCATTCGCACCCAAGAACGTGATGAAGGTGATGATTATGTGTGACGCTCATCACCATTCTCCCCTATGAACACGTGCCTGACAAACACTTCCGTTCTACATGAAATAAGCTAGAATGAATATCTCTTAGATCTCCTAACCAGAATCTTCGTGGCGTAAGCTAGAATGATGGCGGCATTCAAGAGAATCCGGAAAGTCTAAACCTTGTCTGTGGTATTCCGAGTAAGATTCAATGAATGAATGACCGTGACGAGCTCCAAACTCGCGATTGCAGGGCGTTAGTGACAGACGCAAAAGGATAGTAAATCCTATTCCAGCATGATCGAGAACCGACAGATGAATAGCCGTGCCGTGACAGGGTGCGTGAGCATATTATTCACTGAGAGGATAAGATGAAGGCATTGACAAGGGTGATGCCTCCAGACGATTAGCCGTGTCGTGACAGGGCATTGGATCATTTTCCCGAGAGATGACCGAAAGTAGCCATTGACAGTGGTGATGTATCACATAAAGCCAGCCATGGAAAGGAGTAAGACTGATTGGATGAAGATAGCAGGAAAGCAGAGGTTCAGAGGAACGAAAAGCATCTCCATTCGCTTATCTGAAATTCCTACCAATGATTTACATAAGTACCTCTATCCCTATTCTATTATTTATTATTCGAAAACTCCATAATTATTTTATATCCGCCTGATTGAGATTTACAAGGTGACCATAGCTTGCTTCATACCAACAATCTCCGTGGGATTCGACCCTTACTCACGTAAGGTATTACTTGGACGACCCAGTGCACTTGCTGGTTAGTTGTATCGAAGTTGTGAACCATGGTATTGGCACCATGTTCTTGGCGCCATTACCAGGGAAAGAAAGAGCCATGAATTTTACATAATTAAAGTGTAATCATGATTACGCGTACCAAGTTGCTCACGGTGCCAGGGATTGTTTGAGCCTGGACATCACAATTTCGTGCACCAAGTTTTTGGCGCCATTGCCGGGGATAGTTCGAGTTTGGACAACTGACGGTTCATCTTGTTGCTCAGATTAGGTAATTTTCTTTTTGTTTTCTTTTCAAAAATTTTTCAAAAATATTTCAAAATTTTCTCCTTTGTTTTCGAAAAAAAAAATAATATAAAAATGTTTTCAAAAAAATTTTTATTCAAAATTTTTAAGAATGAATTCTAGTGTTTCATGAAGCATGTTGAAGCCTGGCTGGCTGTGAAGCCATGTCTAATTCCTTTGGGAATGAGTATGTCAGGCGTGTCATGTCTGAATTACATGCTGAAGCTTGGCTGGCCATTGGCCATGTCTAGTGTTTTGGACCGGAGCTTTCATTGAAAGCTTGGCTGGCTCATGAGCCATGTCTAATTCCTGGACTGAAGCTTTAGACTAAGAATGCAAGATTCCTGGAATTCATGTTAAAAATTTTGGAATCCTTATTTTTTTTATTTTTCAAATAATTTTCGAAAAAAATCCAAAAAAATTAGAAAATCATAAAAATCAAAAATATTTTTCTGTTTCTTGTTTGAGTCTTGAGTCATATCATAAGTTTGGTGTCAATTGCATATGCATCTTGCATTTTTCGAAAATTTCATGCATTCATGGTGTTCTTCATGATCTTCAAGTTGTTCTTGGTAAGTCTTCTTGTTTGATCTTGATGATTTTTTGTTTTCTGTCTTTTATTGTTTTTCATATGCATTCTTGAATTCTTAGTGTCTAAGCATTAAAGAATTCTAAGTTTGGTGTCTTGCATGTTTTTCTTGCATTAAAATTTCTCAAAAATATTTTCTTGGTGTTCATCTTGATCTTCATAGTGTTCTTGGTGTTCATCTTGACATTCATAGCATTCTTGCATGCATCACATATTTTGATCTAAAATTCTCATGCATTGCATAATTTTCTTGTTTTTTCTTTCTCATCATAAAAATAAAAAAAAAATAAAAAAAATATCTTTCCCTTTTTTTCTCTCATCAAATTCGAAAATTTGATTGACTTTTTCAAAAATTTTTAAAATCAAATTGTTTCTTATGAGTCAAATCAAATTTTCAATTTGAAAATCTTATTTTTTTCAAAATCTTTTTCAAAAATCAAATCTTTTTCAAAATTCTTAGTTATTTTCGAAAATTCCAAAAATATTTTTCAAAAGTTTTTTTCTTATTTTTATATTAAATTTTCGAAAATAACAATAACAATTAATGTTTTGATTCAAAAATTTCAAGTTTGTTACTTACTTGTTAAGAAAGATTCAAACTTTAAGTTCTAGAATCATATCTTGTGATTTCTTGTGAATCAAGTCATTAATTGAGATTTTAAAAATCAAATCTTTTTCAAAAACTAATTTCTATCATATCTTTTCAAAAATATCTTCTTATCTTTTTCAAAAATTTGATTTCAAAATATCTTCTCTAACTTCCTAACTTCTTATCTTTTCAAAATTGGTTTTCAAAATTTGTTTCAACCAACTAACTAACTTTTTGTTTGTTTCTTAACTTTTTCAAAACCACCTAACTAACTCTCTCTCTCTCATTTTCGAAAATATCTTCCCCCTTTTTCAAAATTTCTTTTTAATTTATTAATTATTTTAATTTTTAAACCTTAATTTTTGAAAATTACTAACATTTTCCAAAAACCATTTTCGAAAATCACTAACTCTTTTTCAAAAATATTTTTCGAAAATTATCCCTCCCCCATCTTATTCTATTTATTCATTCATATCCTAACATCTCATCTCACATCTCTGCCATCCTCACAGTTGTGTTTCTTCCATTATATTACATTCTTTGTCTCCCCCTCTTCTTCTACTCACACAGGGATCCCTATACTGTGGTATAAAGGATCCATATTATTATTATTATTTTTTCTGTGCCCTCTTCTTTGTCATATGAGCAGGAGCAAGGACAAGAATATTCTTGTTGAAGCAGATCCAGAACCTGAAAGGACTCTGAAGAGAAAATTAAGAGAAGCTAAATTACAACAATCCAGAGATAACCTTTCAGAAATTTTCGAACAGGAAGAGGAGATGGCAGCCAAAAATAATAATAATGTAAGGAAGATGCTTGGTGACTTTACTGCACCTAATTCCAATTTACATGGAAGAAGCATCTCCATTCCTGCCATTGGAGCAAACAACTTTGAGCTGAAACCTCAATTAGTTTCTGATGCAGCAGAACTGCAAGTTTCATGGACTTCCATCTGAAGATCCTTTTCAGTTCTTAACTGAATTCTTGCAGATATGTGATACTGTTAAGACTAATGGAGTAGATCCTGAAGTCTACAGGCTCATGCTTTTCCCTTTTGCTGTAAGAGACAGAGCTAGATTATGGTTGGATTCTCAACCCAAAGATAGCCTGAACTCTTGGGATAAGCTGGTCACGGCTTTCTTAGCCAAGTACTTTCCTCCTCAAAAGCTGAGCAAGCTTAGAGCTGATGTTCAAACCTTCAGACAGAAAGAAGGTGAATCCCTCTATGAAGCTTGGGAAAGATACAAACAGTTGACCAAAAAGTGTCCTTCTGACATGCTTTCAGAATGGACCATCCTGGATATATTTTATGATGGTTTATCTGAGCTATCAAAAATGTCACTGGACACTTCTGCAGGTGGATCCATTCACCTAAAAAAAACGCCTGCAGAAGCTCAAGAACTCATTGACATGGTTGATAATAACCAGTTCATGTACACTTCTGAAAGGAATCCTGTGAGTAATGGGACGCCTATGAAGAAGGGAGTTCTTGAAGTTGATACTCTGAATGCCATATTGGCTCAGAATAAAATATTGACTCAGCAAGTCAATATGATTTCTTAGAGTCTGAATGGAATGCAAGCTGCATCCAACAGTACTCAAGAGGCTTCTTATGAAGAAGAAGCTTATGATCCTGAGAACCCTGCAATAGCAGAGGTGAATTACTTAGGTGAACCTTATGGAAACACCTATAACTCATCATGGAGAAATCATCCAAATTTCTCATGGAAGGATCAAAAGCCTCAACAAGGCTTTAATAATGGTGGAAGGAACAGGTTTAACAATAATAAACCTTTTCCATCATCCACTCAGCAACAGACAGAGAACTCTGAACAAAATACTTCTAATTTAGCAAACTTAGTCTCTGATCTATCCAAGGCCACTGTAAGTTTCATGAATGAAACAAGGTCTTCCATTAGAAATTTGGAAGCACAAGTGGGCCAGCTGAGTAAGAGGATCACTGAAATCCCTCCTAGTACTCTCCCAAGCAATACAGAAGAGAACCCAAAAGGAGAGTGCAAGGCCATTGACATAAGCACCATGGCCGAACCTACAAGGGGAGAGGAGGACGTGAATCCCAGTGAGGAAGACCTCCTGGGACGTCCAGTGATCAATAAGGAGCTTCCCTCTGAGGAACCAAAGGACTCTGAGGCTCATCTAGAGACCATAGAGATTCCATTGAACCTCCTTATTCCCTTCATGAGCTCTGATGAGTATTCCTCTTCTGAAAAGAATGAGGATGTTACTAAAGAGCAAACTGCCAAGTTTCTTGGTGCAATCATGAAGCTGAATGCCAAATTATTTGGCATTGATACTTGGGAAGTTGAGCCTCCCTTGTTCATCAATGAACTAAGTGATCTGGATCAACTGACATTGCCTCAGAAGAGACAGGATCCTGGAAAGTTCATAATACCTTGTACTATAGGCACCATGATCTTTAAAGCTCTGTGTGACCTTGGTTCAGGGATAAACCTAATGCCCCTCTCTGTAATAGAGAAACTGGGAATCTATGGGGTGCAAGCTGTTAAAATCTCATTAGAGATGGCAGACAGTTCAAGAAAACAGGCTTATGGACAAGTAGAGGACGTGTTAGTAAAGGTTGAAGGCCTTTACATCCCTGCTGATTTCATAGTCCTGGATACTAGAAAGGAAGAGGATGAATCCATCATCCTAGGAAGACCTTTCCTAGCCACAGCAAGAGCTGTGATTGATGTTGACAGAGGTGAACTAGTCCTTCAATGGAATGAGGACTCCCTTGTGTTTAAAACTCAAGGATCTCCCTCTGCAACCATGGAGAGGAAGCATGAAAAGTTTCTCTCAAAGCAGAGTCAACCCAAGCCCCCACAGTCAAACTTTAAGTTTGGTGTTGGGAGGCCACAACCAAACTCTAAGTTTGGTGTTGAACTCCCATATCCAAACTCTAAGTTTGGTGTTGGAGAGTTTCGACAAAGCTCTGCACATCTGTGAGGCTCCATGAGAGCCCACTGTCAAGCTATTGACATTAAAGAAGCGCTTGTTGGGAGGCAACCCAATTTTTATTTATCTAACTATATTTTTCTTAGTTATATGTCTTTATAGGTTCATGATCATGTGGAGTCACAAAATAAATATAAGAATTGAAAACGGAATCAAAAACAGCAGAAGAAAAATCACACCCTGGAGGAGCATCTATCTGGCGTTCAGCGCCAGAACAGAGCATGGTTCTGGCGCTGAACGCCCAAAATGGGCAGCTTCTGGGCGCTGAACGCCAGAACAGGCATGGTTCTGGCGTTCAACGCCAGAAATGGCACACAAATGGGCGCTGAACGCCCAAAATGGCCACCAACCTGGCGCTGAACGCCCAGAGTTGTATGCAAAGGCATTTTTACATGCCTAATGGGTGCAGGGATGTAAATCCTTGAACACCTCAGGATCTGTGGACCCCACAGGATCATCTCAGGATCTGTGGACCCCACAGGATCCCCACCTACCTCCACTCACTTCTTCTCACCACTCTCTTTCACACAACCCCATAAACACTCTTCTCCAAAACCCTTCACCTATCACCTCTATCCCTCTTCCCCATTAAACCTTCACCACTCACATCCACCCACTCTTCCCAATAAACCTACCTCATAAACTCCACCTACCTTCAAAAATTCAAAACCAATTTCCCACCCAAACCCACCCATATGGCCAAAACCAATACCCCCCTTCCCTATATAAAGCCCTCCATTCTTCATCAAATTCACACAACACACCCCTCTATACCTTTCTTGGCCGAAACACTTCCTACTCTCCCTCTCCTCCATTTCTTATTCTTCTTATTCTATTTTTTCTTTTATTGCTCGAGGGCGAGCAAAATTCTAAGTTTGGTATGGTAAAAGCATAAGCTTTTTGTTTTTCCATTACCATTGATGGCACCTAAGACCGGAGAATCCTTTAGAAAGGGGAAAGGGAAGACGAAAGCTTCCACCTCCGAGTCATGGGAGATGGAAAGGTTCATCTCCAAAGCCCATCAAGACCACTTCTATGATGTTGTGGCCAAGAAGAAGGTGATCCCTGAGGTCCCTTTCAAACTCAAAAGAAATGAGTATCCGAAGATCCGACATGAAATTCAAAGAAGAGGTTGGGAAGTTCTAACAAATCCCATCCAACAAGTCGGCATCCTAATGGTTCAAGAGTTATATGCTAATGCATGGATCACAAAGAACCATGATCAAAGTAAGAACCCGGATCCAAAGAACTATGTTACAATGGTTCGGGGGAAATACTTAGATTTTAGTCCGGAGAATGTGAGGTTGGCGTTTAACTTGCCCATAATGCAAGGAGATGAACGCCCCTACACTAGAAGGGTCAACTTTAATCAAAGGTTGGACCAAGTCCTTATGGACATATGCGTGGAAGGAGCTCAATGGAAGATTGACTCCAAAGGCAAGCCGGTTCAACTAAGAAGATTGGACCTCAAGCCTGTAGCTAGAGGATGGTTGGAGTTCATTCAATGCTCAATCATCCCCACTAGCAACCGGTCGGAAGTTACTATAGACCGGGCCATCATGATCCATAGCATCATGATTGGAGAAGAGGTGGAAGTTCATGAGATTATACATCAAGAACTCTACAAGGTGGCTGACAAGTCCTCCACTATGGCAAGGTTAGCCTTTCCTCACCTCATTTGCCACCTATGCAATTTGGCTGGGATTGACATGGAGGGAGATATCCTCATTAAAGAGGACAAGCCCATCACTAAGAAGAAGATGGAGCAAACAAGAGAGCCCATCCATGGAGCTCAAGAGGCGTATGAAGCTCATCACCATGAGATCCTGGAAATGCCTCAAATGCACTTTCCTCCACAAAACTATTGGGAGCAAATCAACACCTCCCTAGGAGAATTGAGTTCCAATATGGGACAACTAAGGGTGGAACATCAAGAGCACTCCATCATGCTTCATGAAATAAGAGAAGATCAAAAAGCAATGAGGGAGGAGCAACAAAGACAAGGAAGAGACATAGAAGAGCTCAAGGACATCATTGGTTCCTCAAGAAGGAAACATCACCATCACTAAGGTGGATTCATTCCTTGTTCTTCTTTCTTCTGTTTTTCGTTTTCTATGTTATGTGCCTATCTATGTTTGTGTCTTCATTACATGATCATTAGTAGTAGTAACTATGTCTTAAAGTTATAAATGTCCTATGACTCCATCACCTCTCTTAAATGAAAAATGTTTTAATTCAAAAGAACAAGAAGTACATGAGTTTCGAATTTATCCTTGAACTTAGCTTAATTATATTGATGTGGTGACAATGCTTCTTGCTTTCTGAATGTATGCTTGAACAGTGCATATGTCTTTTGAAGTTGTTGTTTAAGAATGTTAAATATGTTGGCTCTTGAAAGAATGATGACTAGGAGACATGTTATTTGATAATCTGAAAAATCATAAAAATGATTCTTGAAGCAAGAAAAAGCAGCAAAGAACAAAGCTTGCAGAAAAAAAAAAAACATAGGCGAAAAAAAAATAGAAAGAAAAAGAAAAAGCAAGCAGAAAAAGCCAAAAGCTCTTAAAACCAAGAGGCAAGAGCAAAAAGCCAATAACCCTTAAAACCAAAAGGCAAGGGAAAATAAAAAGGATCCCAAGGCTTTGAGCATCAGTGGATAGGAGGGCCTAAAGGAATAAAATCCTGGTCTAAGCGGCTAAATCAAGCTGTCCCTAACCATGTGCTTGTGGCGTGTAGGTGTCAAGTGAAAACTTGAGACTGAGCGGTTAAAGTCAAGGTCCAAAGCAAAAAAAGAGTGTGCTTAAGAACCCTGGACACCTCTAATTGGGGACTTTAGCAAAGTTGAGTCACAATCTGAAAAGGTTCACCCAATTATGTGTCTGTGGCATTTATGTATCCGGTGGTAATACTGGAAAACAAAGTGCTTAGGGCCACGGCCAAGACTCATAAAGAAGCTGTGTTCAAGAATCATCATACTGAACTAGGAGAGTCAATAACACTATTCAAAATCTGAAGTTCCTATAGATGCCAATCATTCTGAACCTCAATGGATAAAGTGAGATGCCAAAACTATTCAAGAGGCAAAAAGCTATAAGTCCCGCTCATTTGATTGGAGCTATGTTTTATTGATAGTTTGGAATTTATAGTATATTCTCTTCTTTTATCCTATTTGATTTTAAGTTGCTTGGGGACAAGCAACAATTTAAGTTTGGTGTTGTGATGAGCGGATAATTTATACGCTTTTTGGCATTGTTTTTAGTATATTTTTAGTAGGATCTAGTTACTTTTAGGGATGTTTTCATTAGTTTTTATGTTAAATTCACATTTCTATACTTTACTATGAGTTTGTGTGTTTTTCTGTGATTTCAGGTAATTTCTGGCTGAAATTGAGGGACTTGAGCAGAAATCAGATTCAGAGGTTGAAGAAGGACTGCTGATGCTGTTGGATTCTGACCTTCCTGCACTCAAAGTGGATTTTCTGGAGCTACAGAACTCGAAATGGCGCCCTTCCAATTGCGTTGGAAAGTAGACATCTAGGGCTTTCCAGCAATATATAATAGTCCATACTTTGGCCAAGAATAGATGACGTAAACTGGCGTTCAACGCCAGCTTTCTACCCAAATCTGGCATCCAGCGCCAGAAAAGGATCCAAAACCAGAGTTGAACACCAGAAATAGATCAAAACCTGGCGTTCAACTCCACAAATGACCTCAGCACGTGCAACACTCAAGCTCAGCCCAAACACACACCAAGTGGGCCCAGGAAGTGGATTTATGCATCAATTACTTACTCATGTAAACCCTAGTAGCTAGTTTATTATAAATAGGACCTCTTACTATTGTATTAGACATCTTTGGTCTCAGTTTTAATCCATTGTTCATCTTAGGAGACTATTGATCACATTTTAGGGGGCTGGCCATCTCGGCCATGCCTGGACCTTTCACTTATGTATTTTCAACGGTAGAGTTTCTACACTCCATAGATTAAGGTGTGGAGCTCTGCTGTCCCTCAAAGATTAATGCAAAGTACTACTGTTTTCTATTCAATTCATCTTATTTCGCTTCTAAGATATCCATTCGCACCCAAGAACGTGATGAAGGTGATGATTATGTGTGACGCTCATCACCATTCTCCCCTATGAACACGTGCCTGACAAACACTTCCGTTCTACATGAAATAAGCTAGAATGAATATCTCTTAGATCTCCTAACCAGAATCTTCGTGGCGTAAGCTAGAATGATGGCGGCATTCAAGAGAATCCGGAAAGTCTAAACCTTGTCTGTGGTATTCCGAGTAGGATTCAATGAATGAATGACTGTGACGAGCTCCAAACTCGCGATTGCAGGGCGTTAGTGACAGACGCAAAAGGATAGTAAATCCTATTCCAGCATGATCGAGAACCGACAGATGAATAGCCGTGCCGTGACAGAGTGCGTGAGCATATTATTCCCTGAGAGGATAAGATGAAGCCATTGACAAGGGTGATGCCTCCAGACGATTAGCCGTGTCGTGACAGGGCATTGGATCATTTTCCCGAGAGATGACCGAAAGTAGCCATTGACAGTGGTGATGTATCACATAAAGCCAGCCATGGAAAGGAGTAAGACTGATTGGATGAAGATAGCAGGAAAGCAGAGGTTCAGAGGAACGAAAAGCATCTCCATTCGCTTATCTGAAATTCCTACCAATGATTTACATAAGTACCTCTATCCCTATTCTATTATTTATTATTCGAAAACTCCATAATTATTTTATATCCGCCTGATTGAGATTTACAAGGTGACCATAGCTTGCTTCATACCAACAATCTCCGTGGGATTCGACCCTTACTCACGTAAGGTATTACTTGGACGACCCAGTGCACTTGCTGGTTAGTTGTATCGAAGTTGTGAACCATGGTATTGGCACCATGTTCTTGGCGCCATTACCAGGGAAAGAAAGAGCCATGAATTTTACATAATTAAAGTGTAATCATGATAACGCGTACCAAGTTGCTCACGTTGCGAGGGATTGTTTGAGCCTGGACATCACAATTTCGTGCACCACGGGGTATGTGGCAGATCTTATATTCCCCAAGTTGTTCGAGCTGTTCTTTGGTTATATCCAAATACTTTTTCATGGTGGGATCTTTGGCTTGGTAACTCCCTGTTATCTGTGAAGTGACTACTTGTGAGTCGCTAAAGATGTTGAGTTTTTGAGCTCCAACCTCCTTAGCCAGCTTCAAACCAGCTAGTAACGCTTCATATTCTGCCTGGTTGTTTGAGGCCGGGAACCCAAATTTGAGGGAAAGCTCAACTTGGGTTCCTTGGTTGCTTTCTATTATCACATCTGCGCCACTTCCAGTCTTATTTGAAGACTCGTCCACGTAGAGATTCCATTCTGTGGGGGGTTTCTAGGGTATCTGTGAATTCTGCAATGAAGTCGGCCAAGTATTGTGATTTGATGGCTATCCGAACTTCGTATTGGAGGTCAAACTCAGATAACTCGACTGCCCATTGTAAAATTTTGCCTGCTAGATCTGTTTTCTACAGTATCCCCTTTATGGGCTGGTTGGTCCGAACCTTAATGGTGTGGGCCTGGAAGTATCTGCGAAGTCATCAAGATGTCAGTATGAGAGTGTAGGCAAACTTTTCTATTTTTTGGTAGTTTAGCTCGGATCCCTGCAGCGCTTTACTGATGAAATATACAGGATGTTGTCCTTTGTCGTCCTCTCGAACTAGTGCTGAGGCTACTGCCTGACTTCCTACTGCAAGGTATAATACGAGTGGTTCTTCCTCTCGTGGTCGAGTTAGGATAGGCAGTCGTCCCAGGAAGTTTTTGAAATCCTGGAAGGCTTGCTCGCATTCTGTTGTCCATTCAAACTTCTTTCCTTTCCTTAAAGTGGCATAGAAGGGGAGAGATCTTATTGCTGATCCTGCTAAGAATCTGGATAAGGCTGCCAATCTCCCGTTGAGTTGTTGTACCTCTCTAACACAAGTCAGGCTCTTCATGTTGAATATAGCCTGGAATTTGTCTGGATTTGCTTCAATTCCTCTTTGTGTGAGCATGAAACCTATGAATTTGCCCGCTTCTACTGCAAAGGTGCACTTTGTGGGATTGAGTCGCATGTCATGCTTCCTTATAGTGTCGAACACTTGGGCCAGGTCGGACAATAATGTTTCTTCGCTTTGTGTCTTTATTAACATGTCGTCCACGTAGACTTCCCGCATTCTTGATGCCAAAAGGCATCACAATGTAGCAGTAATTTGCTTTTGGCGTTAAAAATGAGGTCTTTTCTTGATCTGGTGGATACATGGGAATTTGGTTGTATCCGGAATATGCATCCATAAACGAGAGGTATCTATATCCGGAGGAAGCATCTACCAGGGCGTCGATACTTGGGAGTGGGTAAGGATCTTTTGGGCAGGCTTTGTTGAGGTCGGTGTAGTCGGTGCACATTTGGCACTTCCCATTTGATTTTTTCACCAAGACGACGTTAGCTAGCCATAGTGGGTACTTGACTTCTCTTATAAATCCTGCCTCCAGTAGTGCTTGTACCTGTTCTTCCATAGCTTGGGATCGTTCTGGCCCAAGTTTTCTTCGTCTCTGCTGTACCGGCCGAGATTCTGGATAGACCGCCAACTTGTGACTCATTAGCTTGGGGTCTATGCCTGGCATGTCTGCAGCTTTCCATGCGAAGAGATCGACATTATCTCGTAAGAAATGTACTAGTAATTCTTTTGTGTCTCCCTTCAGGATCGTGCCAATATTAGTTGTTTTGTCTGAGGTATCCCCGATCTGAACTTTCTCTATTTCTCCTTCGGGTTGTGGACGGAGTTCTTCACGTCTCTGAACTCCACCAAGCTCAATTGTATGGAACTCTTCTCCTCTACCTCTGAGGTTTAGACTTTCGTTATAACAGCGGCGTACCATCTTTTGATCTGCTTTTATCGTAGCTATCCCTTCTGTAGTTGGGAATTTCATGCATAGATGTGGAGTCGAGACTATTGCGCCGAGTTGATTTAATGTTGTCCGACCTATTAGGGCATTGTAGGCTGAACTCACGTTGACCACAATGTAGTCTATCTTGAGTGTTCTGGATTGGTTCCCTTTTCCGAAGGTTGTGTGTAGCGACACGTATCCCAGTGGTTGTACTGGGGTATCTCCCAGTCCGAACAGGCTGTTCGGGTATGCTCTAAGCTCTTTTTCTTCTAGGCCGAGTTTGTCGAAGGCAGTTTTGAATAAGATGTCGGCAGAACTCCCTTGGTCTATTAATGTGCGGTGGAGGTTAGCGTTTGCTAGTATGATGGTGATGACCATGGGATCATCGTGTCCTGAGATGATACCGGATGTGTCTTCTTTGGTGAACGTGATTACAGGGATGTCGGGTGCTTCCTCCTTCCCTTCAACATGATATACTTCTTTGAGGTATCTTTTGCAGGATGATTTGGAGATTTCACCTCCTGCAAATCCTTCGTGTATCATATGGACATGTCTTTCTGGCGTATGAGGTGATCGCTCAACTCATCTGACGTCTTCATCTCTTCGTCTTTTTCTTTGTTCATCATCTCGGGTGGCTAGATACCGATTTAGTTTTCCTTTCCTTACTAACTTTTCTATGATATTTTTTAAGTCGAAGCACTCGTTGGTGGAATGTCCTCGGACCTGATGATATTCACAGTACTCGTTCTGATTTCCTCCTCCTTTTTTGCCTTTGAGTGGTCGAGCTGGGGGTATCTTTTCTGTGTTACAAACTTCTTTGTAAATATCCACAAGGGACACCCGAAGAGGGGTGTAATTATGATACTTTTTTATTTTTTTGCCCATTCGATCTTCCTTCTTCTTGGATTCTCTATCTTTATCTCGGTAGGTGAAACCGGATTTCGAGGCTTCTCCAAGTCGAGAATTTTCTTCCATGTTGATGTACTTCTCTGCCCGCTCCTGTACCTCGTCTAGGGATGTGGGATATTTCTTTGATATAGATTGGCTGAAGGGTCCTTCTCATAGGCCATTGATGAGGCCCATGACGGCAGCCTCTGTTGGTAAGCTTTGTATGTCTAGGCACGTTTTGTTGAATCTTTCCATGTAGTTGCGGAGACTTTTCCGATCTCCTTGCTTGATACCTAGTAGACTGGGGACGTGCTTAGCCTTGTCTTTTTGGATGGAGAATCTGGCCAGGAATTTTTTGGCCAGGTCCTCAAAGTTGGATATGGACTTTGGAGGTAGGTTGTCGAACCATCTAATTGTTGTCTTCGTGAGAGTCGTTGGAAAAGCTTTGCAGCAAACAGCGTCTGAGGCGTCAGTGAGGTACATTCTGCTTCTGAAGTTGCTGAGGTGATGGTTGGGATCTGTAGTGCCATCATACAAAGTCATATCTCTTTGGGGATTTTAGTCTTCATGATTTCCCTAGTGAATGGATCCTGATCTTTGCGAGAGTTGTCTTCAGGGGTGGTCCGGGTACATGAGATCTTTTCTGAAAGTTCAGATTTCTCCGAAAGATCAGTAAAGGGAACACCTCTGATATATCATCAAGCATCTCAATCCTCATTATTATTATGTCATCCTTAAGCTAGAACCTCCTCTGAGGCAAGCTCGATAATGCAATCGCGAATAACCTAGTTTTTGAACCGTATCGGTTGGCAGTTTTGATTCTGATTTTTGTAAATAGTCTCTGTTTGACGAACCAGACTCGATTCATGAGAGGAGAGAGATAATAGTATAATATTATCATTATATTAGTATTAGAAAATTCTTGAATGATATTATAAGGTTACCTGGTCTATTTTTGTTAAAAATAGAAAATCGGTTTAACCGGGTTTACAGTTTACTGGTGCAGCTTAGTACTAGCACTCTCTGATGAATTTAGCAATGCTAAGGCCTCATTATACATGTTCTATTCTCATAATAAATATGTTACTAGTGTTATTTATGCTAGTAGCTCAGAAAATAATTTTTAGAGATGTTTTTACGAGTGTTTCGATACACCTAGTTTTAGTAGTTGTACACCAGAGATATTTTAATATTATTTTAATCCACCTCCAAGCCAACCAATCACAACTCACCTTACACCTCCAAGACCTCCAAGGCTGTCTCATTTCATCATTTTGGCCGAAAATAACAAGAGAGAAAAGAGAGAAACTTTCATGAACACTTAATCTTCAAAGCTTGATTTCTTCTAAACTAAAACTAAAATCAAAACTCCGATTTCACCAAAATGATCCTCTCTTCTTCCTCTACATAACCATGTAACTTATCAAGGATGGAAATAAGGTGAGATAGCTGTTCCTTTCCCCTTTCAATTCGGTTTTCAAGGAAACATGCTTAAACAAGTGTTTTCTTGATGTTCTTCCTTAGATCTCTTGCTTAGCTTGACTTGTGGACCAAAGATCTTTGATTTCCTGCACGTTTAAGGTGAGGATAACCTTCCTAAGATGCTGCTGAAGTTCGTTTAGTTGATGGTTTAGAGTTTTAAAGTTGTTCTTGATGTGTTTTAGGAGGAAAAAGTGCTTTAAGAACACTTCAAAGAGTAACCGGATTTGGAGCAGCAAATCAAGGTAGGGTGTCATGAAATTAATCTTGAATATTTGTGTTTGAGTTGTGTGAATGTTGTATGATTTGGCTGTGCTAAAAATTGGTTGCATATATGATTGATTCTTGGTGAAAATTTGGTGAAATTTTGATGAAATTTGATGAAATTCAAGCTATGAATGTATGTTCTTGTGGCTGCTGGAAAACGAAAACCTAGACCCTAAATTGGGGTTCAATTTGTGTTAAAATCATGTAGAAAATATGGGATTTTAGTGGCTGGGAATTTGTTTTGAATTTTGGTAAAAATCGGTTGCTAAAAAGACTAAAAAACGGGTAAAAACAGAGAAAGAATTTGAAGAATATACGAAGAACATGAAGAACACTTTGAGTGTGGTGAAGAACATTGAAGAACACCTTTTAGATCTTAGAAAGGGCAAGGAAGTAAATATTTTGGTGTTTGAGGGGTTATTTTGTAATTTCTGAAAGTTAGGGTGGTTAAAGTAGAAATATTAAAAGTTACCGGGGTAAAAAGTTAATTTTAAAGGTTAAAAGGTAAAGGCAAGGTAATTTTCGAAAATTTAATAATAAAATAATACGAAAAAGACAGTTTTCTGTAAAAGCTTTAGAAAGACAACTTTAAGTGCAGAATCTCATAATTACCTTCATAAAACACTTAGGGAGTGGTAATAACATGTTAGTGAGGCAAAGATAAATAAAAGATAAAAAATTAAAGAAAAGATAAAAACCAAAGAAAAAGTCTGTAAAATTTTTACGATAGAAAAACAGACAGAGACTAGTGAACGAACTAGGGCAACTTAGTTAGTACTTGAGTTGCAACTAGGGTTAGGTATAATATGAAAAGTTAAACTGTTTTATTATAGACTTAATGAACCTATACTTGGGACAAACTAACTATTCATACCGAAATTTACATAAGCTTTAAATACATACGTTAAGCAGAAAAATTAGAGAAGAGTAGAGAAACACAGAACAGAGTAACCAGAGTAAAGTAAAGAGATAAGGAGAAAAAGAGTAATATAGATACAGATGAAAAGAGTAATCAGAGAAGAGAAAAGAGATACAGAGAACAGAGTAATTAAAATAGAGTAAAGAGATACAGAGAAAAGAGAAACCAGAACAGAGTAAAGAGATATAAAGAGAAGAGTAATATAATAAAGATATATATATATATATATATATATATATATATATATATATATATATTAGTTGCTTGATGCAACCAGAGCTATATTCAATATATATTAGTTGCTTAATGCAACCCAGATCCTCTGTAGGAAAACTAAGTTACCTACAGCCATTTTCTGCTTCCCCAGAGCAGAGCAGAGTATATATATATATATATATATATATATATATATATATATATATATATATATATATATATTTTCCTGCAGTAAGCAGAGGCTGTCTCAAATGAGCGGCTATTATTATATGCGCATTTATTTAGGAACGGAAAATCGTATCCGGGAAATCGGGATTACTCGTGACCGGATAAATGTCGGAATTGCGGGCAGCCAACCGACACATGAGCTCATGGCCTGCGCTAGGGCTAGACATGCATCATTCTTGTCTGTGCATCATTCTCTGTTGCATTCCTTTCTGTGTGTGATCTACTTCTTTATGTTTGTCTGTTTGTATGCTATTTCTGTGTTTTATTTTCTTGTATTCTTTTGTTTGTGTTCTGCTTTCTGTTGTCTCTACTTTATCTTTCTATCTTTATCTTCTGTTTACTGCTTCGCTATATTATGTTATTCGTCTACTAATCGACCCCAAATAAATGAACGTAACTAATAACCCCGGCCCTACTAAGAACTCCCCAGTTCTTACCCCTTCTCTCTCCCTTCCCCCTTCAGATGGAAGTAAGAGTACCTTACCATAGTTCGCTGATGACCGTTCGCAAGAAGAGGATTCTGCTCTAGATAGTCTTCTGAGTCTAGGGTGAATATCGTTCTCTGTTTATATGTATATACTGTGAAACCAGCCAACGTCTGCACCCCGTTCGTATGCGCACTTTAACCTAAATCCTGTGTACGAGATTCCTGTTGTGTGGCTACTTCATGAGGTACCAGAGAGACGTCCTATGGAAAAGTCTGATCGTGCAGAGGAGTAGCAGATGATGTTCTATCTTTTGATGACATTCCACCTGACTTGAGTTGTGAAGACTTAGAACGTACTTTCCCTCGCTTTAGTAGTTTAGAGGGACTAGGTGAGTATAGAATCTAGGCTAGCCTAGGTGCCAGCTTAGAGACCTCTTGAACAGGTCAGGACCTGGGATGTTGTATGTATGTATATGTATATAGTTATTATCTAGCTATATCTAGGGGTGTTCTAACTAAAGGTCTATACTCTAATAGAGGCTGGATAACTGAATGTTGCTAGCTACTCGTGATGTATTTATGTGTGGTTGTTTATAACTGTTTTATCTGTTATTACTTGTGAATTGATTATGAGTGATTCCGTCTACTAATCCAAACATTTTCAAAAAAAAAAAATACACCTCGCAAATTAACTACGCTTTTAACAACGAATCAAGCTCATATGATAAATAATAGATAATAATTAGGAAGACAAATTGGTAGCGCTCAGTTTCCGGTATGATCTAGACATATTAAAAATTGGGTCATTACAATTTGGTATTTGTTACGGCCCGGCCCAAACCCTCTACGGGTTGGCCCGACCCAAGCGCCACCCGACCCTAACAATCAGGGGCAAGGCGCCCCACAGCCGACCCGGACGCGCGTCCCTGACAGCTCACCTACAGCTGTGAGGAGAACGCCTCGGAGAAAGTGGGCCTGTCCTTGCAGGGCCCACCTCTGCACAGTATATAAGGGGAAGGTTTTTACCCTTCCCCCGAGGTACGTCACATGACTCTACCCTCTTTTTTCGCCTGCACACTTCACTGACTTGCGCGTCGGAGTGTCTTTGTAGGTGACACCCCCTTCCACATCTGAAGAGCTCGGGACCTCGCTTACCCCCCAATCCGGAGACGAACGTCCAGTCGATTCCCCCTTGTTGACCGGGATATTCACCCGACCCATACGGCATCCGACCTATCAAACATTGGCGCCGTCTGTGGGGATCGTCGATGGACTTCGTACTAGTCCAAACTGGAACAAACCACGAGGCCGAGCCTGGAGAGGATGCCATCGCGACTGCTTCCCAGCAACATCCAAGATCCCCTCCGAGGCACACAACACAATCCCGCGAGAGACACCCCTTCTGGGGAACTGGCGACAACCACGCTAGAATAATGCAAGAACTATGCCACAGGATGCAAGACTTGGAACGCCGGCTAGCAGACAGAGAGCGCGACCAACACACCCCAGAACAAAGCCACTCCCGCTCTCACTCTAGGAGCCACTCTAGACGCACGCCCAGCCCCCAGGCTGAATCCGAGAGCGCTGGGGAAAGAGGATGCGCGAGAAGACGCCATGACCCCGTCATATATGCTAGATGCGAAAGGCGGCGTACTACAGATCGAGGATCCGAAGACGCTCGTCGGGAAGACGATGAAGGAAGAGCGACGAGAACACGGGGACCCGTGATAATGGGGGCGACCCCATTTCATCGTTCCATACTCGAGGTCCGACTGCCAAAACATTTTGACAAGCCAACGGACATGAGGTACGACAGAATGCAAGACCCGCTGGAACATCTCACGGCCTTTGAGGCCAGAATGAACCTTGAAGGAGTGGGTGATGAGGTAAGGTGTCGCGCCTTTCCGGTCACCCTAGTGGGACCTGCAATACGGTGGTTCAATAACCTCCCACAGGGCTCGGTGACCGGCTTCGCGGACATCAGCCATGCCTTCTTAGCCCAATTCACGACCAGAATTGCAAAGGCGAAGCACCCAATCAACCTGCTCGGGGTGACTCAGCGACCCGGCGAGTCGACCAGGAAATACCTAGATAGATTCAACGGTGAGTGCCTGGAAATCAACGGGCTGACGGACTCAGTCGCAAGTTTGTGCTTAACGAACGGACTCCTGAACGAGGACTTCAGAAAGCACCTTACCACGAAACCAGTGTGGAGTATGCAAGAAATCCAAGATCGGCACCGCGGAAGCAGGGAAGGTCAAAGGGAACATGCCAGAGACGACGGCCCGAGCAAGGCACCCAAACCATTTCCTCGTGTCGGGAAATTCACCAACTACACTATCCTCACTGCGCCGATCATGGAAGTTTATCAACAAATTGCCGGAAAAGGGATCTTGTCGAAGCCCCGACCACTGAAGGAACGAACAGGGGGAAACCGAAGCTTCTACTGTGATTATAACAAGGGCTATGGGCATAAAATCCAAGACTGCTTCGATCTAAAGGACGCCCTGGAGCAGGCCATCAAGGATGGAAAGCTAGCCGAATTTTCCCACCTTATTAGGGAGCCGAGGCGACGGAATCGCGACCACGATGGTGAGGATGGGACTAGGGCACCGAAGCGACGCCAAGAACCGGATGACGACGACCGGGGCCTCACCATAGTAAACGTGGTAACAGCCAGGAATGCAGCACCTAGGTCAAGGTCGGCACACAGGAAAGACGCTAAAGTCCTGGCAGTCTCCTCATCTTCCACGCGAAGCACTAGGAAGCTACCACCCATTTCGTTCGGCCCGGAAGATCAGTGGTTCGACGAGGTCGGAGAGAGTCCCCCCATGGTCATAACGGCCAGAGTAGGAACCGGTCTTGTCAAACAAATCCTTGTAGATACAGGGGTAGACTCGAACATCATGTTCCGCAATGTGTTCGATGCTTTGGGCCTAAGGGACGCCGACCTACAGACGCACCAGCACGGCGTCGTAGGGCTCGGGGACCATTTCATCAAGCTGGATGGCATAATCACCCTGTCGATCTCATTGGGACAAGGCCAGGCGAGAAGAACAGTAATGGCCGAATTTGTGATCCTACGAGACTCCACCGCCTACAACATCATCCTGGGGAGAAAGACAATCAACGACCTAGGAGGAGTCATCAGCACGAGGATGTTAGTGATGAAGTTCATAACTGAAGAAGGGTCAGTAGGGTCTGTGAGGGGAGACCTGGAAACGGCGGTCACCAGCGACAACGCCAGTCTCTCGTTGAGAAAAAAGTCTAAAGAGGCATCGGGGGTATTTCTCGCCGACCTGGATGCCAGAGTTGACGACAAACCAAGACCCGAACTCGAAGGGGACCTGGAGAAGTTTAGGGTCGGAAACTCGGAGGAAAAATTCACGTTCGTGAATAGGAACCTCCCCCATGAGTTAAAAGAACCTTTGATGGAAATGATCAGAGCCAATGGCAATTTGTTTGCCTGGACACCTGTCGACATGCCAGGCATAGAATCCGGACTCATGTCACACCGCCTAG